>NC_053171.1:96334054-96651038 GCF_016835505.1 Polypterus senegalus | reverse complement strand
CCCTCTCACTCACTACATATGAAGGCACCTCTAAATAATGCTTGCACAGCAACACTGCACAAAGAGAAGTGTGCTCCTTGAAACCACTGCGGCACAAATGAGAATGAGGTGATCAAGGAGGCTGCAAACAAAATGTAAAACATGCAAAAATAAACTACATGTGGACGTGGAGAAATCCTGCAAGCAAGAGAAAATGGACTTAAACATTTGCAGGCCCTGACAATATATATTTCATAAAAAGGTAATAACTTAGTCATGAAATTTGATTCCATAATTTAAGAAAAAAAAAAAATCAAACAATTAAACAATTGTAGATAGTTTGCCTTAAAAATGCTGCCTCTCCTATCCTTTATTCCAGAGCTTGACTCTCCAACAAAGTGCTTTAGAAATGTTTATGATGCCTTAGTTTATAAGTGTGGTGACCTTCTGTCGCAATGAAGTACAAAAATGAGAAATTACTTTCTTTTTTTTCTTTAATTTTATTGAAATCACACAACATTTCATACAAATCGATCAATTTTACTAGAATAGGATTGAAAACAAATCAACCCCCACCCCTGAGAAAGAGAGCCTTGGCAGCAGAATAAAACTTTAACCTAGTAAAAATAAATAAATTAATAAGTGAACATAGATGAATGGAGAAAAAAAAGGAAGAGGGAGAAAATCTGCTTCCTCGGTGCTTTAAGAGCTTATTCTAAAATGTTACTGATTAGATCCTGGCAAGTTTTGAAACATTTCTGCACAGATCCTTGAAGTGAGAATTAGATTTTTTAAAATTTCAAATAATATAAAACATCAGTTACACACTGACTTAAAAGGGGAGAGTTAGAATTCTTCCAGTTGAGCAAAATAAGTCTGCGTGCCGGTAGTGTAGTAAAGGCAATCACAGTTTGTTTGTCCTTCTCCACTTTAAACCCCTCTGTAAGCCCACCGAACGCAGCTGTTAGTGGGTTAGGAGGGATTGGGACACCAGGGGCCTCATGTATTAACGCCGTGCGTAGAACTCGCACTATAACATGGCGTAAGCACAAAAGCTGAAATGTGCTTACGCACAGAAAAATCCAGATGCAGGAATCTGTGCGTACTCCAACTTCCACGTTCTTCCGCTACATAAATCCCGATCAGCGTGAAAACTAACGCTCGTGCACGCGCATTATGTAACACCCCAAATCCTCCCAGAATTATGCCTATTTGAATATGCAAATCCATATAAATCGCCCTTAAGCGCAGCCTTCTGTGAAAAGACAATGGGAAAAGCACGGGGAAAATATAAGAATTTCAGCGAATACCAAGTGGAGGCGAAGGAAAAACATACTATTTGTTCAAATAAACCGTGATATAATCAACAAAAGGAAGTTGATCAAGTTACATAGCGTGTTGGAGAAACTTGAAAGCTCACATTCACAAAATCGCACAGTGCCGGAAATAAAAAAGAAGTCACATATCAAAGTTGCCGTGAAAAGAAGAGTTGTAAGCCCACTGTCTGAGTGTCATATGAAAGCTTATTAGGGTACAGAGAAAAAAGGCACACGGTGGGGAAAAAGCACGAAATGTCAACTTTAATCTCGAATTTTCCACTTTAATCACGTAGTTTATTTTGTCATTTAGTAGAACATTATAAACTTCATCTTAAAATCGTTTAATTAACCAGTTTCTCAAATCACATCGTAATTAAAGTATAGCACGTTAAATGCTTTGTTTTGTATCTGATCTTCTACTCGTATGTGATCTATGTGTGTGAATCACTACTTGCTTCTTAAACTGGCTCTCTTCCTCCAACTGGACACAGAGTCCATTACATTTGTGATATTACAGCTCTCTGAATAACTAAAATACTGAGATGTATACGTGATGTCATTTTCATGATGATAGGAGTTAAAGCACATTATTAAACATGTGTTTCATGAGCCTCGTGCTCATGACAAGCATTTATCTTTTGTCGAAATTTGTCGCTGCGTTTTAGCTGTGTTGTTATTTTCTCTTTCTGTTTTATATTCAATATATATTGGTAGTGCGCCCAAGAGTCCTTGCTTTTCTTTCCCCAAGTAACCGATCGCCATACAATCAGCTCTGTAATAGACGTTAAGCCATCTGTAAGCTTAGTGCCGATTCTTCAAAACGTTTAAAGAACATTGAAATATCTTCGTAGTACATGTTTAATTATTCTATCCTTCACGACACTCCCAGTGAAGAATATAGATTATTTAAATGAAGTTAAAGTTTTATGTGTATAATTTAACAAACATATTTTGCTGCATTTCACCTTAAAAATGATATCGTCATCATATGTAAATACGCTTTATAAAGTGGCCCAGGTTGTGAGATATTATAACTGTAGTGTAAGTTTACAGTGGGGTGATTGTACTTATAAGTACAAACCATTCTACAAGGAGCAATTGATTGAGTGCATTTAAAGTTCTTGGGATTAAACTGTTTCTGAACCGCGAGGTCCGTACAGGAAAGGCTTTAAAACGTTTTGCAGTGGCTGAGGTAGCGTGTCCTGAAAGCTGTATACCGATAATTCTCTTTCCGATCAGCTGCTGCTGTGATTCACACTCAGATACAGTGATATAAATACTCTGAGTCATGCAGTGACAGTAATATGGAAAAAGATGATCCGCTGTGGCAACTCCTAAAGGGAGGAGCTGAAAGAAGAAGAAGAAGAAGAAGAAGTGAGAGCAGTTATGGTATTTGGAATACTATGGCTGTTCCCTGGACCATTATATTGTTATATAGTTAATTACAATCAGATGCATTACACTAATAAACAATATGCGGTTAGTTTCTGTGTATTTATAAAGCCGCGTCATGAAAATAATGAGTAATCAACACAAGAACAGTACCATTGCTTTGACGCTGGGTGCCGCCAGTTTGCAAAACCGAGCAGAGAACTTGCGTACGACAAGGCATGAGGTACCGTGGAAAAGTGCGTAGCTTTACGCCAAGTGTAGGTTTTATACATCGCGATTTGAACGTGGAAAAGTTCTTACGCAACATTTCTGTGCGTACGCACCGTTTATACATGAGGCCCCTGGGCTGTCTGAAAGGCATTTAAAAATTTTGGTCCAGAATGATGTTAATTTGGTGCAGGCCCAAAACATGTGACCCAGTGTGTGAGTGACTGGAACTTGATTGCAGTGTTCACAGGTTGGATCTCGCCCTGGAAACACTTTGGACAATTTTAAGCGAGACAGATGTCCTTGATATATAATTTTGAGTTGAATAATTGCATGCTTTGCGCATATGGAGCTCGAGTGAATTCTCTGCGTTGCTACCTTTCAATCCTTTTCTGATATGTTGAGGAAGAGATCCTTTTCCCATTGTCCTCTTGGATCTTTGAAAGGACTGTAAAATGGTTTTATATATTACAGAGATGCTATCTAAGTCCTCGAAACTGAGCAATACTTTTTCCAGCATAGAGGGAGGTGGGAGGTGAGAAAAATTGGGCAGGTTCTGTTTAACAAAGTTTCTAATTTGAAGATAGTGAAGGAAATGTGTTGCTGGAAAGTTAAATTTAGAATATAATTGTTCATAGGATGCAAAGATGTTGTCTATGTTCAGATCTCTAAGTTATTTTAATCCCAAATGTTTTCCAGACATTAAAAACTGCGTATGTTTGAGAGGGTTGAAAAAGGTGGTTCTCTCGCAGAGGTGCCACCGATAAAAGATTCTCTATCTTAAAATGCATCATACATTGGTTCCATATTCTGAGTGAGAAAAGCACAATTGGGTTATTAGTGTAAAGTTATGTTGTCACTTAAGCATTTAAATTACAGAAGTAAAAGTTCATTATATTAAAATGGGAATAGGAAAATATCTACATTTAGATTTCCAATGTTCATTTCTCTATTAAGTTGTAATGTGTTAGGAAATAATGTTCATAAAGTTAAGCATTCAAGATCTGGGAGGTTATGTGAGAGGAAGTAAGATTGTAATTGTGTTGTTTCGGCCTGACCGTGTGCTAGCAGCTGCAGAGAATACAGCTTGTATTTGGAACAGAAATCTGCCTCCATCCAGTTCTTTTTCTTCCCAAAAAGGATTCCATCCATCCTAGAAGAGAAACCTTATTACATTTGGTGACCAGCGATGTGGCAATTGTTTTTTTTTTCTTTCTTCTGTTTCTTTCTGGTGGATGATTTGCACTGAGGACGGGTTTTTCTGACAACATAACATATTGGCATTAATTTGCATTTATTGGGGTGCAAAGCAAGGAATATTAAGAGGAATTGCAGGATTTTATTTCTAATTACTTTCTAAAAAAGAAAAAAGAACAAAAGGTCAGACCTGCAATTAATAATAGTCTAAGCCGACACAAAAAGCCTCATCTGCAGACTGCCAAGTCCCAGACTCAAAAGACAGGCCTTCAGGCCTGCACAGGTTCAATATTTGGGTAGGACTTTTAAAGTTCCAAGATTTTTAAAATGTCAGCAAATATCATGGGTAGAGAGAGGAAAAAACATTGAAACCTTTGGCCAAACATACCCAAAGAATAGCACAAAGTGAAGCCAGGATAAAAGAAAAAAAAATATACAAACAAGTCCAAAAACAGAATTCAATAACAGCACCTTAAGACAATGCAATGGTAAAAGCCAGTCAATATAAAAGATACAAGAATTCCAGGTTGAAATCTAGAAATCCTGAAGAAACAATACTGAATGATTACCATAGCTGCACGCTTAGGTGGCCATGCCTTCTTTAGTTCTACATACAGGAGACAGGGCAGATAATCAATAAACAAACAATAAACCAAGCATCCATCCATTTTCCAACCCACTGAATCCGAACACAGGGTCACGGGGGTCTGCTGGAGTCAATCCCAGCCAACACAGGGCACAAGGCAGGAACCAATCCCGGGCAGGGTGCCAACCCCCCGCAGGGCACACACTACTGCCAATTTACGATCGCCAATCCACCTAACCTGCCTGTCTTTAGACTGTGGGAGGAAACCCACGCAGACATGGGGAGAACATGCAAACTCCACGCAGGGAGGACCTGGGAAGCACATCTGGGTCTCCGTACTGCAAGGCAGCAGCGCTACCCACTGCGCCACCGTGCCGCTCATAAACCAAGCAGTAATCAATAAATATAATATAAACAAACCAAGAACAACAGAATACACAAAGTACAAGGGACATTCAAAAACTTTCCGCGCTTTTATATTTTTGTAGGAAGCAGTAAAGGCTGGAGGAGTAGTGACACTGGGAAAATTGAATTGCAAGGGAAGGTGACTGTGGAAAACTGCTTGTAATTTCTTTTTGAAATTCTTAATAAACAGAGTTTAAAAAGACTCTGGAAACTTTTTGAACGTCTCTCGTATTATTTTAAAAAATAACATAAAGATTAAGGAAACAAACAAAAAAAAAATCTTAACCAGAGCAACAACACTGACTGAAACATAAGGAAGGTATACGAGTAGGCTGAGCAGAAAATCTCAAAAAAATGAGTCAAATATGACAAATTCTTTTAGAGAACTACTCCAGTTAATACGTTTTAAGTTAAGCTTAGTACCAGCAATGGACCTTTCTCTCTCAAAGTTCCACTAATACACATACAATTAAGCATTGTGCATTATTCTCTAAAAAAATATTTTTACCTGAAGAAAATCATAACATGGGAAACTTTTGGTCCATGATGTCTGTTGAGGTCAAATATTTGAGAATTGTGAAGGTTTGAGATATATTATTCTGTTTTGGTGAACACAACATTTTGATGGTGCTCTCAAAAAATACAAAAATCAATAATTTTGTAAATGTTTGTAGGAATAAGGTAATTTGCAAGCTATTGAGTTAAATAATGTATTGTATTAATTGCTAGTAGTAGCCTCTAATTAAAAAACTGTTTGGAGTGAAAATGGAGGCCCTCAAGGACTGAGTTTGAGATCTAAGAGTTAGCTGGTTGAGTGAAAGAAAGAAATTTAGAGTATTCAATCTTAAGAACCAAGCCAATTAAAATTAAGCAAAAGAAGTCTGTTCGATTAGCACCAGTAATTACTAATTAAGGAAGTGACTGGAATGAAAACCCGCAGTTGCTGTAGCACTTAAAGTAGTGTGGATGTAGCCTTTACATCCTTAATATTTTTAATATTAAAACAGTCTCCATCCACACTAGCATGAGTACGAAAGTATCTCTGCTCAGAATGACTTATCATTTGCCTATGCTGGGCATGTAAACATCGGCAGAAAGCTTTGTGCTTATATTCATAGACAATCTCATTCGTGCCTTATTTTTCTTCTTATGCAAGGACATAGTTTTTACTGAGAGTGAATCCAGATGTTCTAGACGTTCTAAAGTGTTCTCGCCATTTTTCAGGCCACGACATCCTTTGCAAAACTCTCCTAGGAAGCACTGCTCCATCCAGATCTTACACAAAACTGGTGGTAATGCTGCCAGCCACAGAATTTATTAGAAAACTGTAGCAAACAGTAAATTATTTACCTTTTGACCATTTATGCAGCTTTCAGATTGTATAAAATGCACTTTACATGCGTACAAGTAAGCAACGCTACAAGCACCACGGAAATCAACACTTCAATATCCGCTTTGTTGGGAAATGGTTTTCTTTTTTTAAAGAGTGACCAATCAGGGAATAAGATGTTGTAATCAGATCCAATCAGGGAAGAGTCATGTAATAAGCACAAGCCAATCAAGTGCAATTATAGTGTTCATTTTCAAAGCTGTCAGCACCCACACATACTGAGCTGGCATTTTCAGTAATACAGTTCAATGTACAGCTCTGGATAGCATTTTCAAAACTCTCTGTTTTCAGAGTTTAAAAAAATCAAATCAAATCAAAATATTTTTACTGGGTTTTTGGAGTTGGTGTTTTAAAATCCTTTGAGTTTGGTTTTGATTTCTAAGGTAAAATGAATGTACTTTATTTACTTTAACCACCAAAAGCATTGTGGCATTTAGTGCAATCAGCAATTTTCTGAGACTTGGTGTGGGACTCATAAGAGTGGCACCATTTTATAAATCAGTATCTTAAAATATAATGCAGGTATATTAAGGTGCTGCAATTTTAGATCTAAGATAGACAACAATCTGATGCCGTTGGACATAACGTGAGGGCACCTTGCCACTGGTGCTGTCACTTGCTTGTTTTTATTTAAACTATCAAATGGTAAGTCTTTAGGACAATAATTGGTTGAAACATGTCTTGCCTCAAGAAATTCTCCTTGGGAATATGCTGTGATTATTAACTTTTGACCACCAATGCAAATGACTTTTTTCTTTCTTACTAGTGGGGTTTCCTGGCTTTGCCTGGATTTTGTTTCAAAATGTCACTCTAAACTCTACTGAACATTCATCTGAGTAAGCGACACACAGTTGGCCATGAAAGAAGAAGTTTTACAAGAGAAGAATGGCACAAAACAATGGATCACTTCAAACAGAAGGGATAATTTGATAGAATAAGAGGACTCCTCTGTATAAATGTGGATTGTCCTTTATCACATTTAATTAAGATTTGTTCTGTTCCTATTAGACTGTCATTCACCTACAGCCAATCAACTTCCAAGCTAGCATCTGACATTGCAGAGATGGAACTTCATGATAAAAGATTTGACAAAATCAAATTCACCAAGCCGCCACACCCCTGTATCAAGACACCATGTAGCATATATTCTAAGCTGAAATATCAATAAGTTATCTTCCATTTTTGAGTGATGCCAATACAAGCATACCAAGTCAGTTTTATTTATGTAGCCATTACATTGTTAATCGGCTATTGTTTCAAAAGACCCCTTTAAATTTAAAATGGGAAAAACTGTGTTTAGATTAAATACAATCTGCGATCCCAATTTGTTAGGAGTTTGATTTGACTAAACACTAGAATCACAGCTACTGTTTAGCAAAATACAGCATCAAATATGACAGAGAAACCGTATCAGGCGGGTTGAGAGGGGAAAGAAATAGCATGTGAGTATATTTGCCACCCCAAATTTTAATAAAACATTCTGAAGACAATATGCCCATGACCAGAGGGGCTTGAGGAAATGACAGAAATAGTGCAGGAAAACCATTTTATGTAATGGATGGGATTTCCAATTGAAATTCCATGCTTGAAATCCAAGTGTGCTTACATTACTATCATAACCTGCATGGTGCTTTTTTCCTGCTGATCGATCACACTGTAATATTTCATGTCTCTTGTACCAACACTGAAAAAACCTCCCAACCCCGAGGGGAACAAATCTGAAGTTGCATGTGAAATACCTGACTTCTGATGAGAAATACCTGTAAATATCAAATTTGAAGTCTGTAGCTTGAAAGAAAAGTTGCGTGTGAAGAACAAAGGGAAGTTGTGCTTCATAGAAAAAGAATTCCAGTCTTAATGTGTTGTCTCTTGAGTTCATTCTGTACATATAGTGATAAAAATAACATATTGCACTTCAAATTGGAGAAATAACATATTTTCACATATGACATTTTAGATAGATAGATAGATAGATAGATAGATAGATAGATAGATAGATAGATAGATAGATAGATACGTTATTAATCCCAAGGGGAAATTTCCATACTCCAGCAGCAGCAAACTGATAAAAAACAGCATTAAATTAAAGAGTGGCAACAATGCAGGTATAACAGACAATAACTTTGTATAATGTTAAAGTTTACCCCCCGGGTAGAATTGAAGAGTCGCATAGTGTGGTGGAGGAACAATTTCCTCAGTAGGATGGCGACAGCGGTCTGTGTGGAGATGATCCTGTTCAGTGGATGCAGTGGATTCTCCATGACTGACTGGAGCCTGCTCAGCGTCCAGGAAAATTTTGTTTTGTATTCTGATTTAGATATACTTGTTATATTAACTTTCATTTTTTTCAATATGTAGAGTTTACTCCTCTATAGTTGAAATGGTGGTTAGCATGGCTGACTTACATCTACAGAGTCTTGGCTTTAAATCACAGCCCACGCTCTGCACGTTTGCAGTTTGGATGTTCTGCATTTGTCTGTATGGTTTTTCCTTTTACATTCCAAAGATGTGCATATAATTGGAGACTCTAAATTGTTTCTGTATGAGTGAGCTGATTCCCACCTAGTGCACATTGTGACCAGCATAGGCCCTGGCTTCCTATGACCCTGAGCTGTATAAGTGGGTTTGGAAGTTAGATAAATTGCTAGCTGTGTATGCAGTCATCAGGTAATTTGGCCCATTATTTGAGTGGTTAATTATTATAACAATTTTTTGATAGTTTCATTAACTTAAATACTGCAATTAAAGTAATCCTTACAGAGATTTATACAATACTAGCCACATTACCTGCAGGTAATAGAACTAATTTTAAAATATTTAATATCTCTTGCCCTACGTGTACCTTCAGCACTTTTCCTCGGTATCCTCATCTATTTGAAACCCACTCTTGAGCATGTTCCTGTAAAGCCTGATTCTCAGACTTTGCCATTTTGAGGTACCTCGCTTGCCTCCTGTCTGCTTTTATACTTCCCAGTTTTGAAGATGACACTCAGTGTGCCTCTTACACCATTAATCCTCCTTCTGCGTCTCAAAATCTCACCTTCTCTTTCAAACGTCAATGTCAAATGTATTTATATAGCACATTTAAAACAGCATAGGAATGCTGTGACCAAAGTGCTTTACAATAATAGAATAAAAGAAAAAAACATACAATTAACATGAATAACATAAATAGAAATAAAATAAATGAACATAAATAAAATAAATCATAAACAGTAGCAATGTTACTATTTACTCATAATTTATTTTCCCTATAGCCCAGAAGTACTCCCAAGTCACGGGGACAGAAGAACAGAAGTACTTCCGGGCTGAAGAAAAATGTAAGTGAGCCTTTCTGATAATATCTGAGATGGATTACAATACACACGCCATGTTTTCTGATGATCTCGGAATGCAAGTGAATAGAAATGAGTCTTTAATCTCGTTCTGAACAGTTCAATTGTAGATGACTCCTTTATGTAACAAGGTAAAGAGTTACACGTGCGAAGAGCAGCAGCTGCAAACGCTCTGTCCTCCTTAGTTTTACACTCGGTACGAAGGACAACAAGAGACAACTGACCAGAAGATCTAAGCACTCTAGATGGCTGGTGTAAAACACACAATTCAGATAAATAGGCAGCAGTGAGTCCATGTAAAGATTTAAAAACTAGCAACAAGATTTTAAAATCAATTCGAAAACTGACAGGCAGCAGCCAGTGTAAAGAAGCTAATATTGGAGAAACAGAATCAGACTTTCTTGCCCCAACCAGAAAGCGAGCGGCAGCATTCTGGACCAACTGTAACCTGCGTATCAGGGATTTGTTGATCCCAGAATACAGCGAGCTGCAGTAATACAGGCGAGAAATGATAAAAGCAGGAGTAGCTTTCTCAAGATCCCTAGAAGATAAAAAAGGCTTGATCTTACCTAATAGAAGAAGCTGGAAAAAGCAACTCTTGACTACAAAATTAACTTGTTTCTCAAAAGAGAGGTTACTGTCAAAGATAACAGCAACATGTCACCAAAACAAAATTGACCAATCACAACAAAGCCAAACTGACCAATCAGTATGCTCAGAAGATCAGGCACAAACACAGACCTTAGCATTTTATTATATAATAGATACTGGGCTATGCCAGAAAGGATCCTCAGTAATGTTTGAACTTTTTATACTGTTGGCTACAGTGGTAGTTAAGAATAAAAGCGTGAGTTTTGTTTGCCTATGGTGCAGTGACACAGGTCCAAATTGTTCTGGTTATTTGTTGCCACTGAATTCCATCATTTCCAAGGCTACTCCACTTCCTGTATGTACCAAAGAAGAGCAGTGCGTTGTTATGTTTTTTTGAGTGCTGAATGTGTACCAAGAACAGCGATCCATCGAGGATCTTCGAAACAATATGGAAACAACTGTTTGCCTCAGTGACGTGTCTATGAATAGACTGGAAAGCTTCAAGAATGAACACGTGAGTATCACAGGTGAGGAATGATCCCCATCCATTAATGTTGGCAATATTGCATGTGCTTATGACCCAGCGCTGAGAAACATGTGGCCATTACAATAAGCATGTTGATAACCTGCAGGATTAGGATGAAAAATTAAGCTCAAGTAAATGCCGTATTCTTTTTACAAATATATTGAAAGTACATTTTTGACTTCCTTGTATATTTCAGACTTGTGATCTGTGTACAGTTGACATCTCATCACTTTTATTGTTACAAATGTGGGAGTACTGTAGGTGTAGCATAATAGACATGTTCTGAATTATGTGTTAAAGCCAGCCAATGTCATTGTTTTATGTGGTAGCACTGTGGCATCCTATAAAATCCACTCCTATCCACATTTCCTCTGATACTATTGTCCCTTCTTTACAATATAACTCATTTTGATTGAAGTAAAAGACAAAAATACATTATACTTACTGTGAAAGCCTGTTATCAAATATAGGATTATATGCTGAGCTCAGAGGAGAACATATCACCATGAACACTTGAGGTCAACCTGGCCCCCCACACACAGAGCCTCTATAAAAATGCAGTTAAATGGTGCCATTTATGGTACTGAGAACTGACAGATACGCGAGAATCACTTTTCCTAATCCATTTTTTTTCAGCCTTAAAATAAAAAAAGATCATATTCAGCTAAAGTAAAGGGTATAACAAAGTATCTGTCTTAAAAAACCATGAACACAAGCAGCTGAGGTTAGCAGACCATTTGTACAATTTATAGAGAATCTGCTTAGTTTTTAATATAATAAGACAATGCTGTAGCAAATCTCATTGAAGCGTTTCATTATCAGACAGCTAGGAGTGTTGTTGTTTTCAAGATCTTTTTGGGAACTGCATTATATACCCTCTCTAAATTTTATTGCAGAAGAATGTGCCCCTCCCAAGATTAAATCTAGCTTGGAGGCGGATGAAGTCGTAGATAAAGGCAAGTCAATTAAAAGCAAGGTGATCTTGAACAAGTTGGAAAACAAACTGTAATACATGACTGCGCAGACTATCTTTGGACTTTCTGCAATGACACTCTATGAATCACAGTCACAGATGGAAAAGCCCGAGGACTCGTGTCATATTTAATTAATTTCCTAACCACTCATTAATAACAATTCTGTGATTTACCAACTGTGTGGCTGGATCACTCTTTTACTGCCATACTGATAAAGGCAAAAGCAAAGAAGGAGTTTCACATCACATTGGTTTAAGACGTTAATATCAATCAAATGGCTATCCCAGCTACACTTTATATGTAACTTTAATACTGGAAAGAAAATGCAAAAAAACGGTATTCACAAGATACTAAACAGAACACACAGAGAAGAAAGAAATAGAGGAAAAATGCAATGTGCTCCATAATGGATGGATTTGTGGTAAAATGACGTAAGACAACACAATTGAGAACTTCAGCATTTACAGGAGACAATTTGGCTGTTATTTAGGCTTAGGGTTAGGGTTCCTTTTCTACATTTAACATTTTTGCTTGTTTTAGAATTTCTTTTTTTCTATTTATGTTTAAATATATAGTGTGCTGGGACTGATAACATCACTTCAAGAGAAGCCCATTGAATCGACAATCTAAATAAAGGGGCAAGCTCTGTTATAAGACACACTCTGGACTCCCTGGAGGTCCTAGCAGAGGAGAGAATTAAAACAAAACTGAGTGCCATTATGAACAGTGCTGCACATCCTCTCTTGGACACACAAACACTGAGGACTTTCAGCCAGTGAATCATTCAGTGGATGTGTGTGTCAAGAAACACGACTGGGGCTCCTTTATACCAACGGCAATACTGCATACTGCCTTAGTGGGACTGGGACAACAAAATCAAAAGTTTTCTTTTTAATTTTCTTGCGTTCTAGTCATTCTCATGTTTTCAGAGCATAGTGTATGCATGTTATTTACTTATTAATTTATCTACCTATTTATGTATTTATTTATTTAATGAGTTTCTGTGAAAGCCAGATTTCCCCTGGGGACAAATAAAGTTCTATCTATCTATCTATCTATCTATCTATCTATCTATCTATCTATCTATCTATCTATCTATCTATCTATCTATCTATCTATCTATCTATCTATCTATCTATCTATCTATCTATCTATCTATCTATCTATCTATCTATCTATCTATCTATCTATCTATCTATCTATCTATCTATCGTGATGGATGGCCGGCAGCTCATCCTGGCCGACACATTTAGGATGCTAGATGGCATCTTCTCGGCAGTATAGAACTGCCCCGGATTCCCTCAGGGCATCATGGGAGATGGTGTTCGGCTTCACAGCCCTACTGGGTACTGTGGGTGCCACCGTGTGACGCTGCAGGGAGACGCGGGGATTTTTATTTTCCCTATAGCCCAGAATTACTCCCAAGTCACGGGGACAGAAGAACAGAAGTACTTCCGGCTGAAGAAAAATGTAAGTGAGCCTTTCTGATAATATCTGAGATGGATTACAATACACACGCCATGTTTTCTGATGATCACTTTAAAGTTCTTTTCTTGATTTCCTCCATGTACATTGTCATCATTAGCATCTTTATTAATGAAATCTGGTATGGAACCAGCCAGGAAACAATAGTTGGCATAATAAAGCTCACTTTTCATCTGTTTATCTGGTTGTAACATAATATAATTAAAATGACATTTTATCTCTTCAACATCCTGAGGCCACCGCCAGACAGGCAAGTGAGAGTGAACAGAATGAATGTGGTCTCCGCTAAGACTTCAGCAATGGGACTGTAATCCTTTACCCATTTCTGTTTGGAATGAGAGGCTTCGCTTGACATAGATCTGAAATCTGTACACAAATCTAGATAGAGTGACAAACTGACACAGCAAAGGAACTGGACTAAACCGGAGATGGTCCTTTTAAATCAAGATATCTTTCTTTGTGAAGATAACACATTGATCAACATTCTAAATCATGGATTTTCCAATTATTTGTAATATTATTACAAACCATATTTGTTTAGACATTATGAATCATATTTAAGAAGATAAGCCTCTATAAAGAAAATAAAACTTTTTTTTGTTAGAACTGAGAAGTAGGTTCTGACCATTTTAAACATTTTTACCACCCTGGGAAATCAATTGGTGAATGAAATCATTTCATAGGTAATGCCTACAATTTACCTACTGCTGTGCCTGTCCAGGCCATCAGAGTCAAGATGTACTTTTCAATCCTCAATACCAAATTCATTGAAAGTCAATCTGCCTTTTTTTAAGCTTTATACCAAACTGATCATAGCAATTTTTTTTTTCTCTTTAGTTAAAACATGCTGTATTATTGACTTGTCTGAAGATATTATTACATAGAGAGATGAAATTACAGAACATTTTAGAACTGGAGTTTTACGGGTTTGTTATCGTGCATCTATACAGTCATCTATTAATGTGAAGCATAAGAAGAATTCTCCATAAGGTCTTCTTCTTGTTACATACCTGGATGTGACTAATAGGCTCACTAAGAAGGAGCCCCTAAACTAAAGTGTCATCAATACCTAAGCCTATGGTGAGGAGTTTTTACATAATGATAACGAATAACCAGAGTATCTATGTTTATATGAGTAGATTTAAATAGAGTCATTATTGTAAAGTGTTCAGAGTACAGTGACATCTGCAGTGTGCTAATCAATATGCAACACGTCACCTCTCCCCAGTCCTATGATTATGGTATATGACTATAATGCTAGAATGAATATTACTACGACCTCACCTCACAATGTCTGTTTTCCTTAACTGAAAAATCTCAGAACATTTTTGTCTTACCAATATATATTTAGACTTTTTAAGGTAAATTGCACATAAACCGAGGGTTCAATTAAGTACAGTAAATTCTTTGCAAAGGGATTTCGATAGTTCCTATTCTAAAGTGTTGCCCATAAAATATATTTTATCAATCAATCAATCAACATTTATTTATATAGCACATATTCATACAAAAATGTAGCTCAAAGTGCTTTACAAAATGAATAGAAAAATAGAAGACACAATAAAAATAAACATAAGTCAACATTAATTAACATAGAATAAGAGTAAGGTCCGATGGCCAGGGTGGACAGAAAAAACAAAAAAAAAAAACTCCAAAGGCTGGAGAAAAAAATAAAATCTGTAGGGGTTTCCAGACCAAGAGACCACCCAGTCCCTCTGGGCAATCCACCTAACATAAGTCAAACAGTCCTCTTTGTATTTAGGGTTTTCATGGAAGGACCTGATGATGATGGTCACGTAGACTTCTGGCTTTCAGTCCATCAATGTTGGTGCATCAGGATGCTTTGAGTAGGTGGAGGTGGCGCAGGCCACCACCACAAAGAAAGCGGAAAAAGAAACGGAAGAGAGAGTTGGGGTCAGTATGGATTTTAGAGCCACTATGAATAGTTATTATGATGAATTGAGCATACAGAGTATCAGGATTAAGTTAAAGTGAAGTTATAAAAAGGCCATGTTAAAGTAATGTGTTTTCAGCAGTGTTTTAAAGTGCTCTACTGTATCAGCCTGGTGAATTCCTATTGGCAGGCTATTCCAGATTTTAGGTGCATAACAGCAGAAGGCCGCCCGCCTCACCACTTCTTGTAAGTTTAGCTCTTGGAATTCTAAGGAGACACTCATTTGAAGATCTGAGGTTACGATTTGGAATACAGTATAACGTGTCAGGCATTCTGATATATAAGATGGAGCAGATTATTTAAGGCTTTATAAACCATAAGCAGTATTTTAAAGTCAATCCTGAATGACACAGGCAACCAGTGTAGTGACATCAAAACTGGAGAAATGTGTTCGGATTTTCTTTTCCCAGTTAGGATTCTAGCAGCTGCATTCTGCACTCGTTGCAAATGATTTATGTCTTTTTGGGTATGAAATACCCTTATATGAAATTGTTTTCACATTATTTTTATTGCTGTGCTGAAATGACACAAAAGCTAAAACAGACAAAATATCTGCTAAAGCACAAATATACAGGACTTCTAAGAGGTTAGTATGCAACAGGGCTGAGTGTCGGCTCTGAGTGCAGGGATCTGCACTGGCAATCGGAAGGTTGCCGGTTCGAATCCCGTAAAATGCCGAAAGGGACTCTGCTCTGTTGGGCCCCTGATCAAGGCCCTTAACCTGCAATTGCTGAGCGCTTTGAGTAGTGAGAAAAGTGCTATATAAATGCAAAGAATTATTATTATTATAACAGAGCACAGGAAAAAATATACTTATATACCCACACACTCACACACACACACACACAAAGTTCATTACCATAGCACAGGGGTGCCCAATGCGTCGATCGCGATCGACCGGTAGATCACAAAGGTAGTGCAGGTAGATCGCGTTGCATTCAAAAAAAAATTATCATATATCCTCCCTATGGCATAGGCCACTTGATTGACATACAGGGCGGCCAGTCTGAGATCTCTTTTCTTCTAACACACAGGTCATCCTGCACTCACGATCAAACGTGCGAGCTACTGCAAAACTCTGGCTGTGATCTAGTTAGCCTTCCAATTTATATCGACTAAAGAAGGGATTTAAAAAAAATTGTTTGGAGAGGATATGGGCTGGATGTGGAATTGGAAGAGGACTTTTTTTCTCACAATGTCACAATCGAAGAGCATTTGTCTGATCTGTCGATCTATCATTGCTATAAGAAGGAAAATGTGGAAAGGCACTTTCGAACTGTTCATAAAAACTAGGAAACTGATATCCTTCCAAAAAGCGATCTGAGAAAGTAGAGGGAACTAAAATCGCAGTTAAATGGACAGCCGTCATTTTTCACTTGGCTGAATTCAAAAACTCCTTGACTGCATTATTCAACTCTACTTATTTATGTGAGTCAGCCTTTTCCCACATGAAGATGGTTAAATCCAAATACTGTAGTGACCATAAATGTATTGAATTGTTATTGTGCCATAAAGGTTATTCAGTTATGCAAGGTACGACAACATACATTTCATGTATAAAGTACACTCAGTATATATATATATATATATATTTATATTTAGTGTACAGTATATAGCATTTTTAATGTAGGTAGATCATTTCGACCTGGTCATTTTAAAAGTAGCTCGCAAGCCGAAAAAGTGTGGGCACCCCGCCATAGCATATAACACCATCTTCCTAAGTAGACTCAGCCACTGGCCACTAGGCAAGCGACATTTTGAACAAGGTGCTAGTCATGGCAGCTTCTCCAACAGATTATAGGAGTAGAGACCAGACTAAAACAATGTGGGATATCATTGAAATATTTTTGGAGCGAGCATGTAAGATGCCAATAGAGACAGGTTTTGCATTAGCATTAGTAAACGCTGATAAGGTCTGAATGGAGTGTCAACAGCCAGTCTTTGGTTTGTGCCAGTCAAATAGTGGCACAAGTAAACATATGGAGAGAAAAAAAGAAAATCATTGATAGGTTTATATGCCATCAAGTATTTCATTTCATTTGATTGTTTCTGTTTTTCCTTTTAATCAAGTGTCCTTTCCTTATATATTGAGATCGTCAGTTGTGTCTTTTGCAGTTCTAAGAGGTGACCCAGTTATGCCCAAACATACAAGTAGATGCAAATGATGTTATACTTAATTGTCACTGTTTATGTGTGAATTAATACAGGTAATATGGTCAGTGTATTGTCCCAAAGGTTTGCGGAGCAATAGCTTCTGTGCTGCTGTTCACAGGAGTCTGCCTTTTCGCAGTCTATGTTTTACTTAATATTTAAGCCATAATTCATACGGGATGTGAGGTCTTCTCTCCCTGCTGGCTTCTCCTAGTCCTGCCCACTTGGCTGAACTCCTGTAGTTTTAACAGTGCAGTGAATCCAAAGCTGCTCATTCTCTGTGTCTTACGGCTCCCCCTGCCGCCCCATCCCGGTAATGCAATCAATGTTTAAAGAATTGTAAAAAGAAACAAAACCAGACTGGTTCTTATTAAATAAACACCGTTAATTAAAGTACATCAAATCCCCCAGGAGAAAGGCAAGAGAAGCATCATGACAATTATGCCTTACTTTGGTAAATAATGGAGCCCAGAAGCCTAATAAAAAAGTGAACACTTTCATAACATTTAAAACAGCTTTCCAAATTTGCTCATTTGTGCAAGTCATGAATAACAACAATGAGTGTATCTGCATATTCATGTTGATTAATGGGCCTAATATATAATTTCTTGATTCCAGGAATAGTGCAATTACCCCTTGAATTTAGTCAAGTCGTAATATTTATTCCATGTGCTGCTGCAGGCAGGAGGACGCTTTTATGCAATTTTTTTTTCTAGACGAGATCACATTTTTTTTTTGTGTTTTGCTCCAATGGTGGACACTTTAAATGAATCTGAAAGTGTTTAACCTATGAAACAGTGGGCCTCAGGTTAAACGACTCATATGACTGCCTGCTTTGAAATTCTGAACTGAACATACATCTGCTGTTAGTAACACAGTATGCAGTGCTCAGAACAAGGATGCTAGTTTACTTGATTTGAGAAATAAAGAATTATGTCTCACTTGTTAAGTAACACGAGTAAGTAAGGCAACATCTTCACATTGGATAACATTTATTAATATCAAAGGAGACACAAATATATGCATTCCAGCCATCCATTTTCTGCACTGAATTCAGGATCATAGGGAGAAATAAATAACACTAGGGGGCTTTGCCCCCTGCTTGCTTCACTCGCCAGCCCCAGAAGGGCCTGCGGCCATTTTGCGTCTTTGCCGCTTAAGTTGTGAAGAGGGGTGCTGAACGCACCCCAAGGAGATGCGGTCGCTCCTCCAACACCCTCTCTTAAACGATTATACAATGGGAAACAAATACAGTTTTCTTTTTACCTTCTCTGTGCTCGATCAGCTGCTGGCTTGCTGCTACTGCCGTGTCACATGATCTGCATCTCGCACGGCGCACTACTGTCATATCACCTACGTATGTCCATATTTGCTTTTACCTTTTCATCAATATCGCAATGAATTTTGATTCTGTGTTTGGAATTGCATCGTGACAATGCAACGTACAACTGCCCGTGAGTGAATATCGTTTCTTTCTCTGTACAAGAAATGTGTCTGACAACAGCATTCACACAAATGACAAATAATTGAACCGTGCGCGTGGTTATGTCGGCAGGACTTTTGCAAATCTCTTTGCGTAAGCTCTTGTCTCGCGGTCCTTCCGGCCCCGGGCGTGGTTACATCTCTTGGCATGAAGACTCGTCTTGCGGGACGTGAAAATGTGTCTCTGAGAAAATCACGTCTCGTCTCCTTCCAAGTTGTTTGTTTTTATAATAGAGAGATATGCTAATCATCAAGTATGAACAGCCTTTGTGCTTAATATAAAATGGCTGTCCCACTTATTGGACTGTCCCTAAAGTCCTTCTTCAGACTTACCAATGCATTTCTAAAAATGACACCTTTCTGGTCATCTACATGAACCTTTTCAGAAAAATCGTAAGCATTGTCTGCTAGGTAAGACAACAAAATATCTTAGTACTTTGTGTCTTTGTGTTAGAAAGTATGATGAAAGAGTAGCTAGCTTAAAATGAACCCGGGGGTTGTGTGCAGTGGGATGGCACTGCCCTTTATGCGAGGTGAACTTAGAGTATATGTTTCATAATGTGTTATGTGTAGAAGAACATGAATCAAAACTATCTGGCTGTATTTTGTTCTTCTTTTGAAGGAAGCAAACCATTCAGGAATGCATTTTGTAAACAACAACACACACAGGAATTCCAAGAAAATGAAAACTTGACTAATGATAAGAGAGCAGTCTGAATCCCAGTCCCAGTGAGGAGTTATTAAGGTGTATTACTGTTGTTATGATGGAGCCCAAGTAACATTTCTTGACACACTTCATGTGACGGAAAGTCCTCAGTGTTAGTGTGCAGCATTGGTCACAATGGCACTGAGTTCTGTCTTTATTCTCTTGTCTGCTACTAAGTAATTGAGCCTGCCTTCTTCATTAGCTCGTTGGTTTGGTGCCAAAGACTGCCAAAGGTCTGATGCAGGGTATGCATACCAAGGTTATTATAGTTAACGAAAACTAAAATCAAACCTTTTTTTTTTGTAAACTGAAATTAAATAATTAACAAAAACAAAATGAAAAACTAAAACTAAATGAAACTATTAAATAAAGTAGCTGTAAAGACTAACTGAAATAAAATAATTTACTCAAAATATTTTTAGTTTTCGTTTTTGAATGAATATTCTTAGTCTTTAACCCTTGTAACTTTTAACTGTAAAACAGAAAGTTTCCACCACGAGCCGCCCGCATGTATTTATCCAGTGAACAGCGGCTGGTGACGGAGGGCGGGTGTTCACACTGCATTTGCGGTGACAGAGCGAGCTGAATACACGCGTAAAGCGTGTGAAATAGAAAGCGATTTACGTGCCGCCTTTCTTGCCGCTTGTTGTATTTCAAGATGTAATTCAAATGGCTGAAATCGGAATGTGCTGGTCAACAAAACGTCTACCATATGGACAGAAGTGTGACGAGTTACACCACGAGTGTGTAACGTTTCAGTTTACTTCTTAGGTAGCTGCTTTTTGTTGACAGTAATTCACCTGCCACTTCACACAAGTAGAAATCATTTTTATTTTCTCGTATACAAAGTATAAAGTATAGTAATCATGAAAAGAATTCAACCTCAAGATTTTGATGAATCTTAACGTTATAGACCTCCCTGAGTCCAAAAATACTGTTTTTTTGTAATTATGTGTGTGAATTTCCCCTTGGGATTAATAAAGTATCTATCTATCTATCTATCTATCTATCTATCTATCTATCTATCTATCTATCTATCTATCTATCTATCTATCTATCTATCTATCTATCTAAACACGATAACTCAAAAACGCAACAAGATAGATGGATGAAATTTGGCATGTGGTTGTTACACCAAAATTGTAGATCTGGATTAACTTTTGGGCCAAATCTATTAACTGGAAGTGGTATGTTAGCTGAACACATAACTCGATTTTTTTTTATTCATACAGCAGCAGAGTCAGATTTATTCAACTTTACTTTTATAATTTTTGTTCAATACATTATTAATTTGGTTTGATTTGTTGTTGATGGTTCTTTAATGTACGTAATATAAAAATATAATCCTTGTCTTGCAGTTTACTGCTCAAATATTCATCCCCATATCTGAGTATACAAGAAAGTCGAGGGGAGAGAACTCCCGATTTTTGAAAATTAAACGACACTGAACGAGAGACTGACGAGGTCATCGTACAAGATCAGCATGTTGTTACTGACCAATCACTTTTGCTTTAAAAACATCTTTTAACAACAAAGTGATGCAGACTTACTAAATTACTAAAACTAAAACTGAAATTAATAGATATAAAAATAAATGTGTTGGCTGGGACCCCTGTGACCCTGTAGTTAGGATATAGCGGGTTGGAGAATGGATGGATGAATGTCTTTGTGAAATAAAAATTAAATTAAAACTAAAAATAAACGATGAAGGAAAACTTAAACTAAACGGAATTTCTAAGTAAGGTCAGAAAAAATATAGAAATAAAAACTACTATAAAAAGGCAAAACTATAAAACCCTTGATGCATACTCACACAAGAAAGAATTAGCACAGGAAGTTAACTTTAATTCACATATTGTACATATCTTTGGAATGAAACTGACCATCCTGGAGAGTAGACCCTATGGACAAGTAAACTACTGTATGTTGGCCCAAGATTTGAACCCACCACCATTAAGCTGTGTGGCAGCTGTACAGCCAAGCTTATCTTCAAACCAGACACTTTTTAATGTATATAGAGCCTCCTGTAGTAAACTAGCTATAGTATGATCCAAATATTTATTGTTGAAATAATGAAAGTTTGGCAGCAGAAAGTTTTGGGATACCACCATGGCGAAACCCCATTTAATGATGGCAAAGTAATAAAAATAAAATAATGTAAAATAATGGCTATTGATCTGTGCAGAAAGGAATCACAAGAAGAGGCACTTCTAGCTAGGAGTTCCATCTCTACCAGTCCCGGTTCCATGACGAATGCCCCTTCCGGATGTCATCTTGGTTTGTGCTAATGAAGTGTTGCCAGTCGTCTCCCAGCTGGTGTCTCTCTGAAGTGCGGAGGAGAAGGGATAGCAAGTTAGCAATGCGCCCCCTCTCAACGTATGCCGGCAGTGCTTACTTTGCACAAGTCTTGAAGATGTCTATTACTTGCATGTGCTTGAAAATATATATTTTTTGATAAATGGAGCACATGCAGACTGGTGAAGGTCATACAGTCAGTCAATGGTGGGACTGAATTGGCAGCCTTGTTGTCTCCAGCCCAATTCAATAGACAAACCTTTATAAAGTAAAGAAAATGGCTGCTTAATGTAGTTCTCACTTACTAAAATATTTTGAAATGGTGATGTTTGTATTATGTTTTCTATAATTTACTCCTTCCAAATGTTTACAATAACCTTTTAAAAAATGTTCTTTTATTGATTCATTTACTGAACTTGCTTATTGTGATATAGGGTTGGGGAGGACCATAACTTATCCAAAATGCATTGAGCAGAGGGCTGGAGCCAATGCTGGACAGAGTACTCATCCATCCATCCATCCATTATCCAACCCGATATGTCCTACCTACAGGGTCACGGGGAGTCTGCTGGAGCCAATCCCAGCCAACACAGGGCGCAAGGCAGGTACTTGCCCATGACATTCTCAGATCCACCCAGTTCAGTTGCGGGTTGTGGGGAGACTAGCCTGGTAGCATCAGGTGCAAGGCACAAACCAATCCTCAACAGAATGCTTGTCCATCCATCCATTTTATAACCCGCTGAATCTGAATACAGGGTCACGGGGGTCTGCTGGAGCCAATCCCAGCCAACACAGAGCACAAAGCAGGAACCAATCCCGGGCAGGGTGCCAACCCACCGCAGGACACACACAAACACACCAAGCACACACTAGGGCCAATTTAGAATCGCCAATCCACCTAGTGCTTGTCCATGTCGTTTTTTTAAAATTAATTAAAAAATTGTTAACATAACAGTGACAGGATATTTAAAAACAACCAGTCTTAACTGATCTATGTAATGGAATCGTTTGAATGATTAAAAGGGTGGTCTTCAGTGGAGTTCCTGAGATGACAAGATCCCATCATACATTGATCCTAATTCATTTACGGTGCGACTTGCATTCAGAGAGCGTACGCATCTTATTATCTAGCTGTGCAGTATGAGAGCTGTTTGTGTGCTTTGGAAGAATCGGTGATAAATGATTGGGCAAAACATGAATTATATTATTATTTCAATATTATTACTGAGCTCTCATATGCCATTACAGTTAATATTAATCAGGTACAAAAGGGCCGCTATTGTTATAAATACTGTATATTTTTACTTTATTCAGCTGATTTATCGGTGGCATACAAGAGTTCAATACAATAATACTTTATTTCCCAAAAGACTTGAAGCAAAAGGAGAAAAAAAGTAAGCTGCATTTTCTAAATACTCAGGCCAACAAACAGTAAAACATAGTTAAGATGTATACTTTCTCATTTTGTGCCCTTGTTCTGTACTGCTGTGCAAATTTGAATGTGCCTACTTGTTAATTAATTATGAAGTCATCATTACACTTATTAGACCAATTATGTATCGGGTGCTAAGGTATTTGTCAATTATGTTTGAATGTATTTTTGAAATAAATTGCAATTGTTGTGTTTTGCTGGTACAACACTGACATCTTGTGGTCAGTTTTGCAAACTACATACTGCGTGTTTACCAGTTGGTTCACAATTCTAGTAAAGAGTTTTAAATTATAAGCTACAGTATGATGAGCTGTTTGCAATAGAAATCTGAAAGCAATTTTTTCCTGGATACATTAATATTTAAGTATGACTGTATGGAGCATAATTTTACATTAGTCAATTTCAAAGTATTTGTGTATATTGCACAAGTTGAAACAAAGTAGATGGGTGTTGTTGTAGTAATTGGTTTACAGAAATTTATTTAGTGTACTCCATCAGTTTATTAATTCATCTTATTTTAAAATATCCTTTGAAGCTGTCACTTAACGCTGAGCAGGCACGAGTGTAAAAAGCTAT
Organism: Polypterus senegalus; assembly: GCF_016835505.1. NCBI lineage: Eukaryota > Metazoa > Chordata > Cladistia > Polypteriformes > Polypteridae > Polypterus > Polypterus senegalus. The sequence goes on along the minus strand of NC_053171.1, from coordinate 96,627,056 downwards.
ACATCCCACTAGGCATTGTCCATACCATTAGCACCTCTGCATGCCTATTATCAGGTGCCTTCTTAAAAGTGGAATGAGTGCAAAATTTTGTTCTCAGTGCCTTTAGGCTAACAGATCCACTCCTTTTTGTAAAACACTTACGTTCAGATTAATGTATTGAAAATGAATGCATATACCAGTGGAAGGTTTTGACTCTCTAGACAGATTCTTCTTCTTCTTCTTCTTTTTCTTATTCAGTAGATGCCTTTATCCAAGGTGACTTATGAAGCAAGTTATAATAAATACAAGATTGAAGGTGCAATCATCAAAGCAACAGAGAACAAGATAGTAAGATCCAGTTGTGTAAGTAAGGAGGAATGGATATCATGATTAACACGTACAGTACTGTTTGTTCAAAGTGCACTTTAAATAGTTCACAAACAAAATCGTCTTAGATGGTTATTTTAAACCTCCGGGGTTAGTGTGTCAATGAAAAAGAGTGTATTTTAGAGTTCCAAACGCATCTTTGGCAAAATGATATTTGAATGTCCATAAAGAAAGAGACTAACAAAGTAACAGACCAGTTGATAGTTAAAAACAGGAGATCTTTGTAGATTTACAGCCCATGGCTTGATTATGTAAATCTAACAACTAGTATATCTAACATCTAATGATCAATGAGAGCATGTGTAGGTGGAACTAAAGAGATGAACTGAAGTGAAAACAGCGGTGTAGAATGAACCAGTTGCTCAAGGGACCACCAGACTTTAAGGGTGAGGCTGCCGTAGGTGTGTCAGTTTCACCTACAGATCTTGGCAAAAGTGAGCATAATGACAAGACATAAGGTGCTCATCCTGTGTCATCCAGGTCTTTCCACAAGTAGAAATGTCACAGCAAACTGTTATCTCCAAGTGGATTCAACAAGCAGGTAAGACTAAGAACCGGAGACACAGTGGTCAGCCATGGACACTGAGTGCAGTGGATGGCAGATACAGCACATCAAGCGTACCTCCCTTCAGAATTAGGTGATGTCCAGCACCATTGTGTACTCAGACCTGGCAGAAATCATTAGGAGTCTAATACACCCATCTACAGTCCATACAAGTACAGTATATGCCCTAAATAGAGAGCTGCTTGGTGTTGCTAATATTCTGTGCTACTCTCCACAACGCCTTATGTCCTTGAGACAAACAGGTGCTGTATCATGATGTGATGCAGCCATTGAGGATGGACTCTGCTGTGCACCTGTACAAAGTGGTGAGAGCAGATGAAAAATAAGAGCTCTACTCAAATGTCGGGAACCTTTTTGCTGACAGCTGAAATGTATTGTGCCCATTCCAGGTCTTCTGTGATAGTCACTCCAAGAAATGTAAAGCTCCTCAACAGCTTAACAGCATACCCTCTGATGTATATCTCTCTATTATAATAATAAAAAATTGGGTCGAGACGTGATCTTCTTGGAAGACACTTTGACGTCCCACGAGAGACACTTTAACGTCCTGCGAGACAAAGCAGTGAGACAAAAAGACAGCAGTTGTAGAGGCTTTTAAATGATCAACGTGCAGTGCGACATGCAGCTCAGCAGCAGCAGCAAGCCAGCGGCTGATCCGTCCACATCTCCTTAGTGTGCGTTCAGCCCGCCCTTCACAACGTGCGCGGCAGAGACATGAAGTGCGCCCTGGGAGTTTTGAGCAAAGTGAGCAGGGGGCCTTGCCCCCTAGTATGCATTAAAAGTGAGACATTTTTAAATACTTTAGCTACAGTTTCTAATATTTTATTGCATTACTGCCCTCTAGCTTCTCAAACATGGATTTGAAGTGACCTTTTTAGGCATAGACGAGCATATGCTCACAATCACTTATGTCGTCAATAAGGACTCTTACAACCAAATGTTCCTCAGCTTGGCTAGTGCCTGTGAATCTTGAAAATGCTGCTCACTGCTTTTCTTTTCGCTGTCCTAAATGGAAGGCAGATGTCCAGCTTTGAAGGGTTATTGCTTCCGAGGAAGCTGGTTGCATTGCACCTTCTCAGGCTCTGTTTTATTATTCACACAGTTTTTCATTGTTGGTCATATTATTTGGGACATTGTAAAAAATTCTTTGTTAGTTGTGGTGATTATACTTCGGAGATGCTTGATGTTGTATATGGTGTACCTCAAGGATTGATTCTGGGTCCGCTGCTCTTTTCAATCACCATGGTTCCGTTAGTAGGATTGACTACTGCAATGCGGTGTTCACTGGATGTTCAAACTGTTCTTTATACAGCGTCTAGTTAATCCAAAATGCTGCTGCAAGAATTATCACAAGAACAAGAAAATACAAACACATAACTCCAGTTCTTAAATCCTTACACTGGCTCCCGGTTAAGTTTAGGGCAGATTTCAAAATCCTCCTTTTAACATATAAGGCATTAAATGGCCGAGGTCCGGCTTACTTGTATGAACTTATCATGACTTACAAACCAGAGAGCACATTAAGATCTCAAGATGCCGGTCTGCTTATGATTCTAAGAATTAATAAAACAACAGTGGGAGGTCGAGCTTTTAGTTACAGGACCCCCCTAAACTGTGGACTGGTCTGCCTGCTACTATAAGAGATGCCCCTTCAGTCTCAGCTTTCAAATCCCAGCTGAAGACTCACTACTTCAGTTTAGCACACCCTGACTAGAGCTGCTGATTAACTGTGCAGACTGTATCTCTGTTGTCAGTTATTAGCACTAAAATATAATTAACATGATAGTTAGAATTTGTTACTAACCCTCACCTGTTCTGTTTCTCTTCTCGGTACTCAAATGTGGCACTTGGTGCCATGGCCCACCTGCCAAGTTGTTTTGCCTGCCCAAGGTAAAGTCATCCCTGATGGAGGATCACAGGAATCGTGGGAAAGAGGGGTCCTTTCATCGGATTAGCGCTATTTCAGCTGTGGAATGGCCAAATGGGGAGGCAGCTTGATGGATGAGGTCTCCAGGACTCTAAACAAATCCAAATCATATTATGTGATATTATCTACTGTTAAATTCTACTCCATACTTCTAACATTTTTATTTTTATGCTGTATTGAGTCTTTGTTCCGATCTGTGTATTGTGTTGTATTGACCCCCTTCTTTTTGACACCCACGGCACGCCCAACCTAACTGGAAAGGGGTCTCTCTCTGATCTGCCTATCCCAAGGTTTCTTCTATTTTTTCCCTACAAGGGTTTTTTTGGGAGTTGTTCCTTGTCTTCTTAGAGAGTCAAGGCTGGGGGGCAATCAAGAGGGCAGGGCCTGTTAAAGCCCATTGCGGCACTTCTTGTGTGATTTTGGGCTATACAAAAAATAAATTGTATTGTATTGTATTGTTAGGTCAGATTATCTCAGAGCACAAGGTGAGCTACCACAGCTATGCAGATGACACACAGCTTTATTTATCGATAGCACCCGATGACGCCGATGCTCTTGGCTCTCTGATCCAGTGCCTTAGCAGTATTTCCAATTGGATGAGTAGTAACTAAATAAGGAAAAAAAAACAGAAATCTTAGAGATTGGCAAACCTGGATATAGTGAGGGCATTAGAAATAAACTTGATCCCTTAGGTTTAAAAATCAAGGGTAATTATTGACTCAGGTCTAAACTTTAAATCATTTAAATATTAACCAGATTACAAGGACTGCATTTTTTCACTTTAGGAAAATAGCAAAAGTTAGACCTCGTATAACTTTACAAGACTTTGAAAAATTAATTTGTCCTTTTTTTTTTGTTTTTATTCAACTAGATTACTGTAATGCACTCCTAACAAGACCACCTAAGAAAGACATCAATCGGCTGCAATTAGTGCAGAATGCAGCAGCCAGAAACTTAACTAGAAAAAGAAATTTTGAGCACAGTTTTAGCGGCGTTACATTGGTCACCTGTGCAGTTCAGAATTGACTTTAACATACTGCTAATGATTTATAAAGCTGTAAATAATCTTGCTCTGTCCTCTAATTTGGGATGCCTGTCCCTCTACACTTCAAGTTGTAACCTCAGATCTTCAAATGGAAGTCTGCTTGTAATTCCAAGAGCCAGGTTTAAAAGAAGTGGTGAGAAGTGGTTTTGCTGTTATACACCTAAAATCTGGAATACTTCACCTATAGAAATTCACTAGGCTAATATTGTGGAATATTTTTTAAAAAACTGCTAAAAACCCACTATTTTAATATGGCTTTTTCATAGCTACATTTCAGTTGTATTCCTTATTGTCTGTATGGGTATAGCATTTCATTTTCTTCAAGGATCCGCAATCTGTACTAATGCCCACCGCTCTCTGCTGCCTTTTCTGGTTCTTCTGTGGTGGTGATCTGTGCTCCCACCACCACCTGATCAAGGCACCATGCAGATGATGGAATGAAGATGAGTGTCTAGGCTGTCCTCGAGACCAACTTCATCAGAATCCTACCATGTGAAGCATGAAAACAAAGCGGACCGATTTAGGAACATTTATGCTAAGTAGAATGCCCAGGGGCTGTGCCATCTGTTGGCCTTGGAACTCCTGCAGATTTTGTTTTTTTTCTTTCCTCCAGCCTAAGTGGCATTTTTGTTTGTTTTTTCTGTCCTCCCGACCATTTGACCTTGTTTTGTTGTTACTTATTCTTTAATATTATTGCCTGATCTTAATTGTTTTTCTATTCTTATAACTGTTTCTTTGTTATCTTGTAAAGCAGTTTCAGCTGCTGTGTTATATGATATGCTATATAAATTGTATGATGTGTTACATACATAAATGTTGGTATTGCATCATGGTGTCGATGCGTCTGTAGTGTCCATGTTTACAGCACAAAGCCCACACCCTATAAGGTTTTAGTGGTGAAACTTGAACATTTAATAGCAGCCACAATAAGGGGTATTCCTATAAGAGTCCAGCTGCAGACATGGGCTCCATGAACACCAAGGCAGAACACTCAAAGTATCTGAACTTTCCAAAGTCTGCTGTCTCAGACGTCTGCCACCATGGCTATGTTACACTGACTGGTACATGAAGGAGCACCTCTGGATTGGACTACAAGCAGTATTTATCCCAAAACATTAACTACTACACCTTGTCATGTCTTCTCTGGTCTATGACCATTTTAAGTATATGGACCCCATGAGCTCAGATCTGGTGCAGTAGAGTGGCCTGCTTACAAATCACGTATTTCATTGCTGAGACAACAAAATGACTTCTTTAAAGGAAATAAAAACTCTAGTGAGTGCTTTGGCATGTGAACCCAGCAAATCTTCCTTCACATCCCAGTTACCATGCAGTGAACAACTTGTTGGTCACCACAGGAGTCAGGAAGCAGTGCATTTTCCAATGGGCTGATGATCTCTAACTTCAAATTCAAGTTCAGCCTAGGAGGTGATCCTGTGGACATACTGTGTACCACTGATGATGACTTGTGTTATTACTGGCTCTTTTAACATATATCACTGAAGAGTAGAAGAAGAGATGGTCACAAATCGCTAGAACCACCTTCTTGTGAAGTGAAGGTCGGCATTAGCATCTACAAATCTTTTCAATGGCCTTGGCTCAACTATATGGACTATTATCACCTTTGCTCAACTTAATATTTTTGGACATATCTGTACCTCTCTGGTTTTTATCCTAACCTGGTTTAGGTGGCTCTGTCCTTTAACGCCTCCTGAGAAGAAAGACAAACAGACTGTCGATTAGTAAAGTATCTAGAGGTAATATGTTCTTTCCTTTTGATATGCTCCGTTCCTAAAAGGAACTTGACTGGAGAAGGTGTCAAGAACTGTAGAAGTACTTGACCTCTTAAGCACGTGCTGACTGTGGCATGAAATTGTGTAGCTTTGACACATTATCTGCGTTATCTTAAGAGACATGAGCAGGCTATTAAGCTCAATATAACTCATAATTTCCTATTCACTCAATGTGTCCAAAAATAAAAGTGAAGATTTTAATGTTGCTCAGGTTCTTTATTGGATTATACCACTTGAAATTTAGTTTTCGGGTAAGGCAAGACTTCAGAGAAATGCCACATTGTGGCACATAATGAAGAACCAGTTTAACTGTCTGTTGGAGTCTTAAAACAAATTTTTGTCCTCTGGGTAGAAAATGACCTGTCCCATTTTCGTCCTATTATAAAGTTTCTTTTTTTAAAAAATATATACACAAAATCTTAAAAAAACCCATTCTGTGCACTTTTCCTCGGCTTCTGTAGAATCATTACAACATTAAAACACTCGAGACGAGAACAGGCCATTCAGCCCAACAAAGCTCGCCAGTCCTATCCATTTATTTCTTCCAAAAAAACATCAAGTCGAGTTTTGAAAGTCCCTAACGTCTTACTGTCCACCGCACTACTTGGCTGCTTATTTCAAGTGTCTATTGTTCTGTGTGTAGAAAAACTTCCTAATGTTTGTGCAAAATTTCCCCTTCACAAGTTTCCAACTGTGTGCCCAGGTTCTTGATGAACTAATTTTAAAGTCACCATCTCGATCCACTGGACTAATTCCCTTCATAATTTTAAACACTTCAATCATGTCACCTCTTAATCTTCTTTCTCCTTAAACTCTAAAGGCTCAGCTCTTTTAATCTTCCTCATAATTCATCACCTGTAGCCCCTGAATCAGCCTAGTCGCTCTTCTCTGGACCTTTTCTAGCGCTGCTATGTCCTTTTTTGTAGACTGGAGACCAAAACTGCACCCAGGACTCCAGATGAGGCCTCACCAGTGTGTTATAAAGGCTGAGCATAACCTCCTGTGACTTGTACTCCACACATCAAGGCGCTATATAACCTGACATTCTGTTAGCCTTCTTAATGGCTTCTGAACACTGTCAGGAAGTTGATAGCTTAGAGTCCACTATGACTCCTAAATCCTTCTCATAAGGTGTACTCTTGATTTTCCGACCTCCCATTGTGTATTCAAAGCTAACATTTTTCCTTCCTTTACATTTACTGACATTAAATTTTATCTGCCACAAATCTACCCAAGCCTGTATGCTATCCAAGTCCTTCTGTAATGATATAATGGATTCCAAATTATCTGCTAATCCACCTATCTTAGTATCATCTGCAAACTTAACCAGCTTGTTACTTATATTCCTATCTAAATCATTTATATATATTAAAAATAGCAGCGGCCCTAGCACTGACCCCTGCTGGTCACCACTCTTAACATCGGCCAGTTCTGATGAGGTTCCTCACACCATCACCCTCTGCTTCCTGTGTCTGAGCCAATTCTGCACCCATCTAAAAACATCACCCTGAACTCCCACTTCTTTTAACTTGATGCTCAACCTCTCATGTGGCACCTTATCAAATGCTTTCTGAAAGCAAGATAAATAATCTCATTTGCTCCACTTTGATCGTATCCTTTTGTTGCCTTCTCATAGAATTCCACCCTGTTAGTAAAACACGACCTCCCTCTTTTGACCCCATGCTGACTGTTCCTCATAACTCCTGTCCTTGTCATGTGTTGCTCAATCTTATCCTTATTAATTCCTTCCATTCATTTTCCTCTGATGCATGTTAAGCTTACTGGCCTATAGTTGCTCTGATCTGCCCTGTCACCCTTTTTATATAATGGGATGATATTTGCCATTTTCCAGTCCTTCGGAATCTCTCCAGTTTGCAGTGACTTCCTAAAAATATGTGTCAAAGGTTCATATCTGTACTCACTAGCCTTCTTAAGAACTCGAGGGTAAATATTATTATCTTATTTAATCTGAGCAGCACTTCTCCCTGTACAATTTCCAAATCCCTCAGTACCTCCTTAGTAGTCCCTGTTACTGCTCTGAGGTTATCCACTTGCTCACTTGTAAACACCTCAGAAAAATGTAAGTTTAGGGCATCCGCTATTTCACTGTCTGTATCTTTTAATCCCCCTTTACTATTCCTGATGCACTTCATCTCCTCCTTGTCTGTTCTTTTACTACTGAAATACTGAAAGAATCTGTTAGGGTCGTCTTTCTCCTTATCTGCTCTATTCCTCTCCAGCTGTCTTTTAGCCTCCCCGATATCCTTCTTAATGGTTGTTCTCATGTTCTCATACACTCTACGATTCACTTTGCAGTTATTAGTCTTATATGCCTTATAAAGCAGTTTTTTTCCTTTCTTAAATCTTTATTAATCCACTGTGGAGATTTTTAAAATTTTCTATTAATTCCAAATTTAGGTATGTATCTGTCCTGCATTACATTTAACACATTTTTAAACCTGTTCCACTGCTCCTCAACTGTCTCCATATTTACACTTTCTTACAAGATTTTTTTTTTCTTCCTCCCTTCTGCTTTTCTCACAATTTATGTGTGTTCATGCATTCATGCGTTCATGTGTGTGTGAGAGAAGATGCATGGGGAGTTGACCTTCAGTTCCGGGAAAAGAGTTACAAAACATCAGTTGACAAAACAAATTTAGCCTTTCTTGCGGACCATAGTATAAATACAGGTGACACAGCAGTAGTCACATTCCTCTTCTCTGAAATCACGAGTGCACAGCTTTCTGCTCAAGATGCCTTTGACCTGATTTTGTCTGAAAATAATGTTCGCGGGGATAGATGAGAGGAGATATTTGAACAAGAAGAAGATGATAACGAATACAACCCGGAGCCTGTCAGACTTTGAAGTAATCCTTATAGACAGTGAGAGGGAGACATTTTCGTCTCCATCACCATACAGTCTTCATCAGGATGACAACACATAACATTGTAAGGACTGCCACAATGCACAAGAGGTTTACTCAACTTTGCATTTCCATTGAAGGAATCAGACAGAAGATGACCTTTACTGAAAAGAAGTGATGAACCTGAGAGTACTGTATGCTTATTTTTGAATATACAGAGGTGAGAAAGAGAAAAAGCTGTCTGGCTCTTTGTTATGCTTTATGGTTGATTTAAAACATTAATTATGACAAATTACTTTCTAAATGATCAAATATGTCATTTAAATAACCCTGAAGACAATCCTAATGTGTACTGTACATAATAATGAAGATGTTTAATTTCCTTTTTAAAATAAGGCTTTCACCAAATATCTCTGTTGGTTAACTAAGAAATTGTTCTTTTTGACCCGTAGACCACAGACAGGAATTGGACCATCTTTTTAAAAGTTGTATTTCTTGCTTGAAGCTGGAAATTTCACTGACTGCTTTCCCAAAACACTTTGTATAGCGGAGTACTGGAAGCACGCTGAAGGCTGAAGCTTACAAAGCTGCATTTGTTGGGCACCAGAGCTGGCAGTAGGGTGCGTGCTGTACTGTTTAGCCACGCCAGACGAATCAGATCAAGGTGATCACTCTGTGGATTAACAATGGCACTGGAAAGGCAGGCTCATTCAGGACCTGAATTTAATGTGCCACTTTCAGTCACATTTATTTTAGCCAAAACTTAGAAATTCTGAATCTTACTTGTTCACTACATAACTGTTAAAATGTGGAGGATTCCCATAATCCCTCTCAGTTGTGACAAACCAGACAACTTTTCTCAGATCAGAGGCCGAATGTTTAAAATGACAACTACTGCTCAACAAAACAGCAGGGATATTGAAGGTCAAGTGTTCCTTGGGCATTCTTTTCAGTTTATTGATTTTTAAACTATTGGGTCTCATGAATATTTATATATGTCTACCATGCAACAGAGTACCACTAAAGTAACCTTCATTATTATCAAGTATATGAAAAACAAAAAGAAATTAGAATTTAGTACTGGGGAAAATATGACTGTGATGTAAATTAAATTTGGAGTTGACTGGAGCTCGTGTATTATTAACAAGCTCTTGACCGCTAATGGAATTTAAGAAAGGTTCATATTTTCACTAAGATCCCTTCCTGATTTCCATTTTTACTGCAAAATTTTCACATGGAATGTTTTCAGGTGTTATTTTTGAACATGAAAATATAAATGTTCATCAAGCTGATATCACTAGCTCTTAACATTAATGGGGGGAATTAGAATAAGCAAATATACCTTGTTTTTATTATTTGATGACCTCCAATGCTATCTGTCACACACGGGCGCATGAGTGGCAGCTACAGGGTCCAAATAGTGACAGTTCAATGCCTGACCAGGGGGTGGTGAGGTGCACTGACTTTTTCTCTCAATCCTCTGCAGTCCGTTCACAGGAAATCCCACAGGATTCCGGCTTCCATGATGACATCACTTTTCCATTCCCGCCACCTGTGAGGACGTCACTTCCGGTTCTGGCGCTTGTGAGGGCGTCACGTCCTGTCCCGATGACATCACTTCTGGTCCAGGCCTTTAAAGTCTTGACATATATAGGTAGACGCTGCATTAACTGTATTGCCCAGTTGACACGATACTTCAGTGCGTCCATCATATTGCGAGTGGCAAAAGTGCCATTTTAACTACACTGGTAGACGTGGAAACCAGGTTTTCTGATGAAAAAACAATAACGTTTAAAACATTATCGTTTAAATACAACAGATTTTGGTGAATCGTTTACATGCAATTATTTATATCCATTTATACACTAATAATGGCAATTATTAAATAATAATAATTATTATTATTAAATAATTCCTCCCATATAAGTAACATTTCTCGGACTGCCTTCTTCCATCTCCGAAACATTTCTTGACTTCGTCCTGTTTATCGGTTAATGCCCGAGTCACCTCATGTATAGATTACTGTAATGCTATTCTATCTGGCATCCCACAAAAACGTATCCATCGCTTACAACTTCTTCAAAATTCAGCTGCCAGGATAATAACCTGCTGTTCTAAATCCACTGAACATATCACACCGATTCTCTCTCAACTTCACTGGCTCCCTGTTAACTACTGAATACAATACACAATACCGCTCTGAACATTTAAAGCACTCCACACCTCACTGATCTCCTCCAGACTGACACTCCTCTCGCTCACTCAGATCCTCATCTGCAGCTCGACTTTCTGACCCACACGTCAAACTCTATGCTCCGGGAGCTCGAGCGTCTCTCGTGGTGCTCCTCAACTCAGGAATTCTCTTCCCTCTCATATTCGTCAGCTCGATTCAATAACACATTTTCAAACTGCCCTCAAAACTTATCTTTTCAAACTGGCATACCAATTGTGAATTTTGCACTGTTACTGCCAGTTATCTTTGTTTGTCTGCTAATTATTGCTTTTTGATTTTTCATTCTCTTGTTTTAATTTTATTAATGTTGTTTAATTTTATTGTAAGGTGACCATGAGTGCTAAGATTATAAAACATGATTTTCTAATGGCCAAATATAACCAAAACAATTGTTCAGCCTTACCTATGAAATGTAATCTCCCGGGATCTGCTTTGGAGCATAGTGGTTCGTACAATCCCAAGCAGCACATTATTTATTACTTCACTCCACAGCAGTGCCACTCGCAATATGGCGGCGATGTTGACGTACGATGCTGCGGGTCATGCGGCTTCTAGTAATTCTATGTCTATGTTTAAAGCTGCCATCTTTGCCACATGTCTTAAGTTCTGTTTTGGACTTTGAACCAGACACAACTCATCAGAATTTAACCCTTTTGCAGCCGGGGCGTAATACACGGGTGGCTGCCCCAAACCTTTTTTTAATGTCTCCTCTCCATTCTTGTGACATATCTTATGACCTTTTTCTCTCACATATATTAGCCACAGTGCCAGTAAGTATTAGAATTAAAGGTCTGATTCATCCATCTTCCATACCTGCATTTTTTTATTATAATATCATAGAAATTAGTCTCGTAGAACCAAACATAATATATATATAGTATGTATGGAGACAACAATGAGTGAATTTTGCTTAAAAGTGGATGGGAACAATTAGTTGGCTCACTGCGTGTCACATTTCTAAACCAATCCAATGGCTCATGAAGGAGGCACGCCAAGTAAACAGCAAAGGGTAATAGTGCTCTTGTTAACCTGTTCCGACAGAGAGCAAGCCTCTGGTTACAATAAACTGTCTACATCTGTTTCCTAATAAACATATAAACATGTGCGGAAAGCACACTGAAAAACTAAAGTAAGTGAACTTTACTGTGTAGTGCAGTATGTACATCGAAAAACAATGCTTATCTAAATTCTGCTTCCTGTTATGGCAGTAGTGATGCAACAGTAAAACTGGCATAGACACACCATGCGGGCTCAGGGAGAAAGTGTTCGCTGGGTCAGAGTCAAACCCACTCTCCCACAGGAGTAAAGCAACATGAAATCCACTGCACCAACACACAGGTCGACCCAGAACATCAACCCATCTGTCCTGCTTCTGAAACCACTCAAGCCAAGTCTTTGCTGCAGGATACCAAGGCATATCCCAGTAGCACCATGTGAAGGCCAAAATCCAACCCCGAATGAGGTTCCAGTTCATCACAGGGTCCATTCACTTAGACGGCCATAATCATGGGTGTCTGGCCATTGTAGAGCAATCACTGCATCTAAAGTGCAGGTCATGTCAAACCATCGTACCCAGAAACAAAACATGAGACCATGGGGAGAATGAGAAAACTCTGCACAGACAGTGAAAGGGCTGGAGGTTAAACCCTGGTCCCTGAAGCTGTCAGGCAGCAGTGATAACTATGGCACCACCAGGCTGCCTAACACAGAACACTCGACTGTTTGTTTTAGCATATTGGAATTATGCAGACAGTAAACTTTTAAAATATGCTTTTGTCCAAATGTATTCTTGTTTTACTTGGAAAAATTGCCCTTCAAAATGATTAATGGCGCCATCCCAAATGAACCAAATGTTCTGTTAAGATAAAAAGAGATAAAAGGATATAGCAGCCTTCCATTGGGTTTCTTAATTCATCTCCATTTGTTTAAGGGGAGCAAACTGTCCCTATAGATAATTCAAACACTCCTCATGAATGATTGGCGATGTTTCACCAGGCTACCAATATGTGAGTCTATATCATTAATAAAAATTAATATAACATAGGAGGAGTAATGGTCCTAACACAAATCCCCCAGAAGCCCCACTAATGAACTCACTCCTGGCTGAGCATTATTCCATTATCTGTCCTTTCTGTTTCCTGCCAATTAAACAGTGCTCAATCCACTTACATATGTCACCACAGATGCTATGGCTGCAGCTTGCCTATTAATCATTTGTGGAACGGCATCAAAGGCTTTTCAGAGGTCTAAGAAAATTATGTTGCTAAATTCAATTTATTTTAGGAAGGAAAATGATTTTGCTTGGAAATGAAACAGTATCTGAGGATCTTCTTCAAAATTACTAGGAAAATATGAAGAATCGGAAGAGTGGGATGTTTATGTGGTGGCTGGAGGAGAATCAATATAAAGGCCAAAAGGAAAAAGATTAGCTATAACATTGGCAGAGAAAGGAAGGAAGTAATGCAGGAGCAAGAATGGGAAATTAGTACGAGTGTGTAAAGTCAAAATGACAATTGTGAACTGTAACTCGAGACTTGTCCCAGTGTATTTAAAGTGCTGAGATAGTAGTGTCTCTCTGAAAAGGTGCACACCGCTAGGGATTTGGTCTTTGCAGTGATGCCATTCCTGTATAAAGCTACTGTACCTGCATCTGTTTACCATCAAATTTAAGTGTTGTGGTAGGAAAACACATGGAGGCAAAGAAGGGCTGGAGAGATGCTGATTTTTTGGTTTATTATAAACTATGTACCCTCAAAACATCCATGATTGATGGATAAACCTATTTCAATTATATGTAATAATTCCACCTAAATTACTTTAACAATTCACATGAGACTGAACAAAAATATTCAGACTAGCCAGCTGGTAAATGTAATACCAATCAAAAATGATAGGTGTAAATTTCTTAGGTTATTATTTGATACCACCGCCTCTTTGGATGTCTTGCTTGTGCTCTATAATAGACGACCAGACTTTGACAATCTTTTCATAACCCCTGTTTTTTAAAATTTTTTTTATAGACAATACTGATTCACATGAAAGCTTTTCAGTGTTGATTACACCTTAGTATAATATTTTTGGCAAAGCAGTGAATGTTAAGTTTTCTACACTCCTAGATAGGCATTGGAAACACCACAGTAATCTTACAAAAAGAACAGAAATTTGTTGAACGATGAATTGCAATATTCTTATAGCCCAAACATAAGAACTCTTCCCCCCTTTCTACAATGTACTTGTACATATATAGACACATAAAGATAAAACAGCCATTATTAATTAAAGAATAGTCTGTCATGAAAACAGTTCATAGAGGAGAACCCAATTACATGGGAAGAGAATCCAAGTATACATAAGTCCCCAGGAATACAGCAAAGTCTTTAGCCTACAAGCAAAGACCATTCTCAGACTTGCAACTGACAAAAGCGATACCTCTCTGCTGAATGACCAAAAAGACCTTATCTTTTGCCTTCCTCGCCATCTAAATGATAACCGTATTCTCCAGCAACCTTTACTCCTCTGGTTATACGTATTTTAAGTAAAACTCCATGCTGTCTTTCTTTCTTCCTCTCTCACCCATAATTTTCTTGTTATTACTATTACTATTAATATTAATATTACTAGACCTATTACTTCGTTCTTCACCAATCAGCTCGGATTGGACCTTCTTAAGTCATTGTGCATAAAGATATAACACAGTCAAGCCAAATATTGCCAATATTCCAATACTATATACACAGTCCTGCTGGAAATTAAACATAACAGCTTTGGAAAAAAAATCATATCAGTAAGATCATTACATCTGTTAATTTGAAGCCTTTCAGCAACATTTCTCTGTATAAAATAAGAAATACATGTAAAGCAAAGATATAACGGTTAAGACCAGTGCTTCTCAGGTTCAGTCCTGGAGGGACACAGAGGCCACTGTATTTTGTTCCACCCCAGTTTGATATTTAGAAGCTAATTATTGCTGCTGGAGCAGTTAAGGTTTAAGACACATCTGTGTCCTTCATTTTTGTTAACTTGCTTGTTAAGATTCACAAATCTTAGTTCCATCACTTAATCTTAAACATCTCCATTCCCTTTTATTAACTGCTTCTTGTATTTTTAAACAGTTACCAATTAACACTGAGATCCAAATGACAAAGGAGCCAGCAGTTCACCATCTGACTTGCTCCCGTTGTAATAAGAAAACACAAACAAAAGGTAATGGGTTGGAGCACTGAATTCTGATCCCCATATATTGTGAAGCTGGGAAAAAAAAAGGATGTCTTTACAGACAGGAGTCCACGACCAGACTGGGGAGAGATGGTAGTGGTGCCAGTAATGAAGTCAACGAGGTGAAAGGAGCAGGTTCAGGTGCCCCAAATCCAGAAGTGAAGTCATGCGTTGTCTGCCCGTGATTCTCCAGATCTTCAGAGGAAAGGAGAGGAGAGGCTTCAAGGGGCAGTGCCAACCCCAACCCTAAAGTTCTCTCCCAGACACGTGTGTGTGACACCATGTAAAAATAAACTGTAACAAAACTGAACTCCTGCAAAGTGGCACTAAAGCTCTTTCTCAGTCACTCTTGATGGTGATCTCATCACACCTTCTTCTGATGCAAGGAATCCTGGTGTCATTTTTGATTCCTCTCTTTCTTAGTCCATCCACCTACATAAACTATATTAAGAAGCTTTCTTACTTCCACCTCCATAACATATCCCTTGTTCACTCTTTCGTCTCCTTTTCTAATGCTGAGAAACTATGCTTTTCTGGCATCCCACATTGATTATTGTAAATTCCTACTGGCAGAAGTCCTTACACAAACCAGCAATAGTGAGCACATCACACCCACCCTGATTCGCCTTCACTGACTCCCTGTGTCATACAGGATCGAGTATAAAATTCTATTAATAATGTGCAAAGCTCTAAAAGGCCCTGCACTGGACTACATCAGAGACCTTCTCCATAGCTAAGGTCCTCTGATTCTGGTAATCTTTTTGTGCCCCACACTAACCTGCACTCTATGAGTGACATCAGGACCTTCAGCTGTATAGCGCCCACACTCTGGAATGACATCCCGAAATTAATTAGATCAGCTGACTCCGTTCATTCTTTTAAAAAACAACTTAAAACTCATCTGTTTAGGAAGGCTTTAACCTTAACCTAACTCTCCGTCCCTTCTGTCAGTTTACCCTTCTGTCCAGATGATCAGGATAATGTGTGTGTGTGTGTGTGTGTGTTGTATCACAAATTAGGTGATTTGTTCAGGTGTTTCTTTTAGTATTGAATTTCGTATTATACTCTGGTATATTCTGTTTAATGCTTTTGTATATCCGTTGTTTGTTTGTTTATTGTATGCAGAAACTTTTTGTATTATTATGTTTTAAGTGCTTGAAAATGGAAAAAGTGCTCTATAAATAAAATGTATTATTATTATCATCTACTCTCTCTATATAAAATCTTAAGCCTAAAAGTGCAACAATTTTGTGCAACGATTTTATGTGACATTTTTTTGTCACGCTTTAAATCGGGTTTATTTTAAAGCCTACACATATATGTTTGGTATCACTCTTTTCAGGATTTATCGAACTTTAATGCGATGTTGTTAGATTTTCAGATTCTTATTCCATTTTAAATTATAAACTAAAATATCAAGAAAGTTGTGGTTTTTAATATCAAGAAAGTCATGGTTTTTACTTTCAATCATTATTATTTCAATAATTTATTTTAATAATTTAATTCAACAGCCTACCAGAGCCTACCAGGCTGCAAGTGGGGGTTGGGCACCGAAGGAGCCAGGGGGGCTTAGCCCTCCTAGTTATTATTATTATTTATTATCATGTATACCTGTGTGTTTTTGTCATGAAGTGTCCATCCATCCAACCATTATCCAACCCGCTATATCCTAACTACAGGGTCATGAGGGTCTGCTGGAGCCAATCCCAGCCAATACAGGGCGCAAGACAGGTTTCTTGTAGTGGATTGTAATATAAGGAGTTCCTTATGATATTGTGGAGCATTTCCATGAATACACTGATGAGTGAGCAAACAGAGTTTGTACTCAATACAGAGGTGAATAGGGAGCCAATGAAGTGACCGAAGGATTGGTGAAATGTGTTCATATTATTATTAAGAAAAAAAAAAACTTGCAAAATCTTACTAGATGTATTGGGAAAGTGATTAAGGCATTAAGGAAACAACAGCTGTAACCGTGATTTTCTTTCTTTTAGGTTATATACTAGGTTTTAATATTTGGTATTTCTGAATTTCTGGTTTATGAGAGAGTTATTTGGACTATTCTTTGGTGTGTGGAGGACCGCGAGGGGCTGACCGCCCTGGTTATGTTGGGGGCCACGGGTAGAGGGCTTGGAAGCCCAGCCCTGCAGGGGCCCTTGGCCACCCCCAGGCGGTGACCCGGTGCCTGTAGAAGTCTGGAGCCCAGCACTTCCGCCACACCAGGAAGTGCTGGGGGGAAGAAGACAGTGGACACCCACAGGGCTTCCCGGTGCGCAGCCGACACTTCCGCCACACTGGGGCGTGTCTTCGGAGGAATGCCGGGAAGCAGCTGGAGCCCATCAGGGTTCCTATTTAAGTCTCGACTCTTCAGTCGAGAGCGGAAGTCGGGTGGAAGAGGGATGGAGCTGGAGAGAGGATTGGAGGCGGCCAGAAAGGCAATTGGACTGTGTTCCCTGGACACTGGGGGAACGGTGCTGGAGGCACTGGGAAGTGCACTGACGTAGTTGTAAATATTATAGTGTAAATAAACGTGTGTTGGGTGAGATTACGATGTCCGTCTGTCTGTGTCCGGGCCAGCATTCACAGGTGTTATTCGTCTAATAATTCTTACAGACTAGTTCTTAAGAATAGCTTTTCTAACTATTCACAACAGACAATAACCTGGAGAGCTCATGGAGTTGTGAAACAGCAGGTCAAACTGGTATATCGTCATACCACCTACTCTATCTACATATCAGCAGTTTGCACTGTCAGAGCTGTGTTCATCAGGGTATTGTTTAGGGGACTGCAAGTCCTAACACCATGTCTGATCTCTCCTCAGTAAAAAGACAGCCTCAGAGCACGAGTCATACCCTGCTTTCAGCTAATAAAGTACAGTCAGACCTTTACAGTTCCTTCTCCACTAATCCAGGTATAAAGACTGCCCCAGCTAGACTGGAAAAGAGGAAGAGAGGGGGAGAAAAAAGGAGAAACTCAACACCAGGGTGGGCCACGTAAGCCAACTCACTTCATAGGTGTTCTGGCTTTGAAAGGGAGCTGCCTGCAAAGGTTCGAGCTCTCCAAATTTCATTACTCCATATACTTTATACCCAGAAACTATTCTTGAGGTGAATGTGTTAAAAGGCTTCACAAATCCTTTTCTAATCAAACTGACAATAATTTATTGGGTGTCACTTTAACAAGTTAAATTTGTGTGAAAAAAACCACAGAAGATTCCAATGCTTTAAATATCAACACTGCTTAAAGAGTATATTTTGAATTTTTCAAGTCAAAGTTATTTCTTCACAAACACAGTATATACACATTTACCATACAAAATTGTGTTCTAAAGTTAAGTGCTTTCAATAGATTTACAAAAAAATATCTTGCCCACTCTGGCACTTTACAATGGAGGGTACGGGGCATGGAGGAAAAGCTTAAAAACTTACCAAATACTGTACATTGATTCTTTAAGCCAAGAGAGCTGTCAAGTATTGAAGCATGCCTTCCGTGTTTTCTGATGCATGTTTGTGACTACAAAAAGGGATCTGGAAATAACCATTTTATTGTATGTTACTGGTTCTGTTTTTCTCGAGGTAAAGATACATTTTCTATTTGGTTGTTATATTACCACATAAATACGGAAGTAAATAATAAAAAAAAACTACACAGCACAAAATGTTTACTGTAAAATGTATTATTATTATTATTATTATTATTTGCTCGTGGGGGAGGAAACCACACACTGGGGAAATGAAAGGAAGTTGCATAGTAAGACTAAGTGGTGAGCTAACGTGCACTGCTGGTCCTCTGGCTGAGTCTCATAAAGTTGGTGTTTTTTTGGTTCAAAAATAGGTATAAATTATTTTACAATGTGTGTGCGTAATTGCAAGACGCAGATCAATACTCGACAACTGTCTTGGCTTAAAAAGATTGACCAATTTGGCAATTTGGTTTTTAAGCTTTTCTTTTATGCCCCATAGACTGCAATGTAAAGTGCCAGTGCAGGCAAGATATTTTTTTTTACATGTACAGAAAGTTTAGCTTTAGAACACAATTTCAAATAGCAAATGTGCATATAGCATGTTTGTGAAGAAATAACTTGGAATTAAAAATTACCGCATTTAATCTTTAAAGCCCCCGTTAATACTGAGCTACTGTTGGTTGATTTCACTCAAAATAATCAGATTTTCAAACTGTAAAGTAATTCTTGAGATGCATGGCTTTAACAAAGCTATCATAAGTTACCTTAAGCTAATTTAACTCAAAATGAACATGTCTGTAGGTTTTACAGTACCTAATACAACTGACACCATTTAACTGAAATAACTTACTGTATCTTTAAGTAAATCATTGGCATAACACAACTAATCATGTGTGAGTACAAAGAGATGCCTCCCAGCAGTGCTGTCATATGGTCAGGTTATCACACATATCTGTTTATTTGTGAGAGCTTTCCAATGAGGAAGAGCAGAGAATATTTCCTGGAATGCACTTTTCAGTTTTACAGATACACTTCTTGGAGAAAAAAGGCTTATTACTATAACACTAGCTCATTTGCATGAAGATAATACCAGTATGTCAAATACCCTGTGGCTATCAGGGGGTACTGTTTTTGTTTTCCAGTAGTGGTTAAACATTGAAATTTGTCTCTGGTACTATGGAATATGCAATAGCTTATCTCTGTAGAATTCTATCACTTAGGATATGCATGTCTTAAGTACGTTAAACATTTTATACATGGATACGCAATCTCCAGACATATACCATGCATTTACCATGTACTTCTGACCAGCTTCACACAGAGCTGCCACTTTTCTAGTGTTTAATGCTCTTTGATAATTTGTGTGCAGCAGTGAAATAGCTATTCGTAATTAAGAAGATGCAAATGATGGTAACTGAGTGCTGTGAACCAGTTTGTTACCCTGCTGTTGCACCAGTAGATAGTTAAGAGCAGCTCATTTCAAGGCTAAAGTTGAATGGACCCTGAATGTGAAAATCGTTGGCATCACAGTATTAGAAATCTCTGTCACTTTCTGCCAAGTGCCATAACACTCTTCTGCAACATTGAGACCAAAGCAAGCACTAACATTGGCATAGGGCTTCTACAGGGTAGTCCAGATCTAATTATGCAGATCCAGATCATCTGGATGACTTTGATTTATGCGGGGACGATTCCAGTTCGGCACGAAGATGATTCTTCATGTCGTCAGTTCGCACTCTTCTTGATTGTCCGGGATTTTTTGGGTGATTTTCTATGTAATAAACTTAATAAGTTATAGCATAATGAAAATTGCATAATTAGATCTGGAACACCCTATATGTATACAAGTCCCTGCCCTTTCTCAGATCCTCTTGAGGCCTCCCAAAAGGCAAGGCAGGAAACAAACCCCGGGCAGGGCGCCAGCCCATCGCAGGGCAAACACCCACACACCAAGCACACACTAGGGACAATTTAGGATCGCCAATGCATGTAATCTGGATGTCTTTGGACTGTGGGAGGAAACCCACGCAGACACGGGGAGAGAACATGCAAACTCCATGCAGGGAGGACCCAGCAAGCGAACCCGGGTCTCCTAACTGTGAGTCAGCAGCGCTACCCACTGCGCCATCATGCCACATTATTATTATTAATAATACATTTTATTTATTCGTAGGCGCCTTTCTAAACACTCAAGGACACTGAACAATAAATGGAGCACACATTATAAACAAAATTAAAATACTAAATTTAAAATCAGACAGAGCAATTGTAGTCAAAGAGAGAAAGCAGTCTTAAACGGATGAGTTTTAAGTTTAGATTTGAAAAGTGAAAATTAATCAATGTTTCTAAGCTCAGATGACAGTGAGTTCCAGAGCTGGGGAGCAAATCAACTGAATGCTCTGCTCCCCATGGTGGTAAGACGGACGAAGGGGACAGTCAAGTGGATGGAGGAAGAAGATCTGGGGGTACGGGAGGGAATGGCAACATGGAGGAGGTCAGACAGATATGGAGGGGCAAGGTGGAGAGCCTTAAACGTTAACAGATGAATTTTGAATTGAATGAGGAACTTAAATGGAAGCCAATGAAGCTGCTGTAAAATGGGAGTGATATGGTGAGTAAAGGGGGTTCTAGTAATGATGAACCAGTTGAAGCTTATAAAGAGATTTGTGAGAAAGACCAAAGAATAGGAAATTACAATAGACGAGTGGTGACAAGGCTATGAATGAGAATAGCAGTGGTGTGGGGAGTGAGGGGCGAATACGAATAATGTTACACAGGTGGAAATATGGAGTCTGGGAGATGTTACTGATGTGGGACTGAAAGGAGTACTGTCAAGGATGACACCCAGACTCTTAACTTGTGGGGAAGGGGAGAGAGAAGAATTATCAATAACAAATGAAAAATGATCAGCTTTACAGTAGATAATGTTTATTTTTGTTTCAATGAGGAGAACCTAGGTTTTGTTAAATGGGTCCTATCCGGAATCTTGGATGCTGGTATCTCTGAGCTTCAATAATCACAGTAGAAATGATGTCACAAACCACGTCCCCTGGAAACCCTGTTCACTTACAAGAATAATGTGAATACAAAATGGCACCAGGATGATGTCCCCAAAAAAATAATAAAAAGATTACAATGTTTTTTTTATTGATTAGAAATAAAAAAAATGATGAGTCAAGACTGTTCAAAAAAACAATAATACCACTAGATGTGTGGAGTTTTTACATTCTTCCCATGTCTGGGAGGGCTTTTCTCCAGGTACTCATATACCAAACACATACAAGTTAGGTGAAGTGTCAAGTGGCTTGTAACGAGTGAGTGTGTTAAGAATGAGGAAGTCGTTGTTGATAAGCCTGAGGAAAGAAGTGTTAATAAAATAAGGCAGCAACAGCAAGAGCTTAGATTGCTTACATGGAATCTTTGAGTGCATTTCTTATGCTTCACGCTTTTTTATATGCTCACATTAATTTTGTACAGATCTTTGAACTGTATGTGTCCTAATCCTATCCGGTTGCGATCATACATATTAAGCACAAATATTTTATCAACATACATTAATTTAATAGTAAAGTTTTATTTTATTTTAAATTTTACTGAAAAATATTCAGCTTTATGACCGTGGCAAAAAAAAAAAAACATTCCATATCAAACGAGTTAAAACATCAAAAGAATACAAAACAGGCGTATTTTAGAACACCATTAAAGAATTCTTGTCAAATTCTGAAAAAGCTTTGCACCATACCTCATTAGATTTTTTTAAATCATTTTTCTTTAATATAAAATTAATTTACCCTTGGGGACTGGATTAGTATTTCTCCAGTTAATCGAGGTAACTCAACAATCGAGCAAGTAACAGAGATTTACAAAACAGCACAGTAATACAAAATTCATCCAGACTAATATCTTAAAAAAATCATTTATGGGAACATAAGAATGATGATGCCTACAAAATGACCCAGGGATTATTACTATCGTCTAACTTCCCTAGTGTCCATTGACTGTCTGGAGTTTGCATGTTCTACCTGTGACAAGGTGGGCTTCTTCTGTGCAGCGTACCTACATAACAAAGACATGTCAGTCAGTCATTTTCCAACCCGCTATATCCTAACACAGGGTCATGGGGGTCTGCCCTGGAGCCAATTCCAGCCAGCACAGGGCGTAAGGCAAGAACAAACCCCGGGCAGGGTGCCAGCTCACAGCAGACAAAGACATGTTAATTAGGTTAGTAAGGTAGCCCTGCTGCAGACTGGCCTCCCCCTTAAGGCTGATTCCTGTATTACACCCAATGCTGCTGGCACTGGCTTTGGATCTCTAAAGGGACAAGATAAAGAGATGGATGTTAGTGATGACCTTTACAGTGTAACAGTATTTGACATGTGGCCTAGCTATGATACAGTGAAGCTAACTGCTCTGGCTAAAGATGCTCTGCAGGGGTAATGGTGTCAGTGCAGCATAGCAATCACATTGCCAAAGACTGTAACACTATAGAGGCCATCACTTGAAAATTGCTTCTAAATAAATTCCTTGAAGGTTTACATGTGCCAGCCTTTAGGATATCTCCGAATGATTACTTCTTATTAAATCTTCTGATTTCTTGCCTTCAAGATAGTGAGGAGAGGGGATGTCAGATTTGATTTGAATAAAACTTATTTAGCACTGTACTGTATGTCGGGCAGAGTTGTACTTTATACAGCCAATAAAGTTAATATTTAGGATATGGACAGGCTTGTATATATCTTTGGAACTGAGGGGACATTCAACACAAAAATCCCACTGAAAGTTAACTTTATTTTTACACATGTGAATTATAAAAAATAATAAGCCGTTACATGTGGACAAAGTTTTACTAAGGTAGACATTTAACTTTTGTTACATATTGCAAATGGTAGAATTCAGAACTGAAAGAAACTATCCGCAGTGAAATTTTTAAGTAGTAAATGCACATAAACATACTACATCAATATATTTAAGCTGCTATATAGACTAGGCATTGCAAGTCATTCGAAATTCACTCATTAGCGGCACACATCAAGAGCACTATTTGCTACAAGGCACTTTCTAATTCCCAGACAAATCAAAAAATGTGACACTTGTCTCCAGGATCCGTTTCTATAAGCTCTATTGAGTGTCACACACATAATGTACGTAATTGTCTCTCTTTCAATGGACTGCTGCCTTCAGTCTCTTTGGATGGCTATGTGGAATTGCTGGTGATTTCTCCAAGCTGCCAGGAAGGTGTATGTGTGTATGATGATGATTGACTGGTCTAACTGAATCTCTTATGACACCGGAAGGACTTTTGTAAACTTGAGCTTCTTATTCAGACTTGAGGTGTCCAGCTTTTGCATCCCCGGCCTCCCCTTTTACATTAGTCTTAATTAAATTACCAATTATTATTTACAGAAGTGGGCAGCAAATATGCTTATGTTGTACTCCTGGATGGCAGTCTTATCAGAAGTCGTAGTTTGTACCCCACAATCTTTTTTCACCTCACATTGTGAATTTCCCCTTGGGATTAATAAAGTATCTATCTATCTATCTATCTATCTATCTATCTATCTATCTATCTATCTATCTATCTATCTATCTATCTATCTATCTATCTATCTATCTATCTATCTATCTATCTATCTTTTAAAACTCCATGGGGCACCAAACATCACAGGCCACCCAACCAGCCACTTAAGAATGGCCAGTCACCCTACCTCTGTATTCTCAAGGTGGCACTAAAGCAAGCAGAAAAAGCTGAAGCAGAGACCACATGAACATGCATGCTGCACAGAGGTAGAGCAATTGTAACTTATCTTATTGTGTGTTATTATGTATATAAATGTTGTATGGGTTAATAATTAATTACTGTTAGCGTATTATAGTTTGAAATATGTGTAAACATGTACTCAGTGAAGAGCTCTATACAGAAAATGAAGCAGAACAGAACTGAATGCAGGGATTTTTAGCTGTAGTAAGTAGTAATACTTAGAAGTGTGCCATCATCCTGGCTTTCAGGGGCCATTATCCACCTGTAACTGGCCTGGTATCCTTGTGTATTGGTTTTGGAGTCTGGTCTGCTAATGACTGGCATCCCATTCATTGCTTGTTAACTCCAGAGCTGACTCTCAAGCAAATCGTGTGACTTGTCATATTCTTGTCCAAGAACATGTATGGTCAATCTTCAAGTCATTTGTTTTTCAGCTAGTGAAGTAAGCCTAGCTTCTAGATCTCTGCAGGTATACCTTTCCTGTGAAAAGGTCTGAAATAGCAACTATTGTCGAGTCATACAGAAGAATGTTAATTGTGTTTAGATGTGAATCAAAATAACAGGTCCAGGTTATAAACAACTTACAGTAAAACATAATTGTGCAAACAGGGATTTAAATTACATTTTCCATTTCCTGTTTTTCTTTCACGCTCTTTCAATTTATTATACAGTATTATAAGATTAGTGGGACCGTGTTTTGTGCTGCTGCCCTGACAGTTCTAGGATCCTGTGTTCAAATCATGGCCTGCAATCTGTCTTGTTCATATGGCCACATGGATCTTCTCCTCTCCTAGTACTTCAGTTGTTCGTGTGGCCACATGGATCTTCTCCTAGTACTTCAGTTTTCCTCCTTTATCTCAAAGATGCAATATGATGCATTAATCCAGTACTTGAAACTGAAGTGTGTGTATGAGTGTGCACTCCAGTAGACTGGTACCCAATTAAAGGCTAATTCCTATCTTGAGCCAATGCCATTAGGATAGGCTCTGCCATCCTGTTCATCCATCCTTCCATTATCCAACCCGCTATATCCTAACTACAGGGGGTCTGCTGGAGCTAATCCCAGCCAACACAGGGCGCAATGCAGGAAACAAATCTTGGGCAGGGTGCCAGCCCACCGCAGGGCACACACACACACACCAAGCACACACTAGGGACAATTTAGGATCGCCAATGCACCTAACCTGCATGTCTTTGGACTGTGGGAGGAAACCGGAGTACCCAGAGGAAACCCACGCAGACACGGGGAGAACATGCAAATTCCACACAGGGAGGACCCACTGCGCCACCGTGCCGCCCCTTCCTGTTCATCTGTTTTGAAAACAATGGGTAAATTGAGAATTAAGAAACCTTTGACTTCTATAGACGTCAGGTATAAGAACTTTCTCCCCGTACTTTATGTTATGTAGGTCACGTAGGCTTAACTTTCTTCTTATCGATAATAATCTGCTCTGTACAGAAAGGCAAAATCACTAGTCTCTTAGAGAATGTATAATGGCTACAGCTGCTTGTTTCATTGATTATGTTTCTTCTGAACATGATTCAGTGCCTTGAATCTGTTAATAATCAATTAGCAGATCACCCCAAGCCAACATATATCATAAGTTAATTATCACTGGGAACATTATTATAAAGCATAACTCAATCACCTTTTCAGGCATTTTGTCCATTTTTAGACTCAAATGATAAATTAGGAGTACCAAAAATAAAGATATTCATTACAGACAAACGAAAATGGAAATCTGACTTTGAAAAAGCAGTTATTTCTTATGTATTATTGCATAAAAATCTCATGCATTGAAATAAAGTTCAACTCTTGGGCTAGAACATTGTCTGTATGGAGTCTGCATTTTCTCCCTCTGTCTCCTTCCACCCTACAATAGACTGGTGCCTGTCCATGGTCATTTCCTACCTTGTACCCACTGCTGCCAGGACAGGCAAGGCAAACGATAAAACAGGTGATGTTTTATACCTGTACACTGTAGCCCTCACTACCTGCCATGCGAATGGTGTGTGCAGCGAGCATGTGAGTTTCAAGAAAGCTTGAAATGCAGGAGATGCCAAAGAAAGTGTAAATTTTTGCATTTATTGACCAAAAATCCACACACGTATACATATACATCTGTCGTGTCTTATATGTACTTCCAGCTTTCATCATTAAAGCAAATGTTTCTTCAATGGTTGAATTAGCTCCTGTGTTCTAATCGACACACCACAGCAATCACAGCTCACTTGAAGTCTGCATTTTTCTAAGTTTTAAACCTTTAATGACCTCTTGGGCACGGCCATCAGCAGTGTGTCTGTATGCAGTGAGAGTGTCAACCTTGTTGAGAGGTTTACTTACCTTGGCACTGACATTCATGTCTCTGGTGACTTTTCCTATGAAGTCAGTAGACGGATTTTGAGAGCATGGAGGGTCATGAGGTCGCTGGAAAGGGGTGTGTGGCGCTCCCGATATCTATGCAAAACGACGAAGGTCCAAGACTTTAGAGTCCTGGGGCCTCATGTATAAACGGTGCCTACGCACAGAAATGTTGCGTAAGAACTTTTCCACGTTCAAATCGCGATGTATAAAACCTAAACTTGGCGTAAAGCCACGCACTTTTCCACGGTACCTCATACCTTTTCGTACACAAGTTCTCCGCTCGGTTTTGCAGACTGGCGGCACCCAGCGTCAAAGCAGTGCTACTGTTCCTGTGTGGTTACTCTTTTATTTTCCTGATGCGGCTTTAAAAATACACTGAAACTAACTGCATATTGTTTACTAGCAGAATACCCGCGCTTCGCAGCGGAGAAGTAGTGTGTTAAAGAAGTTATGAAAAAGAAAAGGAAACATTTTAAAAATAACATAAGATGATTGTTAATATAATTGTTTTGTCATTGATATGAGTGTTGTTGTCATATCTATCTATATATGTATATATATATATATATATATAGCAAAATACCGGCGCTTGGCAGCGGAGAAGTAAAAAGAAACTGAAACATTTTAATAATAACGTAACATGATTGACAATGTAATTGTTTTGTCATTGTCATGAGTGTTGCTGGCATATATATATATATATACATATATACACACAGACACACACATTATATAAACATATATATATATACACATCATATATATATATATATATATACATATACATACATATATACATATACACATATACAAATATAGACATATATATACATATATACACATATATATACACAGTTTTATATATATATATATATATATACATTGTCAACGGCACCCGGGCACAGACAGGCAGACATCTTGTTTTGCACAACCACCACACGTTTATTTACAGTATTTACAAGTATTTTGTCACTAAGACACAGTCCAATGGTCACACAGACCTCAATTATGGTCACTCAGACCTCAGACACGTGCACAAACCCCAAATCACACACAAAGTCCTGGCCACAATGCCTTTCTTCGGGCCGCCTCCACTCTCCACTGCTTCGTCCTCCTTCCACCCGACTCTAGCCTCGAACAAATGGAGACGGCCCCTTTTATAGATGACCCGGATGAGCACCTGGTGTTCCCGGCATTCCTCCTCTGGCCACGCCCCAGCGTGGCGGAAGTGCTGGCTGTCCTCCCGGCTGCTCTCCGGGCGCCATCATAAATCTTCCCCCCAGCACTTCCTGGTGTGGCGGAAGTGCTGGGTTAACAGGTCCCAAGGCATTGGGGCGCCTCCTGGCGGTGACCACGGGCCCCTACAGGAAAGGCTTCCATGCCCTTGACCCGTGGCCCCCAAAGCAACCCGGAAGGCGAACCCCACGTGATCCAGGCAGGGCTCTGACCCTCTTCCGGTCCCTCCTGGCGTCCCGGCCGGGTCATGGCCCCTGGCATCCCTGACAACATATACATATATATACATATAAATATATATATACATATATATACACATATATATATATATACAAACACACACACATATACACATATACATATATACTGTATATACACATATATATACAAAACTACATATATATATATTAGGGGTGGGATTTGATTAAAAAATTAATCCAATTAATTAGAGGCTGTGTAAGAATTAATCTTGATTAATCAAATAATAGACATGGACATGAATATTGTAAACTCAAGCTGTTTTAATTTCTGAAAAAAAAAATGCTTTTAAACTGCATTTGAATTCAAAACAGAAACAAAAATATCATCCCTGGTTAAAATTGGGCAGACTTAAAAATAAAGTGGTAGTTTAAGTACTTTAAGTACATTTTCAGAATGGTATTGTCTTTAAATAATAATAACCAAAATTTCAACATAAAGTGCAGTTTTTCTTCTTAAAAAAATAAGTCAGAAACATAAAAGGTAATTTGACCAACTTAATCTTTAAACTCTGAGTAACCTTAGCCAAAATTATTTTGTACATTAGGCTAAAACAGTGTGATCATTGAACATTTTGTAATTAGATGTAATTAGAATTACTAACGGTCACGGAAGTCCAATGATCCCCAGTAAGAGCCATAAAGTCCGCTTTCTGTAATGCATCTAATTTTGCTTGCTTTTCAGTGTGCACAAAACCACGCTTTTATCAAGGCTTCCGTCGGGTAGTCTTTTGAAATGAAAGTTTCCTCCGATCAGTCGTAGCAACGGGCTTTATTCCGACTCTAACATTTTTGTAGCTGTGATGTGTGCATCAGTGTAATCGTACCAGGAAATCATGCATTGACAAAAGTTCCCCTTCGCTTGGAATTGAAAGTGTGATTAAATGCATTATTTTTTAACGCGTTATGGAGTACATGCATCGAAGCTTCTCAGCTGTGCTTGTGTTAAGAAAAGGAAATATTTTAAAAATAACGTAACATGATTCTGCATTAACCGCATATTTTTTCATACGTCCCAAACCAAGGAGATGCGAAGGTAAAATGAATCGGAAGCGCGTACATACTCAGTGCATCCCCTTCTCGGGAATCGAACCTCGGATGTCGGCGCTAGAGGCAAAGCCTCTACAATTGCGCCACGGCGTGTGGCTTGTCTATTTGAGAGTATGTAGATCGGGGTATATATATATATATTCACAGCGGAAAAGTAGTGTGTTAAAGAAGTTATGAAAAAGAAAAGGGAACATTTTAAAAATAACATAACATGATTGTATACAGTAATTGTTTTGTGAGTGCTATTGAGTGTTGCTGTCATCAAGGATTTGATTATCATTATTTCTTTCAATCAGGGTCGTATTTGTACGATGTGTTGTATTCAAGTTACATTCCGTGTTTGTCAGTCGTTGTAAAGATAAGAGGTTTCATTCATTGATTCGTTTCTTACTGCATCAATAAACAGCTCGTCTTCCTCTTTATCTGAGATGTGACACACTGCATGCACGGGTTTTTTTTTTACACTGTCTTCCTTTAGCGGGACATTGACTTTTTCCACCATGTGCTTTGTTTCCACAGTAGCTGCACTTATGAATATGTTTCTATGTATCAGACGCTTCATATTTTTTTGCTGCCTTCTCAATTGTGTAATTCGGTTTTTGTTCAGCACTCTTTGGAACTGTTGCTTTTTGTCTGTGCACTGCGTCAGTTCACGTGAGCCACTCGGTGTACATGCATCGAAGGTTCCCAGCTGTGCTGGTGCCATCTCGTGTGATGTCCACGGCTGTATGTAATGTTAGCTAAGACCCGGCGCTTAAAAGCTTCTCTCGCATTTTCGCTGAGTGTGTGCCAAACACCACCCTGACCATCTCATCTTCCTCTGCATAAGCACAGTTCTTCACCCGTAAATATTTAGCGGCAGTGTTTCTATTGGATTGCCGCTGACGGACGGCCTTATATGGGCAGGCAGTAAATTAAAAACGCCAGCGGCAGCCTGTCTATGAACTTAATTTAAAGTTTAGGTTTACATCATGCTTTGTTTCCGAAGTAGCAGCACTCATGAATATGGTTGTATATGTCAGTCGCTCGCTTCTTATTGTTTCGCTGCCTTCTCAATTATATAATGCATGTTTTCTTCAGTGCTTTTTTGAGGTCTTCCTGGTTTTCTACACACTGCGTTGATAGTCAGTTCACGTGATTACGTGGGAGGCGTGATAATGTCACATGAAACTCCGCCCTCCACGGCTTTCGAGCTCAACTCCATTACAGTAAATGGAGAAAAATACCTTCCAGTTATGACCATTACACGTAGAATTTCGAAATGAAACCTGCCCAACTTTTGTAAGTATGCTGTAAGGAATGAGCCTGCCAAATTTCAGCCTTCTACCCACACGGGAACTTGGAGAATTAGTGATGAGTGAGTCAGTCAGTGAGGGCTTTGCCTTTTATTAGTATAGATTAGTGTAATGCATCTGATTGTAATTAACTTGTAACAATATAATGGTCCGGGGAATAGCCACAGTATTCCAAATACCATAACTGCTTTAGCGTTGTTACTCTCACTGCACCTTCTTCTTCGTTCCGCTGCTCCTGTTAGGAGTTGCCACAGCGTATCATCTTTTTCCATATTACTCTCAGTGCAGCACTCGGGAGTATTTATATCACTGTATCTTCAAACTATACGTTTTGCAGAATCGGCGCTCTAAGCTTACAGATGGCTTAACGTCTATTACAGAGCTGATTGTGTGGGGATCGGTTACTTAGAGAAAGAAAAGCAAGGACTGCAGGGGCGGCCATGCCAATATATACTGAATATAAAACAGAAAGAGAAAATAACGACACAGCTAAAAACGCAGCGGCAAATTTCGACAAAAGTTAAACACATGTGTCATGAGCACGAGGCGGCTATGCAGTGTCCGTAACGGATGTAGCCATCCACCGTGCATGAGATACCATATTGACATTGGACTTTCTCTATTGGACATAGAGCCGCCCATGAGTACTGCTGCAATAAATAATTTAATTGAAGGTCGCACACAATCACTGTGCCGTGAAACCCATGTTTAATAACATGCTTTAACTATCATCATGAAAATAATATCACATACACATCTCAGTATTTTAGTTATTCAGAGAGCTGTAATATCACGAATGTAATGGATTCTGTGTCCAGTTGGAGGAAGAGAGCCGGTTTAAGAAGCAAGTAGTGATTCACACACAGAGCACATAGAAGATCACATACAAAACAAAGCATTTAACGTGCTACTTTAATTACGATGTGATTTGAGAAACTGGTTAATTAAACAATTTTAAGATGAAGTTTATGATGTTCTATTTTAATGACTAAATAAACTACGTGATTAAAGTGGAAATGTCGAGATTGAAGTTGACATTTCGTACTTTTTCCCCACTGTGTGCTTTTTTTTCTCTGTACCCTAATAAGCTTTCATATGACACTCAGACAGTGGGCTACAACTCGCCTTTTCACAGCGACTTTGATATGTGACTTCTTTTTTATTTCCGGCACTGTGCGATTTTGTGAACGTGAGCTTTCAAGTTTCTCCAACACGCTATGTCACTCGATCAACTTCCTTTTGTTGATTATACCACTTTTAATTAAACAAATAGTATGTTTTTCCTTTGCCTCCACTTGGTATTCACTGAAATTCTTATATTTTCCCCCATGCTTTTCCCATTGTCTTTTCACAGAAGGCTGCGCTTAAGGGCGCTTTATATTGATTTGCATATTCAAAGAGGCGTAATTCTGGGAGGAGTTGGGGCGTTACATGAAGCGCGCGCACGAGCGTTACTTTTCACGCTGATTGGGATTTATGTAGTGGAAGAACGTGGAAGTTTTAGTACACACAGATTCCTGCATCTGGATTTTTCTGTGCGTAAGCACATTTTGGCT
The DNA here is from genome assembly GCF_016835505.1 of Polypterus senegalus. Taxonomy (NCBI): domain Eukaryota; kingdom Metazoa; phylum Chordata; class Cladistia; order Polypteriformes; family Polypteridae; genus Polypterus; species Polypterus senegalus. The sequence goes on along the minus strand of NC_053171.1, from coordinate 96,595,068 downwards.
TTTGTGCTTACGCCATGTTATAGTGCGAATTCTACGCACGGCGTTATACATGAGGCCCCTGGTGCTTCCTGTCTCGCTATATGGTTGTGAGACATGGATGCTATCCAGTGACCTGAGACGAAGACTGGAATCCTTTGGTACTGTGTCTCTCCGGAAAATCCTTGGGTACCGTTGGTTTGACTTTGTGTCGAATGAGCAGTTGCTCATGGAGTCCTGAATGAGGCACATTACCTGCATTGTGAGGGAGTGTCAGTTACAGCACTACGGCCATGTGGCGCATTTCCCAGAGGGTCACCCGGCTCGTAAGATTCTCATTGTTGGGGACCCGAGTGGCTTGACCAGGCCAAGGGGTTGCCTAAATAACACCTGGCTGCGGCAAATAGAGGGTCATTTCTGGAGGACAAGACTGGACCGCGTGTCTGCCTGGGGGAGCCACCAACCGGGATCCCGAGCTGTTTCGTTGTGTAGTGGGTGCAGCAACTGCATTTTCTCCCTCTGCCTGCATGTGGTTTTCACCAGGTACTCTGGTTTTGTTTCTAATATCAAGTATTTGCTACTGTAATTTGGCCCCGATCTGAGTGTTGGTGTGTTTTAGTTGGCCCTGCAATAGACTGGTGCTTGTCCATGGTCATTTTCCACGTACCCATTGCTGCTAGGACAGGCAATGCAAATGAGAAAATAGTGTGGAAGAATAATTTTAGGGTGACATGGCATTCATTTTAAAGAAATAGCATAAAGGGTTAATAAATGTGAGAAACCAACAAAATGTACACTGAAATATAAGAATTGGCTTAGGAAAAATACTGAAATGGTCAAGTAAATAAAGAATGTACCAGAAGAAAGGTTGATGTAATATACAAAATGCGCTGAAGGATGACTAAGAAATCAGCAGATGTCCTATAAATGAGAATGCACAGAAAGTTCAAGGGTGGTGGCACAACTCAAAGGTATAAGAAGAACCAGAATATAATAGACTTTTATTTTATATAAATCATTTGGGTGTAAACCAGCGAATCAACCAGAGTAAAATGTATGCATTGATTGACGTTCTATGTAAATTCAGCAGTTTATAAAATGAACTTCTATCCTTTGTGTCTCTGACCATTCTGACCAGGCTGTAACAGACTACTTTTGATGAATGCTCCCTCCAAGGCATTTTGCTGAGGAGTAATTAAAAGATACAATGAACAGCTTTTCTCCTGCCTGATTACTGAATTGTCCTGATAGAGGATGTTTTTCTTTAATAAGATGTAAAATTTCAACCACAATAGCTGATGTTTTACACTAGTACACTAAGTGCTGTTGTATAACTTCGCTTGAACCTGTTGTGACTTCTGGCATTAGTCTCACTTATGTTCTTTTATGCTCCACTGTTTGCCACAAACTCTGACCATGAAATAATCCTAAAAATTCTCTGAAGTCCTATATTTATTAGTAGACTGCAGTTACTGGGGAAGTCATTCTCAAGTCACTTATTACAAGTGTAATAGACAATAACTCATAAAAAGAGCTGGGAACCCAGCCAAGGACTCCCTGTTTAATTGGGAAAGTGGAAGGTTTTCCAAAATAGATCAGAGATTCACCATGTCAGGTTTGATAGCACACACACCACAGAGCTGCGTTGCTTAATGATGTTTCTGGTTAAATAACACAACTTCCTTTTAATGACTCGGACCAGAAGGAGGGGAGTGACTGTGACAACCGTTGACTCTGAGTGGAATGTCCTTTGTCACTGGAATGAGAACAGGACTTGTTATTATACAGAAAAAATGGGCAGAAAAATCTTAAAGACAGAATAGTTGAGATTACTGTTATAAATAGTGCCACCAACTGGCCGTCCTCTATTAAGGGAGCCTGCCTTAATAACTGGTCAGTTCACTATGCCAAGACTAAAGAATATAACAAAGCCACAATCTTAAAAAAACGTTAGGCTAATTTGCATAACAGAGTAAAGAAGCATGTAGATTGCACCAATCAGCATGCAGATAAATGCTATAATCTTTAATACACCTCAATCTGGGCGGCACGGTGGAGCAGTGGTAGCATTGCTGTCTCACAGTAAGAAGACCTGGGTTTGCGTGGAGTTTACGTGTTGTGCGTTGGGTTTCCTTCCATAGTCCAAATACGTGCAGGTTACGAGAACTGGTGATGCTGAATTGGCCCTAGTTTGTGGTTGACGTGTGTATCGGTGTTCACCCTGCGATGGACTGGCACCCTGTTGAGGGTTTGTTCCTGACTTGTGCCCTGTGCTAGGTGGGATAGGCTCCAGCACCCTCTGAGACCCTGTACGGCAGTGGCGGAGTGGTGGCTCTTAGGCTAGGGATCTGCACGGGCAATCGGAAGGTTGCTGGTTCGAATCCCATAAATGCCAATAGGGACTCTGCTCTGTTGGGCCCCTGAGCAAGACCCTTAACCTGCAATTGCTGAGCGCTTTGAGTAATGAGAAAAGTGCTACATAAATGCAAAGAATTATTATTTATTAGTCCCTGTACTTTTATTTGGATGCACTGAAGTGTAAACTCTGACAATTTTAAAAATGAAATAAAACCTCCACAAATCAAACAAGGGCCATGAATTCAAGTCGAGTCTGGAAGTAAGTAACCATGAACAGATCATAACAGATTTGTGAAATACTAATGGGTCGTGATTTTATAAAGACTCGTGCTGCAAACAATAACACAAGCTAAGTTCAGGTTTTCTTAATGGGTTGGTGTCCTGCCTGGTAACCCAGGGGTGCCCAATATGTTGATCGCCATCGACCGGTAGATCAGAAAGGTAGTGCAGGTAGATCGTGTTGCATTCAAAAAAACATTTTTTTTGATTGACATACTGGGCAGCCAGTCTGAGATCTCTTTTCTTTTAACACACTGGTCATCCCACACGCACGATAAAATGCGCGAGCTACTGCAAAACTCCAGCTATCTAAGTGATCTAGTTAGCCTTCCAATTTATATCGACTAAAGAAGGGATTTAAAAAAAAAATTGTTGGTTATGGGCTGGATGTGGAATTGGAAGAGGATTTTTTTCTCTCACAATGTCATAATCGAAGTGCATTTGTCTGATCTGTCATTGCTATTCCAAAGAAGGAAAATGTGGAAAGGCACTTTCGAACTGTTCATAAAAACTCAGAAACTGACTTCCTTCCAAAGAGTGATCTGAGAAAGAGAAAGGAGAGGGAACTAAAATCGCAGTTAATCGGACAGCCGTTATTTTTCACTCGGCTGAATTCAAAAGCAAAGGCAGACACACCGAAGCATCGTTCCAGGTGAGTCACTCGATCATTAAGCATAAGAAGTCCTTCCAAGATGGAGAGATGATAAAAGATGCCTTCGTCGAGGCAGATGGCTAGGGAGAAATTCCTGCTGAGATTTCGAGACCCCTAGCCAGAGAAAAAGGAGTTTCTCCTTGTCATTAAACATGCAGAATACAAGCAGCTTAGTAACGATCAATGGCCGCTAGACTTGGCTTTTTTTCCGATCTGACCAACATGTTGAATGAGCTTAATTTACAGCTGCAAGGAAAAGAGAAAACCATAGTCAATATGATTAGCTCAAATGAAAAATGAAACATTTGTCCTCAAAGCTGCAGCGCCTTGATTTGGGGAACATCCAAAACCTCGCGTCAGAGCTGGAGACACAATGGAAGGCGTGTGCACAACTTGACAGCATTCGCTACACAGAGCAGATTGAAAATTGTCTGTCAGACTTTGACAGATGGTTTCAAGACTCAGCTTTACTTGACTTTATATATTCTGACGCTAACTTTATATAATCAGGTTTTGGTGTTATATATTCCGAAGACTGACTTTATATATTCCGAAAATCATTACATTTGCCTGTTTGGCACCTCATGTAAAGTATACTCAGTATACAGACATATATATCTACAGTATATACAGTGGGTACGGAAAGTATTCAGACCCCCTTCAATTTTTCACTCTTTGTTATATTGCAGCCATTTGCTAAAATCATTTAAATTAATTTTTTTCCTCATTAATGTACACACAGCACCCCAGATTGACAGAGAAAAAAAATAATTTTTGAAATTGTTGCAGATTTATTAAAAAAGAAAAACTGAAATATCACCTGGTCCCAAGTATTCAGACCCTTTGCTGTGACACTCATATATTTAACTCAGGTGCTTTCCATTTCTTCTGATCATCCTTGAGATCACCTTCATTTGAGTCCAGCTGTGTTTGATTCTACTGATTGGACTTGATTAGGAAAGCCACACACCTGTCTGTCTATATCAGACCTTACAGCTCACAATGCATGTCGGAGCAAATGAGAATCATGAGGTCAAAGGAACTGCCTGAAGAGCTCAGAGACAGAATTGTGGCAAGGCACAGATCTGGCCAAGGTTACAAAAAACTTTCTGCTGCACTTAAGGTTCCCAAGAGCACAGTGGCCTCCATAATCCTTAAATGGAAGACGTTTGGGACGACCAGAACACTTCCTAGAGCTGGCCGTCCAGCCAAGCTGAGCTACCGGGGGAGAAGAGCCTTGGTGAGAGAGGTAAAGAAAAACCCAAAGATCACTTTGGCTGAGCTCCAGAGATGCAGTCAGGAGATGGGAGAAAGTTGTAGAAAGTCAACCATCACTGCAGCCCTCCACCAGTCAGGGCTTTATGGCAGAGTGGCCTGTCGGAAGCCTCTCCTCAGTGCAAGACACATGACAGCCCGCATGGAGTTTGCTAAAAGACACCTGAAGGACTCTGAGATGGTGAGAAATAAGATTCTCTGGTCTGATGAGACCAAGATAGAACTTTTTGGCCTTAATTCTAAGTGGTATGTGTGGAGACAACCAGGCACTGCTCATCACTTGTCCAGTTCAGTCCCCACAGTGAAGCATGGCGGTGGCAGCATCATGCTGTGGGGGTGTTTTTCAGCTGCAGGGACAGGACGACTGGTTGCAATCGAGGGAAAGATGAATGCGGCCAAGTACAGGGATATCCTGGACAAAAACCTTCTCCAGAGTGCTAAGGACCTCGGACTGGGCCGAAGGTTTACCTTCCAACAAGACAATGACCCTAAGCACACAGCTAAAATAACGAAGGAGTGGCTTCACAACTCTGTGACTGTTCTTGAATGGCCCAAGCCAGAGCCCTGACTTAAACCCAATTGAGCATCTCTGGAGAGACCTAAAAATGGCCGTCCACCAACGTTTACCATCCAACCTGACAGAACTGGAGAGGATCTGCAAGGAGGAATGGCAGAGGATCCCCAAATCCAGGTGTGAAAAACCCAAAAGACTTCAGGCTGGAATTGCCACCAAAGGTGCTTCAGCTAAGTAACTGAGTAAAGGGTCTGAATACTTGTGTTAATGTAATATTTCCGGGTTTTTTTCTAATAAATCCGCAAAAATTCCTAAAATCCTCTTTTTCATTATGGAGTACTGAGTGTTGCTATATGTTATTTTAGCACAAGGTTGCAACGATGCAAAGTCTGAAAAAAAAGTGAAGGTGTCTGAATACTTTCTGAATCTTATGTAGATTCATGGCTGCATTGGCACAAAAGGGGGCTTCTACTAAATACTGAGCAAAGGGTCTGAATACTTAGGACCATGTGATATTTCAGTTTTTCTTTTTTAATAAATCTGCAACAATTTCAAAAATTCTTTCTTTTGTCTGTCAATATGGGGTGTTGTGTGTACATTAATGAGGGAAAAAATTAATTTAAATGATTTTAGCAAATGGCTGCAATATAACAAAGAGTGAAAAATTGAAGGGGGTCTGAATACTTTCCGTTACCCACTCTCTCTCATATATATATATATATATATATATATATATATATATATATAGCATTTTTAATGTAGGTAGATCATATACACCTGGTCATTTTAAAATTAGCTCGCAGGCCGAAAATGTCTGGGCACCCCTGTTGTAACCCATCACACATTCATGTTTTTTTTTTTTCCCCTAAATGTTAGGATGTTTTTCAAAGCACAAAGAACTAACTTCATATGCAGATAACCACTCCTAAAATGAAATGGTTATTTGTAAAGCAAAGGTTCTGCGAAGAACCACACAATCCAAAAAATAACATGAAAATGCCATTTGTTAACATTGCACGTGTTTTGTTAAAAGGGCAGGCAAGATTTAAAGGCAACGCATTTAAAGAGACGTGTAGGAAGAGCAGCGCAGCCATTTAATCTTGCTGGATATTCTGTTGCTGGTTCACAGAATGCACTGCTGTATAGCCTGTATAGAATACAACACACACACACACAATGGTATCATTTTCAAGTTCGAGGCGATTTCCCCCTTTTGTTTTGATGACAGTCATAGACGAATTGTATAAATACGATGCTGGAAAGGATAGATCAAAAGATTTTAAGAGATTTTTAAAGAGATACGTAAGAGCTTTGTTTGCAGGCTTGGGTATTCTTGCATTGTTTTTACCCCAAACTGATGTACGGTCTGCGGACAAAAGTCTACTTTCAACATTCTATCAGTACATAGTTCAATACGTTTTTCTTTCATATTTGTCAGAATTTCAACCTGTTGAACTAAAACCAGACTCTGTATCCATCTATGATTGTCGTTAACTGTTTTGACTTTCTTCCGGAAAATATTCAAAAATCTGTTGTTTTAAATTGTGCAAACTAACCTGAATGTTTGCAAAAATGACAGCTTTTATAATATTAATATAATAAAATATATATTTACCATATTATACATAGCTAAATTTTACAGGAGCTCTGGAATGCACTGGAATTAATATTTTTTGTCAAATGAAGTTGAACAAAAATCAGGTTTCTTTTATAAATCCATTTATTTTATCAATAGCTGTTATTATGTTAACATCGCGGCCTTGCAAACTGCTATTCAGAAGGTGCTCGAAAATAATCAGAAAGGAAAGTCAGCCGCCCTAAGCTAAAGAGAATTGGTGAGTAGGTTTGGATATTCCGATTTCTCCTCTTACAGGTACATCAAAAGTTCTGCTCTTAGTTGAAAGCACACTGCAACTCATCGGACATGTCGAACGTCAAACTAACCGTATTTATCCTGCAAAATCATCGGAACAATGAAACTGGGCGACCCGTTTCACAACCGCAAACAGTCTTTTCGACCGACTAGTGAGTGGAGTGCACAACTTCCTGCTTTGGCGCGTGTGACCGTGTGACCAGATCATATGACAGGCAGGCAGCGAGTGAGTGGTGCTGTGAACATGGCTGGTTCACGGAGCTCTGTGCGTACCTGGAACTTCATGGCATCTCATCAGGAACGCCTCGTCGTCTGTCTGTTGTTTTATCTGCGGTTAACCTTGGTCCATAGCCAGCGTGGATCTTACGTGTTGGACGACCAAAAAGGACTGGGAAGACAGTTCGATGGAATCGGTGGTTTGAGCGGTGGCGGGGTGAGTGGCAGTATGTTCTGCATTCATCTTATTGAATTAGACTTTAATTGATATATTCGTGGAGCAAAAAAGCGAGCGAGCGAAAATGTACAAGATGTTTCCAAACTAACTTTACTGATAGACTCGGTGCCAGTGATACGCATTGTGCCCAAGTAACTACCATTGTTGTGCTGCTATACGGTACCTCCAATTTCGTTTATGTATGGAATATATCATTGGTACACCTGGTTGAAAAGGTTTAAACATTATTGTGGTTATTATTGTGAAAGCAGTTGAGTACCCTGGAAGAAATGAAATGTGTGTCAAGTTACCCCTGTATGCGTCCTTCCCATTATTTGATTATAGGAAGTGACTTACAGTATTGTTGTTCCTGAAATGTTTTATACAATACATACCGCTGATAAGATTGCGATGACTACGCAATTTTAAAGACCGAAGGCAAGTTTACTGGACTGCTTATGTAAATGAACGAGAACCCGTCTAGTCAGCGCGTTAGTTAAACGGTATGTATTTATGGTTCACTTTATTCTGAACATTTGCACATATTTTGGAGCAGCCTTGTATCCTGATATGTCATTATTTTAAACATTCATATTTCGGAGCAAGGTGTTTCCGTTTACAAACGATTTCATTTGTTTTTTTTTCCTGCAGGCGACTTCCCGTCTTTTGGTGAACTATCCCGAGCCATACCGTGGACAGATACTGGACTACCTCTTTAAGGTTTTTTTTGCTTTTCTTATGTTATATTGCTTGTCCCGCCGTCCTAAAGAATACATTATAGTGACAGTTAAAATAATGTTATAGCGCACGATAGATAATTACATCATGCAGAATTGTCTACTCATTTGAATCGCCTAAATAAAGTCAGCAAGTTAGTTTTGGACAAAGCGTGAATTGATTAGACACAGAGCTACTGTAGGTGTTATCTTTACCTGCCTATCCAGTTTTACTTACTTTCTGTCTGGTGAACATCTTAGGTCTGTCAGGACTGCCTGCAACACCTGAACAGTAAGTGAAACTCGTGAGAGCGTGAACTTCACATCTTTAACACATTGATTTCTATATGTCAAAGTGAACTTGTCTGCATGGGAGCTTCTGGAGAAGGAGCATTACTGTTGTCATTATGTTGTGCATCAGTATTTGCTTTTTTTCTGTTATAGTTCTTATCAAATTAAGTTTGGTACAACTAGTTTTGTTACAGTAATAATAAAGTGATTGATAATAACACTATTTTTCTTAAAGCTCCAGAAGACCAAATTCAAACCTTCAGCCCAGTTACTGTCTGCATGGAGTTTACACATTTACACCTTGTGTCTGTGTGTCTGTTTGGTTTTTTTTTTTTTCTTCTTTCCCATTTTGGTTTTCGTGCCACATGCCAAAGAGGTGCATGTTAGCTTGACTGTCAACTCAAAGTTGGCCCACGATATTTGGTTTTAGTTTGCCATGCAGTATACCAGAATCCTGTCCAGGTGTTCTTCCTGTATTGCACCCAGTGATGACAGGATCATCTCTGGGAACTGCGACACAACTTAAGTTTACACATGGATATACGGTGTGTAAATGAATGGGAAAGGTAATTTAAAGGATAGTCACCGCATTTAAGAGTTAGCTTCCATGCTGGCTACACTTGGTAGGAGGCTCCCGATTAAATTCAACTTATTCTTGTTATGACTGAAGATAGGTAAATTGGGTTGAACAGATTCACAAATTGAAAATGATAAAAGTGAAAAGCATAACATAAACATATGCACATTTTTACGTACTTTTAATTGACAGTAATATCCTTAATGTATTAGTTATTTCCAGATACTTAGTTTTTCCAGACCTGTACTCCACTTGGCATGCTGCTATATAACCCAACACCATATGAGCCTTTTTAATCACTTGTGCATACTGATGGTTGAGTACTGTGATAAGTCTATTAAAACTGCAAAGTTTTGTTCTTACAATCATAAGTTCCAAATCCACCATTGTGTAATTATGTATATTTCCCAATCCCCGTCGCTGCCAAAAGAGATGCTACTCTGCTGGGCCCTTGAGCAAGGCCCTTAACCTTCAATTGCTCCAGGGGCGCTGTATAATGGCTGACCCTGCGCTCTGACCCCAAGGGGTATGCGAAAAGATTCATTTCACTGCGTGTTGTCCTGTATAACTATCTATGTGACGAATAAATAATAATTATTATTATAAATAAATAAAACATGTTTGATTCGATTATTAAGTAGTGGTGCTGTATACACGATGCAGCCCCATGGTTTAAATTATGCACCCAGTCATTGTGTGGAGTTTACAGCTTCTCCTCAGATCTGACTTTATTTAACTTAAAGTGACAGGAGACCTGTGTGCTCTCTCTTCCCATTGTCACTGGTCCAAGTTAACTCCTGCTTCTTAACTCGGTTGAGCTGTGGATCTTTAGCCACAAATCTAACAGAAAAGAAAACCTTAAAAAATCAATATGTTTATGTTAAAATTCTGGGTTTAATCAGTAATCAGTGGACTTCTTTCCCATTCAAGACATAAAACAATTGAACAGAACATAGAGGTAGAAAGTGACATTTTTATGCTAGGTGTCAGAAACAGCTGATGCTGGATGTATACAGTATATTAGTGTATTAAATTCCCATGAGCAAGTTAGACATGCGAACTATTAAAGAACAAAGCAAGACCGAGAGAGATGGCAAGAGTTCAGATTCTTTAAGAGGCATTGGTAATGTAACCAGTTTAAATGACACAAAATGGGCACAGAAAACTGAAGGGAAATCAAAAGATGTTATTGTTCTTGCATACACCAAAATAAAAACACAAAAGAAATGCATACTGTATATGTAAATAGTGAATAAAATAAAAATGTTGCATATTTTAGAACAATATGGTGCACTGTGTTTTTTTTTTTTGTATTTGATTTTTGATTTGATTTCCATAGTGTTGATCATTTTTTATGCATATCTATGTTTCATATATAAAAATAAGGAAAAAAAAATACAGAGCCACTTATTTGTAGCTGGGCATGCTACCATCTGGCTTATTCTGTAAGTACTACAGACAAGCACTGCAACTTTCTCAGATCATCATTATTATTATTATTATTTTTAAGATTAATGTTTTTTTTTTTGATGGATCACAGAGTCATAAGATTGCAATCCATTAGTGAAAGCCATTTTTTTCATAGATTATCTGGAATTAGCAAGGAACCTCTTGTCAATGAGTCAATCAGAGAAATGTAGCTTTATTGTTCAGCATGTATTATTCTTTATAAAATATTAATAAGACCGGTTATAGGTTTATTATTTTCACGTGTACAGATCAAGATAAAAATATTAAAAAGGATATAGGTGTGACTCCAGTGACACACGTGCTACCCATCGGTGTTCTTCTGCAGCTGCTGTAAAAAAAGCAATAAGTATGCCACTTTTCCAATAATTGCAGAATTGTTCATTTCTGGGGGTGGGTACTTGTAATGGAATTTGAAGAAGCCTGTATGAACATAGATGAGATACATATATATATTTTTTTGTCCCGGAGGTGTTATTGAAACTTTACAAAAGCTCAAGATGTATTTTTTTTTGTATATATTTGTTATTATAAACAAGTTACAACCCCCAGAATACATAGAATTCATGGATAATGAAGCTGTCGTCAAATACGGGCTTGTAGGTGGTAGTACAATGGGGAGACCTCTCCAGATGTACCATAGGTTTACATTTAAAGGCATTAACAATTAAATCAAGTTCGGCTTACTGTATCCACAAAAGGAACAAGCTAATGGAAGGCCGTTCTATTCAAAGATCTCTGGTTGAAGACACCAGTGTTGAGAATAACTCAACTTTAGAGTGTTCATATTGGAGTGATTCTTTTCTGTTGCTGAGTTTAAAAAATAAGCATCAACAACATGATGCAGCCCTTTTCTAGAACGTGGGTGAATTTGGGCTGCATTTCAGAGTGTAGATAGCACGTTTCAGCTTTAACTGTAATGTGCATTCTTTTTTAGTATATCTTATTCACATATGACTCCAGACCTCTCCTGCCTTCCACCGTGTCTGTTCATATCAGATGTAACCTGTCCAGCATTAAACAGCATCTGAAATAGAAGGTTTAAGCCAGTTCTCCACAAAATGCCAAAATACTTGAACACTCTGTAACTCACCATGAGTTGTGATAGTTCTTTCACCTTAAAACGGAATTGAGACAGGCCAGTTTTGAATCATTTACACCTTACTTTTAACCCCGCTCCAGATGTGCACCCTTGCCATCCTCAGAACAGCCGTCTTCTGATATGGTGTGAAATAGCTCTTTTGATAGTAGTGATTGCAGTGCTTCCATCTGAGTACAGGAATATGCAATATTCCTCAAAGTCTCTTGCAATCACAGATGTTGTGACATTAGGTAGCTTTTGGATCCAAATTACTCAACATGTGACATCTCTCAAGTTTACAGCTCATCCACAAGGCAATTGAGAGGAGCTGACACTCTCAATTCAGTGTGTCCTTAATTTAAAAATCCATCTAAAAATATGGTAAGAATTAAAAACATAAAAATGTTTATCAACATTTAAAAAAGAGAGATTTTGTAAGAAGGCTACACCTGGAAATAAGCACCATAATCAAAATGTAGCCGTTCAGATTAATATGGCATGTCTTCTGTCCAAGAAACACAACTGTTAAGTAAAAAAAAAAGTAAATTCAAGTAGCCAGTGCTGCTGTCCGAAGATTATTCTTGTCTCCCTAAATTTAATGCTGAGCAAAAGATACATTTTACTTTAAAATAATAGTAGATGATTAGATTTGGGAGCTTCCATGATGCTCCGACACACTCACAATGATACAGAAAGGGTGGTGAAAGAAGAGAGTATGCAAGAGTGGAGAGCAGCAGAATGAAATGAAACTCTGCTTCTACTTCAGGGCTGGTTGTAGAATAAAATGTGCACAATGTGAGATCATCACCAGATTGTAGTAAACTTACCTGATCAAATTTTATATAACTGATTTTTTTTTTCTTAATGCATGCTTTTTCTTCCATATTGTCCTTTTGTGGTTGTCATTTTTAGCAAATTACATGCCTTGACTGTAATAAAACCTGTCTTGATCTTGTATAGTAACGGAAACATATTTTGTTATTCTAGCCTAATTTTGGAGCATCTTTAGATATTCTTAAAGTTGAAATTGGAGGAGATGCACAGACCACAGGTATGTCCATAACATTGATTCATTGCTTATATATACATGTATGTCATTTTCAAGAAGTATCTTAAAGGAATATCTTAAGTTTGGTAGTTTTCAAGTTGAAGTTATTTCCTCACAAGCATGGTAAATACTGTATGCATTTGCCATGTAAAATTGTGTCCTAAAGTTAAGCGTCCTCTACAAATTAAAACAAATTTCTTGCCTATGTAGGTGCTTTACAGTGGAGGCTATGGGGCATGGGGCGCCATCAGAAAATAAAAGCCTAAAAACTTACAGATGTAGTAGCAAAAGTTTCAGTGTGAGAAAACATGGCTTCTATGTTGCTGCTGCATATCTGTGACAACAAAAGGGATCTGGAAATAATGATTTTATTGCATGTTCCTGGTACTATTTTTTTTTTTTATTGAGGCAAGGATACATTTCCTATTTGCTTGTGTGAGTTCTAACGTAAATGTGGAAGTAAATCAAAACCAAACCAGCAATATATATTTTAGTGTAATTTTAACTTTCGAGAAGAGACTATGCTTATTGCAGCAGAAGACAAATGCTGAGGTGGTGTGCATGGCTGGTCTTCTTTTAAAATGGCTCTTATAATGTTGTTGGTTTTTTCCCTTTGTTTATAAATGACATGTATAAACTATTTTACAATGTGTTTGTAATTCCAAAATAAGGATCGGTAATTAACAACGTATTCAGTGAGTTTTGAAGTTATTTTCTGATAGATAGATACTTTATTAATCCCAAGGGGAAATTCACATGATGGTGTTCCATGACCCAGTAGCCTCCATTGTAAAACACCAGTAAGGGCCAGATCTTTTTTTAAATTTATATAGAACACTTAACTTTAGAACACAGGTTCTCATAACAAATTGATATATGCCATTTTTGTGAAGAAATAACTAATCCCTTAATTTTTACATTGTAAAGAATCATTATCATTTCTTTAAATGTACTGTATATGTTGACAGCAGTCCTTTTTCTTATAGTATGCTTTTTTGTAATAATTCAGTTTACATCAAGCACACTTGGCATTTTTCATGAGATTAAATCAGACTGGATACTGGATATTTTGCAACTTGTTCATAATGTATTTATATAAAATTACAGTTTTCAGCTGTTTTGAAAAAGTGAAATCCTTCTTCAATATTCAGATGATTTTTGACTTAGTGGCATTCAGTATGAAGCTTATTCCCTGCAAACATATTTCTTTAAATTATTCAAACAGTCACGTGACAGTGGTTATGGTATTTTTAAATTGAAAATTATTTTCTTTGGAACTTTTGGAATAAGCATTTTAAAATATTAAGGTAAAAATACAGTTAGCAGATTCCTTATGTCAGGCAGTTAGGCTTCTGATCCTGTGCAATAACACATGAAGAAACTGTCTATATGATGAGAGTTATTAGATAAGAAACTGAGCCATTAATTAATCTGGCCCATTACTATTAAAAGATTATGGAAATATGGAAACAAACAGAGCATATTTCTTAGAAGACTGATAAAGATGGCAGAATGTATGCATACTCGTCTTTACTGAAAACTCTGTAGTATAAAAGGGCTTGCAAATTCCTTATTGTCCTTGTTGTAATGCCAAACTTAGGCCATCTATCTTCATTTTATGATCTCTTAGTTTGGTGGTTTAAAAAATAAAAAAAATCTTTGCGCAAGAAAAGAGGAAACCATAATATGGTGATTGATGAAGATGAAATTAATGTTTGCTGAGATCTGAGTGTCTCTTTGGCATGTCGATTTGCCGCCTTTAAGGATGTTCAGAACCTACTACAGATCTTTAGAATTCAGGCCACATTACTGGTCCATTAAGGATGAAGCTAACAGCAAAAGCACTTGTTCACAACACCTGTACAACCTGTAAAGAAACATCCCACCACACTAGCCAATTACAGAATTGCAAAATTCTGCATAAATATTTAAAATAATGAGAATTTTTACCTCTAGTCAAAATTCCTAATTGAATGTACATTCCACTTTTCCCTTGTGTAGTTTATTTTGTTTTATGTATTTATGTTATCATGCTTTAAACTCATAGTTTAAACTATAAATCCTGTATACCCTGACTTTGTTTTTGCTGCATAGTAAAATACAGAAATGAAAATGAAACTTAAGTTAATTATTAATATCTTTAAGAATGGCAGAACAACATGATTATGATTATTCTTGTTAGTAATGTATCTTTATTTTCTCTTGTTAATCTATTGTGAATGTGTTGACTATGTGTAAGTTTATTTATTAATCTGAAATTTATTCATCTTTTATTAGTTCAAGAAGTTAGGATTTCATTGTGTCTGTAATTATATGTGGATATGCTTGTTACTAGAGATCGGAGCGTTTCAAAGAAGCTCTGTAACCTGCTGGAGATGAAGAGATTTACTTTGCTTTTGTTTCTGTCTCGTTGTTGGAGGTGTTTGAAATGGGTGGATATTTTACTATTTTTTTTTTACTTGGCTGTCTTTCATCTTGGTTATATACCTGACTACTGTGAGGAAGCACTGCACAATTTTACGCTTAATTGGAACAGAACTTCTCAAAATTGCATTTCTTTAAAAATAAAGACATATCATAAAACAGGTTCCCAAGGTCAGAGCCGACTATACTTTCTTAGAAGGTTGGCATCCTTCAACATCTGCAGTAAGATGCTGCAGATGTTCTACCAGACGGTTGTGGCGAGTGCCCTCTTCTATGCGGTGGTGTGCTGGGGTGGCAGCATAAAGATGAAAGACGCCTCACGCCTGGACAAACTTGTTAAGAAGGCAGGCTCTATTGTAGGATTAAAGTTGGACAGTTTAACATCTGTGGCAGAGCGACGGGCATTAAGCAAATTCCTGTCAATCATGAATAATCCACTGCATCCACTGAACAGGATCATCTCCAGGCAGAGGAGTAGCTTCAGTGACAGACTTTTGTCACCGTCCTGCTCCACTGACAGACTGAGGAGATCGTTCCTCCCCCACACTATGCGACTCTTTAATTCCACCCGGGGGAGTAAATGCTAACATTAATTTTATTTAAATTTTTTTCATTTTTCTATCTATCAGGGGTAAAATTTCACCTAATCATGGGGTAAATTTGCTTAAATTAGCTTGATTATTTCCCAAAGACAACATAAGACTTGCTGAAAAATCATTTCTTCAAGAATCATGAAGTATAGTATTTCTTGTTTTGTGTTCTATTGTACTGTATTATACTAATTGTAATGTATTTTATAAAACGTATAAGGGCACGATATAAAACTAGGTAAATTATATAGGGCTGTAGTGCTTTGCTATGTGAACATTTAAAAAATCAAGTAAAAAAAGTTCAGTTAGTCTCCATAGCCAGTACATGTTAGTTGTGATGACTGTGTCCTTGAGTAAGGCTCGGTGGTGTGCTAATTTCTGCAGTAGCCATATTACCCAGGAGTTTGAAGGTCACCATCTTTGCCAGTCAGCTAGAGGTGGGTGTCCACTGTGTATGTTTTCATTATGTGTGATGGAATGCTGCTTCCCATGTGAACAAAATATCTAAACCATGAGAGTCTGAATCTGTCAAAAACAAGAAGATTAAACCTTGACAAGATTTAATGGTTTGTCACAAAGATTAATCACTTTATTAGGATTAACTACTGCTGGAAATGCATTTTTGATTCCCCCCGGTTCGTATGTTATGATGTAACAAAGTCTAATCAGAACTTGTTTGATAATGGATTGAAAAATTCAAATCTTAACACTGATAGCTTATAGTAAGTCCAGAATTTCTGGAAATACTGAAAAGTACAGAAATGCAGTCCAGTATGGTGCATGACATCTGAGTGACGGTGACTATCTAATGTCTATTTTAGCCCAAGTATTCAAAATTATTGATGGCTTGAACGTTTAGTGTGTTATGTCACTTAAGTAAATCTTTGCACTTGGGCTTCGTTCCTTTGTCTTGGTCTATCAGAATTGAAAGTCTAGAAGTTATAGCCTGGTGTCAGATGTCACCGTGTTGCACAAAGTGAACCTTCATGCATAATTCTGTGTAGTGTAGCTCTTTGTCAAAGCGGTGCCATAGAAGCCACTTTATACTTTTGCTGGACACTTGATGAAACAGCAACCTAATCTGGGAGGTTACTGCCAAGACGTATTCCACTGTGAATGTCTAGCATGCAGTCAAAATCACTGTTGGTACTCCTGTACTACTTATACCTTGCCATAATGATTTTCTTTGTTAACAAAATCTAAGCCAGCACTTTTGACTCACAGTGGGTGATTATACTCCTGGTACAGGCCTGAAAGTAGGCGCAGGCTGAGGACAGCATTCAGTGTTGAATGACCAGGTGTAAAGTCACACTATTTAGGGCATCATGTGGGTATCTGAGACACTCAAGCTATCAATATTGGGGGGGTCGGGGGAATGGGATTCTTCATCCAGAAGAGGGTACAACAAATTATTGAAATTGTTGTAACCTTCTACTCACGAGTCTGTCTTTGGTGTTATCTTCTTTCTTGTTTGCTTAGTTGCAACAGTAGTTATTATTATTCACCGATTTTGTACTGAAAGCACCACAAAACTGCTTGCTTTCTTTTATTAGAAGTAAATTTTATAAATTTTAATTGTGAGTCCAGTCATTTAAATTTTTAAGCTCATACAATGATATTAGTATTCTTTGAAAAGGTATGCCTGATAATTTGAGCATATTGTGTTAACGTTTCACTAACCAGAGTATCTGAAAAAAAGACAGAAAACAGCATTTAGAAATATAAAGATTGTATGCCTAGCTTTGTGTGATTTTATTATACTAAGACTATACTTTATATATAAAGTGTAATAGCACTATTAACAACTGTTTTTTATAGATGGAACTGAACCGTCTCATAAGCATACTGAAGAAGATGAAAACTACTTCCGAGGTTATGAATGGTGGCTGATGAAAGAAGCTAAGAAGAGGAATCCTAAAATAAAGCTCATAGGTATCAGCAGGTTTTTGTTTCCTGTTGCAACAGAAGCAGATCGCATTTATGTTACAAAGCATGGCAATAATGTCTCTTCACTGTAAAACTTTGTTCATAAATAGATAATTTCAAAGTATCAACCTATTTGTTTGGGGTTGATACATGTTTTAAAAATGTTTAGTTGCAAAACTATTTTTCTTGAAGTTAGTTATGGGTTAAAATGTTGAAAGGCGGGTTGTGTAATAAGGTTACATTTCACCAAAATGCAGATAAAAATATCTTAACTACAAAGGAGGAAACAAATATTTTTAGGTTTAAAAAAATCTAAAAGTTACTCTTAGCTACTTCCTATGTAGACTGTTTAAAATTGGAATCATTAACATCTATATGTTTTTATAAGAGAAAAACAGATATAGTATTGTTATGAACAAGTACTTGTAGCAATACTAACTGCAAATAAGGAAGATGTACTAAATAGCCATCTCCTTATTAGCTATTATATCTAGCTCCATTAGCAAAGGTACCCCACAAGGCCATGTTGTTCTGCTGTTACTTTGTGTGGTTTATAAAAATAAGTGCCATGATTAATGTCCAACTCAAACATTTTGAATACTAGGGGGCTCTGCCCCCCTTGCTCGCTAACCCCCATGCGGGCCCAACGCACTAGTTACTTCCCGGATCTGCCGCTTGCTACGAATCGTGCTGTTCTTTTGGATAAACACAAATATCGACTATGTCTTTGACAGCTCCATCTTTCGAAACTATTATCGCTGACAATTCGTGTTGGTTTATTATATATGTGAGCGTGATCTTTTGGATTCATATATAAATCTGAGAAAACTTTTTTTATCCATGTTTTTCGGATAAAGTTTGTGTAAAGTGCGATACTTTCTGACATATGGATTTGTATCTATTATTGGCTGTAGAATTTCTAATACGTTTGATCGTTTAACTCTTTCAGTTCTATGTTGAATTGCTTCTTCGTGATCATAAATATAAACCTGACCGAATTGTGGTTTCTTTGAAATTAAACTTGTAGTAGCTCTGACATATCACCTATGTCCATATATTCGATCTCTTTTCGCTGTTCTGTTATTTCACTGAGTAATTTCTGTTAGTGCTAAAGCGATCTTTACTATCAGTTTTTTGAGACTTTCGAATTGTAGTACTTTTATAATCTCTAACCTGCTCTGCATGTGTATAGCGCCAACGTTTGTGAACATCTTTATGAAGTTCTACTTTGTCTTTTACTCTCTGTCTTTTAATTCTGAGCCCGATTGGACGTGCTTTTTTTCAGTTCCACTTGTTCCGGGCTGATAATTACTTCCCTTTTTTTCTGAATTTGCACCTAGATTATTCGTTTTCTTTTTTGCTCTTTTTTCTCTCCAACACTTTTGAGTCTCTTTTCTCCGCGCTGCTTTCTTCTTCGCTTAGTTGTCAACGTTTCATTTATAACGTATTGTCCTTATAAGATTTACCCCCGTTTGGACTTGTTTGGTTATCAGTTCATCTCTTGGCACAAAGGCTCGCCTCGCAGGACGTGAAATTAACTCTCTGAAAATGTCTCTTCTCTCTGAAAAAGTCTCATCTTGTCCCAAGATTTTTTTTTTATATTATGTAGAGGTATGCAAGGTACTATACTGGTAGTATTTTTAAATTTCAATGCTTACTCCCATCCTTTAATGGTATGAAATGAAATTTAATTAAATGGATCGCTGATTAATTCCTTGAGATAAATGTGAAAAGCAATGGTCATTGACTATACAAGAAAAACGTCAGATCTATGTGCTCAAAAAAATGCAATATTAGATTGAGTGGGTCATCCATCCATCCATTTTCTAACCCGCTGAATCCGAATAGGGTCACGGGGGTCTCCTGGAGCCAATCCCAGCCAACACAGGGCACAAGGCAGGAACCAATCCTGGGCAGGGTGCCAACCCACCGCAGTGAGTGGGTCATATTTTACAAATACATGAGAATCTTAGTTGATGGATAGTTGAGATTTTGTAGTATTTTTCTATAAGTACATTAAAGAAATTCTAGCAAAGGCTATTTTTCTTTTGTAAACTGAATGTTTTAAATGTTAATGGTTGTTATTCTTTATTTAAATCTGTTTATTTACTGTGCAGTGTATCCTATCTTTTAATACAACTAAAACTACATCACCCATTTAAAATCACAACCACTGGGGAGTCATTGGTTCTGACCAGATGTTGAAAGATCCTGAACTCCCTCTCAAATATAAATACTGCTTTAACATTTTAATAAGTGACCAAATCCTGTAATGCAGTTCAAGGCATAATTTTTACCTTCTTCAATTAGGCGTTTTAAGGGTAAAAAATGTCTAACCAAAGAATGTAATAGATTAACAAAACGAATGGATGAAAATTCAACATGTTAACGTGTGAGGTACAAGATAAGATAACACTTTATTAATCCCCAAAGGAAAATTGGGGTTTTCCAGCAGCTCACAGTAAAATTGAACAAGTACATATAGATTAAATCAATATCTTAAAAAATATTCAATAAAAAATATCTAAGATGAAACAGATAAGATAAATAAAAAACATACAATACCAAAAATCGTGGTATATTACTGCAGTAGATTTATTATTGGTAATTTGTATCACAGTAATATAATATGTGCAATACACAGATAAAGTGTCTAGTGATTAATAAAGTACCAGTGATTACAGAGCCTGGTATCCCATACATACAAGTCATGAAGTAATCCAGTAAAGGATAGATGAATTAAAGCCCAGAGTTGTATAGTCTAATAGCAGCAGGAAGAAGAGACCTGCACAAATGTTCCCTCCTGCAGCAGTGGAGGAGCAGTCTGCTGCTCATTGCACTGCAGCAGTTTATGGAGCTGATGAGAGGAGGTCTTCATAATTAATGACATATTTACCAGCATCCTCCTCCTCTCTGCTATCACCTCCACAGTGTCCAGTTCCACCCTAAAGACTGAACAGGCCTTTCTGATGATCTTGTTCTTCTGTTAGTATCCTTGGCTGTGATACTGCTACCTCAACACACCACAGCATAAAAGATAGCACTCAAAACCACAACAGACTCACAGAAAGTCCTCAGCAGCAGGCATCTCTCACTGAATGACCTCACCGTCCTCAAAAGTAAGAGTTGTCTCTGGCCTTTCTTGTACAAAAGTTCCACATTCTGCTCCCATCCCAGCTTATCGTTCAGGTAAACACCCAGATACTTGTGGGTTTTAACGATTTCTATTTCTTCCCCATGGATGGTGACAGGAGCTGGAGAAGACGACTTCTTCCGAAAGTCCACCACAGGCTCCTTTGTTTTCTTGGGGTTTAAGGTTTCTTGAGACTTATGCTATATTTTTTTCATAATATATTCTAAAACTCTTCTAATTCAGTTCAAGGCTGATGGGAGCACTTTTCATATTGTCTGTACTTTGTGACATTTACACTTGTACAGTATGTGTATAAAGTAATTGTTCTTTTTGTTTAATAAAGTTTATCTTGACCCTTGCCAATGCTTCCTTTCCTTTCAAAGGTTTGCCTTGGGCTTTTCCTGGATGGGTTGGACGTGGAAAGAACTGGCCATATACCTTTCCTGATGTGACTGCATATTACGTTGTGTCTTGGATTATTGGAGCCAAACAGTATCATGATTTGGACATTGATTATATAGGGGTAAGGATATTTTTGTTATAATAAAGTTTAAACTGTGAATGTCTAAACAAAATCTTTTTAAATAGTGTTGTCTCTGAATAAGTCATCACATCCTAGAAGCATTCCATTTTTCAATATTCGTCCTACTGTAAATCCTGCTTATATACAATATTGTGTTGCTGAGAAGAGACAGAGAGAAAACCAAAATGAATGAAGGAGTAGTTGCTGCTCTGTCTCATAAAGGTGGTTCTAAGTGGGTCTGTTTTCTTTGGCGTGTCGGTAGAACCACTTCATAGATCTCAGATTTGCCATTCTCCTTTACTAAACATTCAAGAATTTGGAACCAAGTTGCATTGGGCCTTTCAAAGAATGTAATTTTTTACTGCTATTGAAGAGTAAAGGAGGGAATAACTATAAAGAAGCAAGTATTCATATTTTACTCATATTTACTTTAATTTAAAACAAATTTTCATGAGGGTACTTGCAGGATGCTACAGCCATCCATCTATTGCACCTGAAACTCTTTCCTCAAAATATGTGATCAGCACTGCCTCTGTCTCATACCTGCGTTACCTGTAATTCTCTGTAGAGAGCATTTCTGTCTTAAGACACACAAAGGTTCTGTTTTGTCGTAGTAGGACCCTAAAGTGACCCTATTTTACCTTTCAGCATTTTTATTACGTAGAACATAACAAATTGCCCCAAGTCTCATATGCTTACCACATTGTCAGGGTTGACTGCTATTAGAGTTCAACACCCCAGGCAATTACGGCTCCAGAACAGGTGGAATAGAAACGTACACGTTTATTCATGCATTAGAGATAATATACCCAAAAGAGAAGAGTACAATGAGTGTTGGTAAAATAATATAACCTGATAATACACTTCCAAGCTACCATGTGGCTATGTGTCTTTGTAACAGATAGCCCGGCCACAGACAGACACAACACCAATGTCCAAAACACACTGGTTTATATTTACAGTTTGGTTCCACCCATGCACTCACAATTCCTCTGTCCTTTCTCTCTTCGGCCACATCCACTCCTCTAATGCAAGCTCTGTCTTCCTCCTCCCGACTCCGGCTCCCTGAAGGGAGTGAGGCGGCCCCTTTTATAATTCCCTAGATGTGCTCCAGATGCTTGGTGATTGTCCTCCTGCAGCACTTCCTGGTGTGGCGGAAGTGCTTCCCTTGCACCCGGAAGCACTTTTGAGCGTACTCAGTTCCTGAAGCGGCAGCACCCCCTGGTGTGGCAGAAGTGCTGTCCTCCAGGGCTCAGGAACCATCCAGGCAGCCCCTTGGTTGGGCCATGGACCCCCCACAGCTCCGTATCCGTGGCCCTTGATGGAAATGGAAGATATTGCTCCTTCCCTGATCCAGGCATACTGGTGGGGCAAGGTCACTGGTTGTCTGCCACAGTCTTATTATTTTGATTGATTCCTAATCCGATATGGCATGGCCTTTGGATGGATTGTCAGAAACAAGTAGCATGGCTTGCCTTAATATATGGCCGTCGAGAGAGATGGTCTCCTCTAGATGGAAAATGCTAGAGACAGAGAGAGTGCAGCATGCAAGCCTCTACTTACCATGGCTCTGTAGCCTTTGACGCATCTTCTGGACACCTCCTGGACCAGTGTGGGGCTGCACCATTCACTTCTAAAACCACTCAGGAAAACACCCAGTTCAGATGCTTTGTTTCTGTATGCAAGCATCCTCTCCAATAAAGACTGGACACAGTGGTAATTAGATCATAAAACGCTGGCCCAGTCTGGTCAAATTTTTGCCTCCCCATCAAAGATTGTGATCTTCCTATGAAAGATCACATTCTTAAAACTCCGAGGGGAGGAAATTCTAAATTTGCTAATTTGAAAAAGTTGATTCTTTTTAAGCAACCAATCTTAAACTCATCCTTAAATAATATTATCAAGCATTTTGATAATTGTGTATAACATGACCAATACACAGCAAAGTGAAGCAACAGCAAAAGAACCTTAAAAAAAGCGATGTTTTAGAAAACAGGTACAATTTTGTGCAGTCTTTTAACTTGGTTCATTTCTCAGCATATTTTCATTTCTGAGCCCATCTTAATCTCCTATATATACGATCAGAGGTGAAGGTGTGCACTATCTGGTATCACTGATGTTGCTTCCCATCTGGCAACAAAATTTAAATAAAAAAAAAATTTTGGGGGGTGGTGTTCAAATTTCAGAATTGTAGACCACCAGGGATTGTAGTTAACATGGCCTTGCGGTGCCTTTGCAGTGTACCGGATATATGGATGTTTGAAGAAAACAAAGCTGTGTGTTTTTAAAAGACATATTTTCAGTTTTGAGAACAGTGGCCTCTAGTGGGGGAAAACAAAAGTTTCAGTGTGGCAAAATCTTAACATATAATAAACTGGAAAACCAACCCAACATTTTCTTTACTTGCTTTTCCTGCATTAAGTTACTGTATATTCAGAATACTTTTCACTTACAGAGTTAATGGTAACTTGTTTTAAATAAAGTACCTTGCAGAATCATTCATACATTTTACATTTTTCAAATATTGTTGGTTACAAATGGTACTCAAAGTAGCTTGGTCCAGTCTTTAATATAATGTAACCTTTAGCAGACCAAACTCCTATTACTGTAATTAGGTTTTGTCAAACTCTTGACAGTCATAAAAAGAGACATCTACAGATAATTCCTGCAAACAGAAGATGCACAAAAGGCAGCTGTGATTTTTCTGTGCATATCTTTATCTTGAACTGATTGTTCAGTGGATCATTTAATCTTATGGGTGAGCAAAGAACATTAAGCAATGAGAATATAATGCCAGAGTCTGTGAATCTGAAGACTTGCATTTCAGCCTATCTCACATCGACAGTATGTAAATGTGAAAGTTATGAGCTAATTCCAGTATGTGTTGATAATTGTTGCCCTCTAAAGTGCATGCAAAAAACAAAATTCCTCTTGAATGTAGAACCAGATTGTCCTAAATAGGTTCACATTCGGTCCACCTTGATAAAAGTGATAAGATATTGTGAAAATATCTTATTAAAGGTATTTTACAAAATAAAGTTGCATGACTTTCTGTTTAATGTCATTAACATAATTATTTAAAATATATTTTGTACTTCCAGATATGGAATGAAAGAAGTTTTGATATAAAATACATAAAGGTATGTAAAAAACAGGATCATGGTCTGATTTTTCTAGAAGTTTGTAATAAACACAAAGTGCAATTTTTCCAATAGATTTCTGATTGTTAAGGCTAAACAAATTTATCTTCATTAAACCAAATTTTTCATTTTTCAATGGCTGTATGTATTTTTTTTGAATTAGAAATACAGTGGAACCTCGGGTCACGAATGTCTCGGAACACGACCAAAAAGTTCACCAAACTTTTGCATCTGTTCACGACCACACACTCGGGTGACGAGCAAGCTTCCGGTTCGTACACGCCGATGATTTTGGCACATGTTCAGTCTCTCCCTGTACATTGTTCTCGGTCAGACGAGTGTGCATTCGCTCTGAACTCTTTGTGCTCTATTTCATGTGCTTTTGCATTAATTTTGCAACTTACCATGACCTCTAAGCAAGCGAAGAGTGGTAGTGTTGGTGAGAAGAAAGGTTCGAATAAAACTGAAATCAAATTAAAGAAAGAAATTATTGAAAGTATGCGTTCGTGTTACTGATCTTGCCGCCGGGTACAAGATGTCCAAATCTATGATTTCGACTATTCTAAAGCAGAAAGAGGCCATTAAAGCAGCTGATGTTGCTAAAGGAGTTACAGTGTTAACCAAGCAGAAGCCTCAAGTGCTGGAAGAGATGGAAAAACTGTTGCTAGTGTAGTTGAATGAGAAGCAACTTGCAGGGGATAGCGTAAGCGAGGCGATGTTATGCAAGAAAGCCAGGAAGATTTATGACGATTTGCTACAAGATTAGTGTTCTTGGTTGTTTATGGTTAGTTTTTGTATAAATTAAGGATTTTTCAAATTCTCATTTTTTTCTCTGTGCTTAAAACTCATTTAAAAAAAGGTGTTTACAGCGAGCAGTTCGTAAGGCTGTAGCGTGAACTCTTGCAATTTTAGTTTTCTCTGTTCCAAAGTTTTCGCAGTGTTATTCAATGTTTTTACATTAGTTTACTATTACACTGCGCATTCTATGGTATGATTAACTATTGTTGTGCTTAAAAATGTTTCAAACAATATATTTACATACATCTCGTACGGTCCAGAACGGATTCATTGTATTTATTAATCGGGTTGCGACCAGAGTTTTGGAACTAATTACGGTCGTGACCCGAGGTTTCAGTGTATTGGTTTCTTTGTGGAATGCTGTTATAAAACTAAATATTAATGATACATGACTGTGACTGCAGTATTATATGAAAACCATTTTAAGAAGTGTTGTTGAAAAGATTAAATCAAAGCAAAGATTTTTTGCTGTGATTCTTAGACTTAAAAATTGAGACTTCCAGGACATTTCATATTAAGTTTAAATAAAGAGGTCCATTTCGTATATCTTTATTTGAAGACAGAAAGTTAGCTTATAAGTTTTATAAAATTTTCAAAAAAATAGAAAACATTTTTAAATGAGCCACCAAATTCGAAATTAAGAAGAGAAAATCTAGTTTTAGATGTAAAATATTTTAGGGATATACAGTAATAGATAATTTTATTCCAGCTAACATGGATGAAAACTGTTTTAAGTAATAATATCTTAGCTATGTGTGTGTGAGTGCAAGGAAATGTGCAGTATGTGTGTGCTTGAATGAGTGAAATTTGTGTTTTCCTGTCTATCACTAAGGTTCTTCGTCAAACTTTGGACAAAGTTGGCTTAACCAGTGTTGGTATCATCGCTGCTGATGGAGACTGGTCCATATCTAAAACAATGTTATTTGATCCATATTTTAATGATGCTGTCCAGATTATTGGGTAAGTATAGGAAGTGCAGGTGCTCCTGGAACTACTTACCGATCGATGGTACTTTTACTAAAACAGCTTAGAAAAAACACACAAGGAAAGTGTCAACATTTAGGTATGGCGGAAAAGTTAGACCATTTTCCAGAGTAAAGATTGCCAGCTTTAGTGTTAGGTTTTAGCTTTGTTTCTCTTTTTTGGTTTAGGCTAAGAAAGTTGTGGTTTAAAGAAAAAAAAGTGCTTAAGGAAAGAAGCATAGGTTGGTTAACGTCATTGTACATGGAGAAGAGAAGGCTCTTCTCAGGTGTGAAAATGTTGAGTAAACTTTCCATATACTGTACTCCATACACAAGCTTTTCTATTTGAAAATATGTATATGCCTTTGCCATCTTAGGTAGTGGTGAACCGTCTTCATCCCTTTCAACATATACAATATACCCATCAGCCACAACATTAAAACAACTGAATTACTGAGAAGTGAAGTGAATAACATTAATTATCAATTTACAATGGCTCATGTTAAACAATTTCTTAGAATTTTAATAACTACACTATACCGCCAAAACATTCAAACTACTGACAGGTGATGTGAATAACATGGATTCTCACATTACAATGGCATCTCTCCAGGGATGGCATATATTAGGCAGCCACTGGACAGTCATTTTTGAAGGTAATGTGCAGGAAGCAGGAAAAGTGGGCAAGCATAAGGATTTGAGCAACTTTAACAAAGGCCAAATTGTGGCTGGTAAACAGCTTGGCCAGAGCATCTCCAAAATAGCAGGTCTTCTGGGGTGTTCCTGGTATGCAGTTGTTAGTACTGCAGATGAAGACTGTGGACTTTTGTTTTAATGTTTAGATGAGATTCTTTAGATAATGCATCGTGATCCATGTTTCTGAGAACAAGGCTTCTTAAATGTTAATTTTAACTAACGCCAAAGGTGATTTATCTGTGAAAACAAAACATCTGTGACTTAAGCTATGTCTTAGGATATTTTTCTTATTTCTTTGTTTGTCTAGACTTTTCACTTTAAGCTTCTCTGATCTGATTTTCTTGCTTTTTCACTTCAGTTTACAAAAGATTAGTATGACCACTTTAAAAATAACTGTGTTTTTCCTGTTTTGTTTAAGTTTAAAAGCTTTACATTAATATCATGTACCTATATTATATTATAGCGTACCTGTAGGAAAAATGATTGCAAAAAAAGAAACGATGCCAAGGACATGTGTCATAACTAAAACAACAAGGAGACTTGAGATACTCATTATTTGCACATGTCCTTTCCCTCATCCTTATCTCCGGCATAACCTGAGGTACAGTGTGCATTGTTAGAAACAGAAGTAATGCATGGAGCAATTCAAAACCCTGCTTACTTTTTTATGACACCATGTGATTTTAATAGTGGATTACTCTGCATTACTTTGCCTTGTGCTGACTTGTTATATTAACTAAATACCTTTATTAATAAGATCATATTAATATTACAGCCTAGATGATCTCATTCTGTCCATCAAGCAAATCTGAATAGTTTATAGCCAAGTGTTTTCAATTTCTTATCCAGAGATTAAAAGAAATCACGGCATCCACTTCGACGACTTGTCTCACATTTATGTGACCCCCGATTGTAAATGTTTCAGAATTTCGACTTTGTGTGTGTTTGTATGTAATGGGCTGTTTGGTGGCAAAAAATATTTCTGGCCTAACTTTATGGATGCTTCTGAGGTGTTGATAGACTATTAAAATGTTTTTGTACACGTTAGATATTTTACCTCTGGATGTGTTTGACATTTAATATGTCAAAGCAACCACTATTTAATCAGTAACTTCATTTAGGAATAATAACTATTCCTTTCATAGTTGGTGGCTGAATTTAAAAATGTATTCAGACTTTGTTGGCTACACTGCATTTAGATTGGCATTACTTAGAGTGGT
Source organism: Polypterus senegalus (assembly GCF_016835505.1). Lineage (NCBI taxonomy): Eukaryota > Metazoa > Chordata > Cladistia > Polypteriformes > Polypteridae > Polypterus > Polypterus senegalus. Next base: position 96,567,116 of record NC_053171.1, on the reverse strand, counting down.
ATTATGCATATTTTATGGCTTAGAAAAGATGTTTAAAAAGACTGAGTTTGGGGAAAATGCCTTAACCTGGAAGTTCATACCAATTAGGCATATTGCCTGATGGGGGCACCTTGGACAGTTTCTTTTTTATAATTAATCAATAGTGTAAATTATTACTAAATGTAAAGGCACACAGTGAGGAAAAAAGCTATTCATTTTTTTAAATCTTGTCTTTTTATTTTAAGTGTTTTAATTTAATACTATCTATGTCATTACCTTTCTTTCTGTTTTCTTCCTTCTGTCTTTCTAATATTTTTTGAAAAAGCTTCTCCGATACACACTGGATAAACAAGGTTTGGAGCGGGTAAAAATCATAGCCAGTGATAACTTATGGCAGCCAATAACATTCTCAGTGCTGCATGATGCAGAGCTTCAAGATGCGGTCAGTGTGATAGGGTATGATTTTTTTCTGAAAATAAACTTCAGTACCAATTTGATATTTAATAATCTCTTTTTCTGATAGTTTGGATAAAGACAGCACTTCTTAATGATTTTATCCTTCCTCATATCATTGGAATGTTTCATTCTTTTAAAACATATTCTGTAGTATAATGTATGTAAACTAAACATGGAGGTGCACATATTTATGTAATATAAATGTGTCGGTGTTTTTATACATTATATGCGTGTAAACACAATCATAGATGTGTATTTGTGCATGTGCATATATTACATGGTGGACATAAACACAATTATAAATGTGTGTTTGTATATGTGAATATAATTACAGGGTGACTCAGAAAGAATTGAACAATTTAAACAAGTATTGCTCCTTAATTAACTGTCATATTAATAAATAGTCTAAATCAATTTGTAAAGGAACTCTCACATTTTTCCTTACTCTTTCAAATGCTGAATGGCCACCCCATGTGTCACTTGAGGCATGTCAATCATGTAGTCTTAATTTGACTCGGAGCCTTTATAGCTTATCACTACCACCGGTTGACATGGCAGCCATGTTAAATTCCTCCTTTTCCTCAAGCACCAAAATCTGGGGAAAAAAATAAGAATAACTGTACATCCTGACATATACATAAGATTCAGAAAGTATTCAGACACCTTCACTTTTTTTTTTCAGACTTTGCATCGTTGCAACCTTGTGCTAAAATAACATATAGCAACACTCAGTACTCCATAATGAAAAAGAGGATTTTAGGAATTTTTGCGGATTTATTAGAAAAAAACCCGGAAATTTTACATTAACACAAGTATTCAGACCCTTTACTCAGTTACTTAGCTGAAGCACCTTTGGTGGCAATTCCAGCCTGAAGTATTTTGGGTTATGACAAGACAAGCTTTGCACACCTGGATTTGGGGAATTTCTGCCATTCTTCTGTGTAGAACTTCTCAAGCTCTGTTAAGCTGCATGGAGACTGTCGGTGGACAGCAGTTTTTAGGTCTCCACACAGATATTCGACTGGGTTGTCTGAGCCTTTCAAGGACATTCACAGAGTTGACTCTGTACTATGTTGTCTTTGCTTTGTGCCTAGGTTTGTTGTACTATTGGAAAGTGAACCTTCAGTCCAGTCTGTGTATTTAATGACTTTGTACCAAAATTCAGGATAGCTTTCTCTGTTTGGAATTTCAGCAAAGACAAAATGATCGACATCATCAGCAGTAACCAATAAATGCATGCGAGGTAAACTCCGTTTTTGAAACTCTCTGACTTACACTTCAAAGCCCTACAATATTTACATACTTCTGATATATCATCTATGTCCATATTTTCGATCTCTATTCGCCTTTTCGTTATTTCTCCAAGTAATAATTTCTCTTTTTTTGCGCTAATGCGATGTTTACTTTCTTTGTTTTGACACTTTCGTTTTTTTCTGCTTTCATATTCTGTATCTTGCTCTGTAAGTGTTTCGCCTACGTTTTTTTTGTGTTTTTTGAATTCCAGTTTTCGTTATCTCTAATCTGCTCTGTATGTGTTTGGCCCCCTTGTTTTTTAACCTCTTTAGGATGTTTTACTTTTTCTACTCTTTTTATTTCTGACCTCGGTTTGTCCTGCTTTTTTTTTCTCAATGACACCTGGTCCGTGGTGATTATTTTCTCTTTTTTAAGTAATAATTTGTTTGTTTGCGCTACTGCGATCTTTACTTTCTTTATTTTTATACTTTATAATTTTCCTACTTTGATATTCTTTAACTTTCTCTACATGTGTATCACACCAACGTTTTGTTTTTTGAGCCTTTCGAATTCCACTGCTTTCATAATCTCTAACCTGGTCTGCATGTGTTTAGCACCAGTGTTTGTGAACGTCTTTATGAAGTTCTACTTTGTCTTTTACTCTCTGTCTTTTAATTCTGAGCCCGATTGGACGTGCTTTTTTTCAGTTCCACTTGTTACGGGCTGATAATTACTTCCCTTATTTTCTGAATTTGCACCTAGATTATTCGTTTTCTTTTTTGCTCTTTTTTTCTGTCCAACGCTTTTGAGTCTCTTTTCTCCGCGCTGCTTTCTTCTTCGCTTAGTTGTCGACGTTTCATTTATAACGTATTGTCCTTATACGATTTATATGCACTGAGACCCTGGATCTGTGTGTGCTCAAATCCTTTACACGACAGAATGTTTTATTTGATATTGGTTGTAAGTAGGGTGTGTCTTGCAAGAATCTCATGTTCTACGTCATCGTGAGACGGTCCTGGGTCAATCTCTTGGCACAAAGTGTCATGTTTATGGTCCCTGCGAGACGCTCCGTGGCCATTCTCTTTCATCTTACGTGTCTTATAAGTGTCTTCCGTGATCTTAACGTAAAGATCACGTCTCGTCTCCCGTCTTTCTTTCCCAGGATTTTTTTTTAATAATAGAGAGATTACAGATATTGCAATAATCAATATCTGTTGTGAAAATCTATATGCCAGTTATGGATTAATCTATCTTTACAAGCAGTAACTTGTACCAGAGCTTACTTTATTATGCTTTTACAGTGCTTTAATGGAATAGGCATACTCCTCCTTACAGATCTGGTTTCAATTCAGTTACATTTGTTTAATTCTGAGCATGAAAGCATCAATTTCAGGACCTGCTACAGCATCTCAGTATTGTCGGGTAGGTGCTATTCCGACTAGCCCAGAGATGAAGGTGTGAGCTTAATGTAGCCCAATGATGCTGGCTGAGTGCATACCATTAGACTTGTCATGGGTATTGTCGAGACTGCAGAGCACCTGGCAGTGCTAACAAAAATTGGGAGGAATAGACCTGGATAAAGTGGATGGAAATAAGCTGTAGTTTATTAATGTACATAGTCCAAGTGTAAGAATCAAAAAACAGGCAGTGGTCAAAACACAAGATGGAAAAATACAACCAGAAGGATAGCAGTGTGTTTGTACTGCCCTTTAAAGTGCAACTGGCGGTGCAGATCTGAATTAGCTGATGGAATAGGAGCTGTTGTAAACAAGTTAAAATGATTTGCACTTAACCAATGTACATAGTCTGAGAAGCAAAATATTAAAAAATAAAGGTTGAAATGCAAAGCAATAAATAAAGATGACAAAACAATAAACATTCTAAGCTAAAGGCTTTCACAAAGTTAAATGGGCTTGATGCTAGAGCTAAGACCTTTAGTTGGACTCCCCTAGTGCCCCTCATCACCTGACTGAAGAACATTTAACGCTGCATAGCAGCAGACACTTTCAAAGGGGACTACTGACTCAAAAAGAAGGGAGCATAGGCAGAGCCCGGGCCCACTATGCCAGTGAAGTGAGCTTTAGGTTCAGTTTTTGACAAGGCAGTTTGAAAGTGTAATTTGTTTATCTTTGAACTTTCAGACTTTTTTCCACATTGTTTTAATACATGACCCCTATGCATTTTAATTTTAGCTCACAAAAGGATGTTATATGGAAACCTCTGATACAGAGCAGAATTAATGGTACTTTACAATTTAGCAAACTTTGATACCACAGCAACTATTCTTGGCCATTGTTTATAAGGTTCTTACCATTTAATCCAGAGTGAACAGTTTGTTCTTGGGTTTCATATGATTTCATTCAAAATTATATGCCTTGTAAATCTGGCAGATCAGCCATTCCAAGTGACTACAGCCCTAAATTTTATCCATGTAAATGTCATAACATAATTGTGGCTTGTTGAAGCTCCAGAGCTTACAAAAATGTATTGGAATCCCTTTCAGGCCGACAGACATCAACAATCTTCTTCTGAAGACCTTTATGATGTTCTTTCATTTAGAACGTACTGTACTTGGAAAACCAGATGGTAGAGTCAAAATTAGTCAGATTTATACTGGGCAAGGCCACTCGCCTTCAGGCTTGGCTGCCACAAGATTTTTAAACATCTATTATCCCTTTAATTGAGTGGGGTTAATACATTTTTCACATCCAATAACTTGCCTGATTTAATTATTATAGACACAAACAAATTAATTTGGATTTCATTTTTGTTTCCCGTTACATTCACAACAAACCATTAAAATTCCTGACAAAATTCTTTGTGAAAAATATGCAGCAGTAAAGAAAATTTGTAAAGGGGGTTGATGCATTTTTAAACACCGATTTTATGTATAAACATTTATGTAAATTGGTGTATATTTGAGTATGTTTAAATATAGATATTTTTAATATACTGTATATTAACATTTTTTAAAATATTTGAACATATTGTTTTTCTGCTTCTTCCTTTTCTCTGCAGAGTACATTACCCAGGCACTTACACGGTTGAAGATGCCATAAAGACAAACAAAACTCTCTGGTCTTCAGAAGATTACAGCACCTTCAATGACAATGTTGGCGGTGGTTGTTGGGCTCGGATTCTTAATCAAAACTATGTAAATGGACTAATGACTTCGTACGTGAACAACTTTTATATTCACAGTTTGTGGCAATGGCATTGGTAAATTTTTACTTATAGAATATTTCTGAACCTGTAACTGCCTACAGAAGAGAGGGGAACAAAACACCAGTCAAGACGTGTTCCTGGATAAAGTAAACCTCTGAGGGGTCCGTGGTGAATTATAACAAAGTCAAAAGACCTAGTCACAGTATGCCGCCATGCCATGTAAAGAACATATATCTTAGTGGGATAACTTTACAAACACATACTGTATATATATTTTAACTTTCAAGGAAGTGCTGTACAGTATAATGTTATTTGTTATAATTTCACTTATAATAAATATTAATAATATAAATATTATGTTGTAATATTTTACACATAGTGATCAGTTTCATTTTTATGTACTCAGATTTCTTTTGGCAATTTTAAAACAAATTTATTTCCCATTATAGAACTATATCATGGAACCTGGTTGCTAGTTATTACGAAGACTTGCCATTTGGACGAGATGGACTAATGACTGCACAGGAACCGTGGAGTGGAAATTATGTTGTAGAGTCTCCTATTTGGATAACAGGTATACTTATATTACAATATGAATGATTCTTCAATTTTCAAAGTAAGTGTAATTTACAGCCAATTTCTATTCTGTAGACTGTTGTAGACAGTATAATAGTATTTAAAATGTTTTTTTTTAATCGTACAGTATATTTATTTCTTGGAAAATACAATTTACATCTGCCCAACCTAACTTATTACTTTTTTTTCTGTTTAAGCTCACACTACACAGTTTACAGAGCCAGGATGGTTCTATCTTCAAACTGTTGGCCATCTACAAAGTGGAGGAAGTTATGTTGCTTTAACAGATGGATTAGGAAATCTCACTGTCATCATAGAAACCATGGTATTTGTCTGTTTAGTATCAGTACGTCTTAATACTAAGGATAAAGCAGGGTATGAAGTTTAAGAGTAATATTTCTGAACTGGTTTTATGGACACTTCATGTAAAGTATTACAAGAAATATAATGGAATGGTACAAATATTTAAATAATCCAAGTATTTGCCTTGCAGACCCGTAATCACTCTGTGTGCATAAGGCCACCATTGCCAGCATACAATGTTTCTGCACAGACTGCCACGTTCTCTTTAAAAGGATCATTTGTAAGTATGAGTGCCAATTAAAATGCATATTTGTACATTTGTAATTCTTTTTTTTTTTTTTACAAATTATACTAATCTGGCATTTTATATGTTTTATTTTTAATGAATTTGAACACATTTCAAACAGATAAAATGCATTTCTGTATTTCAGACTAATCTTACAGAGCTTCAGGTATGGCACTCGAGATTTGATTTCAAAACAAACAACCCTGTGTTCTTTGAGCAACTCACTCCAATTAAGGTGAGAAGCCAAAAAAAAATATTACGTTTTAAAGCATAAAAGTATATTTTCACATATTTTACATTTGTTTCACTATATTTTGAAATTTTAGTTTAAAATTGAAATAACATGATGTGCTTATTTCCCTAAAATATAGTGAGTGTTATTAATACAAAAGCCTCCTGGATTAAAGTTAACAGAGCATGTCAGTTTGGACCTTAAAATTCTGAACAAACTGTTCTTCTTTATAAACTGGATGCTAAACTTTTTAATCCCAATACACAGTTGGGTCCATAAATATTTGGACAGTGTCAACTTTTTTCTCATTTTGGTTCTGTACATTACCACAATGAATTTTAAATGAAACAATTCAGATGCAGTTGAAGTGCAGACTTTCAGCTTTAATTCAGTGGGTGAACAAAATGATTGCATAATTTTTTTTTTTAACACAATCCCTTCATTTCAGGGGCTCAAAAGTAATTGGACACATTAAATAACTGGAAATAAAATGTTCATTTCTAATACTTGGTTGAAAACCAATGCCAGCCTGACGTCTTGAACTCCTGGACATCACCAGATGCTGGGTTTCCTCCTTTTTAATGTTCTGCCAGGCCTTTACTGCAGCGGCTTTACTTTCAGTTGCTGTTTGTTTGTGGGCCTTTCTGTCTGAAGTTTAGTCTTCAACAAGTGAAATGCCTGCTCAGTTGAGTTAAGATCAGGTGACTGACTTGGCCATTCAAGAATTTTCCACTTCTTTGCTTTAATAAACTCCTGGGTTGCTTTGGCTGTATGTTTTGGGTCATCGTCCATCTGTATCATGAAACGCCGCCCAATTGATTTGACTGCATTGAGCTGGATTTGAGCAGACAGTATGTCTCTGAACACCTCAGAATTTATTCGGCTGCTTCTGTCCTGTGTCACATCATCAATAAACACGAGTGTCCCAGTGCCACTGGCAGCCATCACACTGCCTGACTCCGCCGTGTTTTACAGATGATGTGCTATGCTTTGGATAATGAGCTGTTCCACGCCTTCTCCATACTTTTTTCTTGCCTTTATCATTCTGGTAGAGGTTGATCTTGGTTTCATTTGTCCAAAGAATGTTTTTCCAGAGCTGTGCTGGCTTTTTTAGATGTTCTTTAGCAAAGTCCAATCTAGCCTTTCTATTTTCTTGAGGCTTATGAGTGGCTTGCACCTTGCAGTGCACCCTCTGTATTTACTGTCATGCAGTCTTCTCTTTATGGTAGACTTGGATATCGATACGCCTACCAAGCCCTGGAGAGTGTTGTTCACTTGGTTGGCTGTTGTGAAGGGGTTTCTCTTCATCAAGGAAATGATTCTGCGATCATCCACCACTGTTGTCTTCCGTGGACGTCCAGGTCTTTTTGCGTTGCTCAGTTCACCAGTGCTTGCTTTCTTTCTCAGGATGTACCAAACTGTAGATTTTGCCACTCGTAATATTGTAGCAATTTCTCGGATGGGTTTTTTCTGTTTTCGCAGCTTAAGGATGGCTTCTTTAACCTGCATGGAGAGCTCCTTTGACCGCATGTTGTCTGTTCACAGCAAAATCTTCCCCATGCAAGAACCACACCTCAAATCAACTCCAGGCCTTTTATCTGCTTAATTGAGAAGACGTAACGACGGACTTGAACACACCTACCCATCAAATAGCCTTGGAGTCAATTGTCCAATTACTTTTGAGCCCCTGAAATGAAGGGATTGTGTTCAAAAAATAATTTAGTTGCCTCACATTTTTATGCAATCGTTTTGTTCAACCACTGAATTAAAGCTGAAAGTCTGCACTTCAACGTCATCTGAGTTGTTTCATTTAAAATTCATTGTGGTGACATACAGAACCAAAATGAAAAAAAAGTTGTCTCTGTCCAAATATTTATGGACCTAACTGTATGATCACTGTTAACATCTGTTTTATGTAATTTTTTATTTATTCTGAGTATTTCTTTTTTAGTTATCGGAGGGCACTTTTACAATCAACCTTCAAGAGGATGAAGTATATACGTTAACAACACTTCAAACAGGTTTAAAAGGAAATCATTCAAAGCCACCTGACTCCCAGCCTTTTCCTAAAAAGTATATGGATGATTTTAAAGTTCGTAAGTATCCTGGGTTCTAAGTCCATGTCTAGTCATTGTCTGTGTAAATTCGATACATTCTCTCTTTGTCTGTGTGTGATTTCCTCCAGGCACTCTGGTCTTCACCTCACATCCTCAAAGATGAGAAGATCTGGTTATCTGGAGATTCTAAATCAGCCTGTGTATGTGTGATTTGTCACTGTGATGGACGGGTGCCTAGTCCAAGGGTGTCTTTTGCTCAGTACCATCTGGATATTCTCTAGCCCACGCAATCCTGAATTGGATTAAGACAGGTTGAGAATTGCATAATATGGTACAAGGCATGAAATTTTAAAAAGGCTTGTCATACATGTGCTGCTGCGACTTTAGCTTTAAAGATGTTTATCCAATTCATAAAATGGATTCAGATCTTATTTAAGAATTTCATCTATCCATCCATTTTCTAAACCTGATCTATCACAAGAAGGGTTCCAGGACAGCTAGAGCCTAGGGCGCAAGGTAGGAACAATCACTGGACAGAGCACCAGCCCATCAAAGTGATTTAAGAATTATTTTTCTCGATTCTAAGATCTGCAATTTTCAGGCAAATAACTAATCCAAGGTTGAGCACACCATGTCAAGTCTTTATTCAAATACTATGTATTGGAGGTTCAAAAACTGAAGAATTCTTTCAAAAAGCTCAGAAGTACAAAGACCTTGTAGTTCATTTTATACATGATGTTTAGGTGAAATACCCACACAGGGAAGAATTCTGCCTGATGTTTGGGGGAATCTTCTTCCACAAAATTTGGTACAGTTGCAGCTATGATTAGCCTACTCAAAAACAGAACAGAGAGTCGTAGTATGCCAGCACACAATCTGGGACAGGGACAACTAGTCAATAAGGAAAATATAATTCAAATCAAATTTTTAGTTGATTAATTGTGGAAACCCTACTGCTTTGTGCTGTATAGCACACTAAAAGCACAAACATACAATTAAAAAAAAGCAGTCCTCAATGTAATGGTAAAATGGAAAATTCAGGTTGCAGGTGTGACACTAGAATGCTGCACGGCCAGTAGATGACAATTTCATATACTACAAAAAGCAATATTTTCCTGGATAAGAAATTTGAACATATGTTTGAAGAAATGCTTAAGAAGACAAAGCTGAGAGCTGTTCTAAACAATGTAATACATTAAATTAGTAAATGTGTTACCTGTTTTGCACAATATCTGGCGGGCCAGTGCGCTACTGGCCATTAATGCAGAAATGCAACTGGTTCCAGTAATTAAAGGGTGATACATCTCAGCCTTCCTAGAAAAGCCTTTATCTGATAATTGAATCTCGTATTCCAGAGGAAAAATGCATATTCATTACTGAAATGACTCCTGGTTCTTGGGTGGATGTTTGAGGGGGTCTCAGGAGTTTGTGTACATGTAGTTTATACAGTTGAACAAAGCTAAACACCCCTTGGTATCTTTCAGAAGCTACTGCAAAGATATGGTTTCCAGGGGCTGCTGATGTGTTTTATTTGGTCCCCGAGTCGTGCAGTGTGAGGACTTTGTTCACATATATGGCATCAAGCAAAGTCTAAAACGGATGTGTCTTGCCTCCTTGCTGTTTATAATTTTCATGGACATGGTATTTGGGTACTGCTGTTAGAAGATGATGATGTCTTCTTGGTCTGATCAGACTGTGATACCCAATGTGCAACCGAGTGGTTCTCAGAGAATTAGCTGATGCAAGTTTATGGTCTGCTCCTGGAAAAGAGTGACTTTCTGTTTGTAGATGCCAAGGAACAGTTGTCCCAAGTGAATTCGTTGTAATATTAAGAATTAATTGGTGCAGCAGCCACAATTTAGGGATCATAGTATCAGTATGTTTTGAAAAAGCAGTGGCTTTACTTATTGGTCATGTTATATCCCTATCCTCTCTTATAGTCATGAGTGCTGGGTACTAGCTGAAGTAAATGAGATTTCACATACTAGCAATTAAATGAGGTTCCTGAATGGCAAAGCCAGGCTCACTCTCCAGTATAAGGTGGGCAGTTTGGCAATATGAGGGGACGTCCATGTTTGTTTAAAGTGCAGCCAGTCAACTTGACTTAGACTTGTAGTGGGTGCCTCACCCAGAGACCCAGAAGTGTACTCATGATACATTTTGAAAGATTGTTTCTGTCGACTAGACTGGGAGTAGTTGGGAATTAACTAAAATGTCACAGAGACTATTGGTAAAGAGAGGGTGTTATGGCCAACATGACTGTCACAAATTTAAACAAATGAAACGTGAACTGAAAATGTCTTTAGGCACAGCCAGGTCCATTAGAAACAAATAGGGAGAATAAGGGACAGCAGTTAATCTGTATAGAACAAATAGGACTGAATATCCTATGATGAAGGAAGGGCATGCGACTAAAATCCCAGACTGCCCTTATTCAACTAAGTTTTCCATGAAATTTGATTGCATGTTGTAACTCCTGCATTTTATATTCACAGTATACTAAGATAAGGCGATGATAATACTTAACTTCATTGCTGCTTTACTGTTTTTCATTAACAGGAAACCCTCAATTCTCTGAAGCTCCATACTTTGCTGATCAGACTGGTGTTTTTGAGTATTTTATTAATACCTCTGATCCTGGGGACCATGTATTTACTCTGCGTCAAGTTCTCATTCAACGTCCAGTTACATGGGTTGCAGATGCTGATCAAACGATTAGTGTTATTGGGGATTATAAATGGTATGTATAATAATAATAGCTACAGTATATACAAAATTAATTTTGGACTTTTATTTAATTCAGTTTATTTGGTAAAATAAATTATATCATTTTAAACTGTACAGTAGTAGGCATATATTGGTTCACACTGTTGAAGACTCGGTATAAAGAAACCTACCATTCTGATTCTAGTTAGGTTTCCATTGTGGTCAGTAACTTCTTTTCATTAAAATAAATTTATAAGTGCTCTGTTTCTTACTGTGTACGAGTCATGTGAAAAAGAAAGTACACAAGTAATCATTGGATATTTGTGCAGACAGTACCTACAGATAAAGGTTATGAATAAACGATGCATAAAACTAATATGTTGTGTTCATTCTCATAATCTATATGAAGAAAAATATCGATTTGTCAAATGGAAAAAGTAAGCAAAGCCCTATATTTACTACCACTACAAATCCATAAAAGTAGGATTGGGTGTTCCAGATCAGGTGCCAAAGATTAGCACCTCCTTAGGAAGTATGCAAGTGCACCACAGATATCTAGGATTTGGAGTTCTCTTCGATTTTGACAGTTATGGTGTCATCCTCTCTTAAGGCTGCCAGAAAGAAGGTTGTGGACGCTTATGAGCCAGGCAAATGATTTTAAAAGATTACTGTGTTATTTCAAAATGAATCATTCCACTATTAGGAGACTCATCTATAGTTGGTATACATTTTAAACGATTGTTAATTTGTCCAGGACTGGCCGACCCACCAAATTCAGCCAAGAGCTGACTGTTTGACACTAAAAGAAGTCTCTAAGAATCCTAGAATTTCATTGCAGGATCTGCAGGCACCCTTGTAAAAGCTGGTGATAAAGAGCATGCATCTACAAATCAGAAACAGATTGTACAAATTTGACCTCCTCCTACACATTTATAACTCCTAGCTTTAAGTTTTGTAACACAATTAACAGCATGGTGAGACCTCACCTTTCTCCAAGTCACCACTTGACACTTCACAGCCTGCTTGTGAAATTTTAGGGTCACTAGACTAACTATGCAACAGAACCTATCAAGAACTCTTAGTTTGAGTTGATGATGCTGAAGTTCTGCTTAATCTTTTGTTGTGCAAAGCAACAAATGAAACTGCTGCAGCAGTTTAGACTGGCATGGGGTCAGATATTAAATACAGTTAGAGCTCTTTCTGACAGTTGGGATAGAGCGAAAAATGAACATTACAGCATTTTCATTTGACTGGTGCGTTTAGTCCTAACAAGCCATGAGCATAAATCAAATTGATTTAATGGTAAAAGGATTTGTCATATTTTCTTAATACACAATTAATGTTATTTTATTCCAATCAACATCATTTTGATTGCCTCAATACATGTAAACTTGATTGTGGTTGAAATGTTGGCAGCAAATTAGGGGAACTTTTGAACTTTAACCCCATTTATTTTAAAATTGCTTTCCTTTGATGTGCCTGGTATGACTACTGTATGACTCAAAATGGTGTTATAATCCAGTGAGTGCCAACTCCTGATCTAAGCTTAAGGAGTACATTTTTTCCATTAATTTAAATTCTGTCAGCTAATTTGTTATTTTGCCCTATGCACATTTTGTTGGCTTCTTTCTACCATTTTAGGCAGAATATTACAGTTAGCAGTGATGTCTATATGGAGGCAGTTAACAAAGGTGGAGTCTTTATTGCTGGAAGAGTGACTAAAGGAGGGGGAGAAGTGCGGAATGCAAAAGGAGTTTTCTTCTGGGTATTTCCAAATGGAACTTACAAAGTTTCCAATGATATCCGTAAGTATAAACAAATGTCACAATTGAATTTTTTATACTTAGAAGTATTTAATTATTGTGAAGCCCAGGAGATTAAGAAAAAAATCTATTTTATCAAAATTACCTGTTTATGTGAAATATGAGATATATATTTATATAATATATATATTCTCTCACATCAAGAATATGAAGTCACTAGTAATAAATACTATTGTTGTTACTATTAATTTATCCTTTTTGCATACAGAGTTACAGTATTATTGAACAGAATTCAGATAATCAGATTTATTCATAAACCATTCTAAATCATCCAAACAACTCCTACATTTTACATACTGAGGCTGACTCGATGGTACTGCTGCTCTTTCTCGGTATATTGCAAAGATATAATGAGGTATACTCATGGGATTCAATAATTTTAAAAGTAACAAACATGTCAAAAAACATTAATAAACAGATAACTTGGATTGGTCATAAGCACTGTCAAAATATGATAGTTTATAATATTACAGTAACTGTTGAAAATGAGGGCGGCACGGTGGTGCAGTGGTAGCGCTGCTGCCTCGCAGTTAGGAGACCCGTCTGGGTTCGCTTCCCAGGTCCTCCCTGCGTGGAGTTTGCATTTTATTCTTCCACGTGTCTGCGTGAGTTTCCTCCCACAGTCCTAAGACATGCAGGTTAGGTGTATTGGCGATTCTAAATTGGCCCTAGTGTGTGCTTGGTGTGAGTGTGCGCGCCTTGTGGTGAGCTGGCGCCCCGCCTGCGGTTTGTTTCCTGCCTTGCGCCCTGTGTTGGCTGGGATTGGCTCCAGCAGACCCCCGTGACCCTGTAGTTAGGATATAGCGGGTTGGATAATGGGTTGGATGGATGGATGTTGAAAATGATAGGAATGTTCTGATTAGGTTTTTAGGGCCAGTACTGATTACCAAGTTCATATTCCTTGAATTGGCCAGTTATGATACTGATTCCAATTTGTTGTTTTTATCCTTTTAAATTTCTTTTTCATTAAGCCCCTCTTTAACCAACCATGTAAAAACCTAATGTTCTGTATTTGCAGACCATAGGTATTGCTTGTTCATTTCTTATTAACAAAATCAAATTGTACTGGATTATTGTTCAGGGACCATACAAAATACTAAAATAAATAAAATTGCTGTAAACATTTTTAAACTAAGAAAACATGTACAAAATACTTATTTCAATAATACATATGCTATAAAAGAAAATAAAATTTATTTTCATAATTACAAGGCACAAGTATGTCAAGAAGATGCAAGGCTAACATGCTTAACAAATTTACAAATAAAATCCAACATATTTGGCTCTTAAGCTAAAACCCCTATTCTTTGCTAAGTAGAGAGGGCAAAATTTTCTTTGTATTCTTTTTCTAATTAAAAACATGAGCTGCTGTAAACACAAAATGCAAATTCCCTCACCATCCACACTCGGACAAGGAATATCCATTTTAATTAAAGGACAAAATGAAAAGGTCTGAACTCGGTCTCTTTTCATTTCTGCCAAAAACATGCCGCTGCTTTCTTGCACTCTGCCGTGCTGTGCAAGAATAACACCAACTCCTCGTATTCCCCTTTCTTTAATGTAAAAGCCAATATTCCTGCCTTCACTCTTTCCAGAAGTGTGACTGTCTGCTTTCTATTCACAGGAAATGTGGCAGGAAAATGACCCATGTGATTCCTTAACTACCATAATACTTCTCATAAAGAAACTCTACAACTTAATTACCATAAAGCCTAGAAAAGCAGATTCTGAAAAAATCATTCACCGATCATAAATCAAGTTATTTGTGATGAAAATCAGCAGGTCTCAATCAGTAGCCAATTGCTTGAAGCATGACTAGAAAATAGTGTTAGGGTTTTTTTTTTTTATTTAACAATAATTGAATGTATTTCCCTAAATAAATCTAGTTTATTTATGAACACCAAAGAGATGTTGGCAATACTAATATGACTTAAATGTCTGTGTGTGTGTCGCTGTGTACAAAAGGATGGAAATGAAGATATGGTTTTGGTGAATCCCTCCTTTGTACTGCTTGATGCTAGATTACTTCTACAGGCCTAAAAGGAATTAGACAGATGTAGAAAGTGAAAGCCAGTGTAAAAATTATGTATCATTTTTCTAGGTCATCTCCTATCTTTCAAAAAGTCTCACTTGTCTTATTACAGTTAAGAAAATCTTGAGACGAGATTGTTGCCAAGAGATTTTTTCAAGTCCTGCCCTACTCTCAACAATTTTCAACCACACTCATGGTCCTCTCGCCTCTCATTCATGTGAATGCTTTTGTCAGACACAGTTCCTGCACTCTCAGCTCTTATAAATTTTTACGTTTTCCTTTAACTTTAAGTTCCCAGTAAAAGAATTTCATCCTGAAGGGTTATCAACAGAAGAAATGAGTGCACAGGCCATCCTAGCACCGAGAAACGATGAAGTCAAACAAATTAACACGAAAATTGTCGATCAGTTACACGGCAGATTGGTTAAATGTGTATCAATAGACTATGCTGAAACAGTTGGTGGTGGTGATGCAGAAAATTAAAACATCAACTTACAATATCCCGTAGAATATCTACAACCGCCAAATTACTGTTGAAAGAAGGATGTACTTACTGTATAGTAATGTTATTGCGCAATTTATGTTTGAGCGATGGGCATGTCCCCGTGACCCTGTAGTTGGGATACAGCGGGTTGGATAATGGATGGATGCATGGGTGATAGGCTATGCAATAGGACAAGATTAGTTGTATTCAAAATTGGTCGAACAATTCTGACTTGTAAAATTTTAACTGGCGACAAGAAAGGTGTAATGTAGTACATCATCTGCGGATAACATTAGACACCAAAGGAGATCTTGATATGCCATTTGTGTTAAAAACATTTACCGTTTCCTGTTAGACTAGCTTTTGCTATGACAATTAAGAAATCACAGGGACAAACATTTAGAAAAAGTCAGTTTATTTAATAGAGAGAAAGAAATGATATTCACTCACAGGCAGTTATACATCACGTTGTCACGATCAAAGTCCAAACACGGAATCAAAAGTCAATGCGACATTGATGAAAAGTTAATTAAAAAAATAGTTTTTACTGAAGTTTTACAGTAAAAGTGTAAGTTTAAAAAGTATTTGCTTGTTAATTTCAAACCCAAACAGAACAAAAACGTATAACGCAACGAATACCTCTGATGCAACATGAAACATAATTTTCTTTCAATTTATTACATCTTACTATTTTTTACTATGGTTAATTACTCGCTGTAATGTAAAATAGTTCTATTAAGCATATGTAACAATTCCCATGAAAATAACAATCTGTTTAAATTGTACATCCGCTTCCCCATATGTGAGCAGACGATCTCTGAAGTGGCCAGCGCATAGTGCCTGCCTGGGGGTTGGCGAGCGAAACGAGCGGGAGGGCAGAGCATCCTAGTTTAATAAAAATAATGAGATAAGAACTTGAATATCCAGGAAAAAGTAATACATTTCTGAGTACATTCAGTAATTACTTGACAAATATGTTGTATTACTTCTGACGGTATTCTGACCAAGCACCTGTTTTTACATTTTTAATTACTTTTTTTAACTGTTTTTTTTTTTTTGCAGAGGGACATATTGTGTTAGCCGTAGGTAAATCGGGTACGAGAGCAGGCATTTGGCATACACTAAGCCTGCAAATAAAGGTTTGTGAAATTTCATTTTGTCATTTCTGATGCTGGATGTTTGTATTTTGCATTTTATCAGGATAACTTAATATTATTATTAATATTAATATGTCTTGGCATTCATATAGCTCTTTTCTCACTAGTCAAAGCGCTCAGCAATTGCAGGTTAAGGGTCTCGCTCAAGGGCCCAACAGAGCAAAGTCCCTTTTGTCATTTATGGGATTTGAACCGGAAACCTTCCGATTGCCAGTGCAGATCCTTCGCCTCAGAGCCACCACTCTACCTGCATATCCACCTCCATATTAAACACTTCATATTGTTTATTACAATATACATGAACTTGTTCACATTTAACTGTGTTAAACCTAATTGTGTGTTTTAAATATAAATGTTAATCTGATTTTTATTTAATAGCACTTTGTTGATCTCTAGCGGAAATTTACTTTCTTCAGCAGCAGCATAGAACATAAAACAGTGTGTGTATAACATTATGAAAAATACTAAGTACAAAATAGTATATAAGTGCAATACCCAGAACTATACTTACAATATAATAATTCTATTATATAAAAATATTGTCCCTGTTTGTGTGTCTATTGGGAGGTACATAGTTTGATTACAGCAGGCAAAAAAGAGCCCAAAATAGTGCTCCAGGGCAACACCGCATGCAGAGGGTGATTAGCCGCATCAGTTAGGACGTTTTCTAATTCTCCCATCACCCTCTTTTCTGCTACAGCCTTCGTTAATTCCAGGGTCCATCCAGGTATACACATGGTCATGCGGTGGGTAGCGCTGCAGCCTCGCAGTTAGGAGACCCGAGTTCACGTCCCGGGTCCTCCCTGCGTGGAGTTTGCATGTTCTTCCCGTGTCTGCGTGGATTTCCTCCCACAGTCCAAAGACATGCAGGTTAGGTGCATTGGCCATCCTAAATTGTCCCTTGTGTGTGTGTGTGTGCCCTGCAGTGGGCTGGCATTCTGCCCAGGGATTTGTTTCCTGCCTTGCGCCCTGTGCTGGCTGGGATTGGCTCCAGCAGACCCCCGTGACCCTGTAGTTAGGATATAGTGAATTGGATAAAGACTGACTGACATGTTTAAAAAGCTGTCATTGTGATATAGTTAGTTTTACTTTTGATCAGCAGTTTTCACTGGATTATTATTATTATTTTTTTTTTTGTAACTATTTTGCATTTATTCCACAGGGTTATGAAGCGTCAGGTTTTCTGAATGGATACCCACTATGGAAGAACTTGCGTATCCTGGGACCAAAAAATGGCTGGGCAGCAATCGGTACAGAAAAGTTTGAAAAAGCACAGTTTGATAACTTCTATCTGGGAGCAGACTGAAAAAATCCAATTGCTAAATTAAAATGTCAAACTTAATCAAGAGTGCAAAACCAAAATGCTCTTCTAATTTTATTATAAATTCTTAGGCAATATACTGTATAAATTGATTATTAAATGTAAAGGTTTTCTGATTATAAATCCAAGGTTTTGAATGAAGGAGATCTGTGTAAATACTACTCATGCCTTTAAACTTATTGCATACATTTTGAATGTGCAATTATTGGAGATTAAAAATGTGCACTTTTTCATTTTCATGTATACATTTACTGTATTTCATGTTAGTAGAGATTACCTCTGTTGCTGTCTGCCATTGTATGTTATTTTTTTATTATTTTAATCTATTGTGAATTATTAAGTGAACAAAATATTTAGTTTTTTATTTATTATTTATATGCAGGAACAATTTAAAGGAAGATCATAATATAGCAAAATCAAGTTTTTTTTTATTTTTATTTTATTTACGATATGTGAGAACTACATCAGCATCTTACTCCAAGTTTAGGTCTGTTCTTTCATGCTGTCTTGATGAAATTATAACAAAAGCTGACTTTTAAAACAAGCAGTGTTCAAATACTTGAGGTACTGAATAAAGACAACTGCACTGATTCCATTCAGTCCGCCAACATTGTGAAATGCACTGAATTTATCATTTTATGTAAAACAAATTGAAATTTCAACAATTACATATTCTATAAAGCCATTTCTGATTCTTAATTCATAAGAAGTGCATAAAATATAATAAAAGTTTAGAAAAGCATAAACTAGAGCATGCTCTTTATTTATATTGGTTATTGTTATTTGTTAGAAAAATTCTAAATATGGTTCAAGGTCTCATGTGGTGTTGTGTGGTTCTTGTACTATAAATTTTGTGAAGCCATTCAATAATTGCTATTATGCTTTTTAAACATTTATTACTAACATAAAAGTTGAAACATAGGACGTTCAACAGAGAATACTGTAAAACATGTAAAATATACATTTACTAAATCAACAGATGTTCAAAACTTGAATGGCTAGTATAAGAGAAAATCAGCACCCACTGTATATACTGTAACTGCAGTATTAATTATTGAACTGGCATACCATCCAGACTCTCTTTAACTTAACCTGCTGCAATTACTTCCAAATGCCTGGGACCCTGCATTAGAACAAGCAGGTGTGAAAATGGAATGAATACATTATTATGTTGGAAAACTTAATATGACAATAATAATAACAGGTTAATAGAAATGTAAAGTTCAAGTAGTATGCTGATAGTAAAAAAATTCATAGGCAGAAAAGGAAACAATAAGAAATGCTACTTGGATCATTTATGTGTAGCATGTTTGGCCTCAGTCGTGTGGGACTCTCTCTCTCTCTCTCTCCCTCTCTCTCATATATATATATATATATATACATATACATATATATACATATATATATACATATATCTATCCTAATAAAAGGCAAAGCCCTCACTCACTCACTCACTAATTCTCCAACTTCCCGTGTAGGTAGAAGGCTGAAATTTTGGCAGGCTCATTCCTTACAGCTTACTTACACAAGTTGGGCAGGTTTCATTTTGAAATTCTGCGTGTAACAGTCATAACTGGAACCTACATATGTACATACTGTATATACCAACCATAGCCTGCAGCTCGGTCGCCGTGTGAGGCGGAGTTGCGTCCCTCATTGTCACGCCTCCCACGAAATTGAGTGCCTGCCCATATAAGGCCGCCCGTCAGCGGCAATCCAATAAAAAACACTGCCGCTAAATATTCGCGGGTTAAGGACTGTGCTTAAGGAAACAAAGATGAGATGGTCAGGGTGGTGTTTAGCACTGACAAGCGCGGGTATTTTGCTAGTATATATATATATATATATATATATAGTGACAGATAGGGGGCGCTATCGCTCCTTTGAACCCTTGTCCAAGACGTCAGACACCAGGTAAAAGTCCAATAATTTGATTTATTTGAACTACACAGTGCACAAAGCACCCTCCTCTCCACAATACTCAAATACTCAATACACTACAATAAACAATCTTTCACACTCCCAGATGCGTTGCCACCCTTCCACCCAGCTCAGCTCGCTGTCTGGGAGCTCCCACAATCCTTTTATATTCCCTGACCTGGAAGTGTGCCAATCCCCAGGCCATGTGATCTCCTATCACTTCCGGGTCAGATAAAAAGTCCTTTTCTTCACCCCAGAAGCACGTCATTCCACTTGTTCATGTGACTCGGAAGTACTTCCGGGTCGTAAGGCAAATAACCATTGTTCCTCCCTGCAGCGTCTCCTAGTGGCCTCCATGGTATCCAGCAGGGCTGTGTATAAAAACTCCAATGTCCATGATGCCCTGCTGGTCTTTGGGGGACCTCCATACTGCAGGGAGGGATCCACCTGGTGGCTAATGGGTATTAGGCGGGATGAACGGCCGGCCATACACTATAATATATATATATATGTATATATAAACTAGGTGGCTCTGCCCCCTGTTCGCTTCGCTCGCCAACCCCTGTTTGGTTAAGCGGTTTTAGAATTTTAAAAGCTTTTTTTTTTTTCTTTGGAATTGTTTCAATTTCATTATTTGCACTTTTACAAGCTTCATTAAAATCAAAATTTTGGAGTGACCTTTTCTTAAAGGTCGCATTGAATTTTGATTCCGGTTTTTGAGACACATTGTGACAACGCACCGTATAACTGCCTGTGAGTGAACATTGTTTCTGTTTCTCTAATAAAAAATCCGACTTTTTCTAATGTTTGTCCCTGTGATTTGTTAATTGTCATAGCAAAATCTATTCTAATGGGAAACTGTAAACATTTTAATACGAATGGCATATCAAGATCTCCTTTGGTGTGTAATGTTATTCGCGGAATATATACATTACCTTTCTTGTCGCCTGTTAAAATTTACATTTAAATACACACCTGACTGAATTGTGTTTATTCTGTGAAATTCAACTTGTTGTTGCTTTAACTGTTGCAGGACCACAGATTCTCATAGCGTATGATCTATGATTGTGTAACTCTGCGTTTTGTGCATTGAATGATGCGAATGCGAAAAGACTTTGTTTTCTGCTCTTTGCCTTTTATTCCTGACCTCAATTTGTCCTGCTATTTTTCCAATGACACCTGGTCCTGATGATTAATTTCCTTTTGTTTGCGCTAATGCAATCTTTACTATCTTTTTTTTGATACTGTAGCGACCGACGTAATAACGTGTCACAGAAGTTCGTAACCCCAAACACAACTTTCTAGCCCCCTCTCCAACCCCTCATTCCCCAGGTCTCACCCCCCCCCTTACCGCATCAATCAATACCCCGCTATCAGTCTTCCACGCTGTACTCCGCCCTCCCTCAATCGGACCTAACAGTCACTTAAAACAAAAAAGGCTTCAACCTGGCTTAGACGCTACAATACGTTCGAATTTTACTGCTTTCATATTCTTTTCCTTTCTCTGTATGCGTATCGCGCCATCGTTTGATCGAGCCTTTCGAATTCCACTGCTTTCATAATCTCTTATCTGCCTTTATTTCTCTCCAACGCTTTTGGGTCTCTTTTCTCTTTCTTCTTTGCTTAGTCGTTGACGTTTCATCGAGAACGTATTGTCCTTATACGCTTTATATGTGCTGAGAGCACACGATCTGTGTGTGCTACGTGCCTTTACACGACTGAGCGTTTTGCTGGCTTGTGACGATGTGGGTTCGGCTCCACGCTCCCATCTGATATTTGGAAGCCCTTGTTACCCAACACCGTCAATAATGTCACCGAGTGAGCTAAACAGTGAGACAACATTTGAGCAAGGGAATGGTATAAAAAAGTTCAAAAGTGCTTTTATTAAAATATCCAATAAAAACAAACAAAAATGTTCAAAGTGTCCAAATAAAGTGCAGTTTACTTTCATAAAGTTCAATAAATAATCCATAAAAAGAACGTGGAGGTAAAATCAATAAATAGAAAAAAACAATCCTTTAAAACGAGGTTAAAACAACACTGGAAGCAATCCTTTAAAAACACAAAGTCCGGTGTCTTTTTACCTGGCCGCTCCCCTGCTTCTCCCATTGGGCTTTGCAACAGGAGAGTCGCCATACCTGCAGCTGACCTTCTCCTACTCAGCTGATCTGGTGGCCTTCCGATTCCTGGCTCCGGTTCAACTCATCTAGACCGAGACTTGGGCTCCCCAGAAACCAGGACGCTCACACTGGGGCTTCTCTTCCCAATCTCCGACTCCCGCTGGCTGTCTTTGCTGCGGCGAGGCAACCTTCTCTCGGTAACTCCTGCTCCAAACAATCACTCAGCAGGAGCGACCACTACCCTCGGCTTCACTTGGGCTCGCCTCTCCCAGCTGCTCGTATACAGAGTGAGCCTGCGCTTGCTCGCTCTCCTTCTTTCTCTCAACCGCCTTTCTCACTCCTGCTTCCTGCCTTCTTCTCCTCTGCAACCTCCGTCTTTCATTTTCTTCTTTTTCTTCTCCTACCCCTCTATTTGACTCGCGCTTCTTTTTATATAGCGAGGGGCCATAGCAGCTGCAGCACATTAGCCACGGGAACAATCACGGATGTGGGCAGTTCCTCACCTGTGCCCACACCGCAGATCGCCCCGTTGCTTGCTATGGCCCAACGCCCCCTCACTAAGCCGCGCGAGAGTGGTGATCATTTATTTAAAAACAAAACAGCCTTTACTCAACGAGCTGTGGACCCATAACACCACATGGCTGTGCTCTCTTATTTGATATTGTTTACGTCTCACGGGTCTTTTAAGTGTCTTCCGAGAAGATCACGTATCGTCGCCCTGCTTTTCCATTCCAAGATTTGTTTTTTTAATAGAGAGATCTATCTATCTACCTATCTACAGTGGGATGCAAAAGTTTGGGCAACCTTGTTAATAGTCATTATTTTCCTGTATAAATCGTTGGTGGTTACGATAAAAAATGTCAGTTAAATATATCATATAGGAGACACACACAGTGATATTTGAGAAGTGAAATGAAGTTTATTGGATTTACAGAAAGTGTACAATAATTGTTCAAACAAAATCAGGCAGGTGCATAAATTTGGGCACCGTTGTCATTTTATTGATTCCCAAACTTTTAGAACTAATTATTGGAACTCCAATTGGCTTGGTAAGCTCAGTGACCCCTGACCTACATACACAGGTGAATCCGAGTATTTAAGGGGGTCCATTGTAAGTTTCCCTCCTCCTTTAATTTTCTCTGAAGAGTAGCAACATGGGGTCACCAAACAACTCTCAAATGACCTGAAGACAAAGATTGTTCACCATCATGGTTTAGGGAAGGATACAGAAAGCTGTCCCAGAGATTGAAGCTGTCTGTTTCCACAGTTAGGAACATATTGAGGAAATGGAAGACCACAGGCTCAGTTCAAGTTAAGGCTCAAGTGGCAGACCAAGAAAGATTTCGGATAGACAGAAGGGACGAATGGTGAGAACAGTCAGAGTCAACCCACAGACCAGCACCAAAGACCTACAACATCATCTTGCAGCAGATGGAGTCACTGGCATCGTTCAACCATTCGGCACTTTACACAAGGAGATGCTGTATGCGAGAGTGATGCAGAGGAAGCACAAACAGAGCCGCTTGAGGTCTGCTCAAGCACATTTGGACAAGCCAGCTTCATTTTGGAATAAGGTGCTGTGGACTGATGAAACTAAAATGGAGTTATTTGGGCATAACAAGGGGCGTTATGCATGGAGGAAAAAGAACACAGCATTCCAAGAAAAACACCTGCTACCTCCAGTCAAATATGGTGGTGGTTCCATCATGCTGTGGGGCTGTGTGGCCAGTGCAGGGACTGGGAATCTTGTCAAAGTTGAGGGACGCATGGATTCCACTCAGTATCAGCAGATTCTGGAGACCAATGTCCAGGAATCAGTGACAAAGCTGAAGCTGCGCCGGGGCTGGATCTTTCAACAAGACAACGACCCGAAACACTGCTCAAAATCCACTAAGGCATTCATGCAGAGGAACAAGTACAACGTTCTGGAATGGCCATCTCAGTCCCCAGACCTGAATAGAATTGAAAATCTGTGGTGTGAGTTAAAGAGAGCTGTCCATGCTCAGAAGCCATCAAACCTGAATGAACTAGAGATGTTTTGTAAAGAGGAATGGTCCAAAATACCTTCAACCACAATCCAGACTCTCATTGGAACCTACAGGAAGCGTTTAGAGGCTGGAATTTCTGCAAAAGGCGGATCTACTAAATATTGATTTCATTTCTTTTTTGTGGTGCCCAAATTTATGCACCTGCCTGATTTTGTTTGAACAATTATTGTACACTTTCTGTAAATCCAATAAACTTCATTTCACTTCTCAAATATCACTGTGTGTGTCTCCTATATGATATATTTAACTGACATTTTTTATCGTAACAACCAACGATTTATAGAGGAAAATAATGACTATTAACAAGGTTGCCCAAACTTTTGCATCCCACTGTATCTATCTATCTATCATATAGTGCCTTTCATATCTATCTATCTATCTATCTATCTATCTATCTAATGTATGTATAATGAATCTACAATGTTTTCAGAAGGTGTCTGTTTTGTGTTTGTAACCAGGTTTTCAAATTATGAACTGCTAATAATAATATATTTTATTTATTTGTAGGCGCCTTTCTAAACACTCAAGGACACCGAACAATAGACAAAACACAGATCATAAACAAAAATAAAATACAAAATTAAAATCAGACAGAGCAATTGTAGTCAAAGAGAGAAAGCAGTCTTAAACAAACGATTTTTAAGTTTAGATTTGAAAAGTGAAAATGATTCAATATTTCCAAGCCGTACTTCTTCCGTACTGACCCCAACTCTCCTGTTTCTTTTTCCGGTTTCTGCCACCACCACCTACTCAAAGCATCATGATGCACCAACATTGATGGACTGAAAGCCAGAAGTCTACGTGACCATCATCATCATCAGGTCCTTCCATGAAAACCCTAAATACAAAGAGGACTGTTTGACTTATGTTAGGTAGATTGCCCAGAGGGGACTGGGTGGTCTCGTGGTCTGGAACCCTACAGATTTTATTTTTTTTCTCCAGCTCTTGGAGTTTTTTTTTTTTTTGTTTTTTCTGTCCACCCTGGCCATCGGACCTTACTCTTATTCTATGTTAATTAATGTTGACGTTATGTTTATTTTTTATTGTGTCTTCTATTTTTCTATTCATTTTGTAAAGCACTTTGAGCTACATTTTTTTGTATGAATATGTGCTATATAAATAAACTAGCAGACTTGGCGCGCTTCGCTGCACGTTTAACCGGCTAGTTTCGGCAGCGGATCGTGGTTTTTCCAATCTAGACGTCCTGTCTTTTTCAGATTCTTTTAACCGCCTGGTTTCAGCAGCCAGTCGTCCATTTGAAAATCTTGAAATCCTGTCTTCTTTAGATTCGTTTAACTGCCTGATTTTGTCAGCGAATCGTTTTCTTTCTAACGTAGAAGTCGTTTCTTGTTGCGCTGGTTTTGGCAGCCAAGCGCTTTTTTTCCAACCTAGAAGACCTCTCTTGGGATCCGTTTAATGGCCTCATTGATTGCATGTCTTTCAAGGTAGTTTCAATATCCATTTCTTGCACGGAGATTTCTCCCTTTTTATAAGTGACTGTGTAAGTACCGCGTGTACTAAACAGTAAATTAGTAAAGGAGAAAGGACTAAACACTAAGGAAAAAGAACGGCAAGACCACGTCAGCTACAGAGCTCAGCTCGGAGTGAAATGATTTGAAGTGAATGAAATGACGTGAATGGGAGGGGAGATGATCACGTGACTCCCCTACCCGCCTTAACTCTTCATCCCTCCACAAACACAGTCTCTCGGATCCCAACTCTCCTTTATATATACAGATGTTGATTGATTGATTGATTGATTGATTGATTGATAAGCTCCGGTGGTAGTGAGTTCCAAATCTGGGGAGCAGAACAACTGAATGAGAACGAGTCTCCACATGGTGGTGAGATGGACGAAGGGGACAGTCAAGTGGATGGAGGAGGAGGATCTGAGGGTATAGGAGGGAATGGCAACATGGAGGAGGTCAGACAGATATGGAAGGGCGAGGTTGTGGAGAGCCTTAAAAGTTAGTAGGAAAATTTTGAATTGAATGTGGAACTGAACTGGAAGCCAATGAAGCTGCTGCAAGATGGGAGTGATGTGGTGAGTAGAGGGGGTTCTAGTAATGACGCAGACGGGCAGCTGAATTCTGGACCAGTTGAAGGTTATAAAGAGATTTGTGAGAAAGACCAACGAAAAGAGGATAGCAGTGGTGTGGGGCGAATACGATTAATGTTACGCAGGCCGGGAGATGTTGTTGATGTGGAACTGAAAAGCTGAAGTACTTTCAAGGATGACACCCAGACTCCTAACCTGTGGGGATGGAGAGACAGTCAATAAAAAAGGAAAAAATGATCAGTTTTGGATAATGTTGATTTTGTACCAATGAGGAGAACCTCAGTTTTGTCATTTGTTATTTAATTTAAGAAAATTTGAAGAAAACCAGCATTTGATTTCTGCTATGCAATCAATAAGCGAGGAGGGTGGAAAGGAAGCAGGAGGTTTGCTAGTGAGACAGAGCTGGGGGTCATCAGCATAACAGTGGAAGCTAATGTTATATTTACGAAATGGGAAGGAGGTAAATAATGAAAAGGAGGGGTCCCAGGACAGAGCCCACCTGAAGTGACAGTGGTGGGTTGGGATGTGAAAGTTTTAAGTTGAATGAACTGAGTTCTAACTAATGGGGGGCTTGGTGAACTAACCACATTCGGCTCCAACATTGTTTCTAAAAAGTTGTGATTCACTTTGTCTTAGAAATGATGCAAAGGCATGAATGCTTGTAAATAGAAAGTGAACTACGGAAGTTCTAAATCCTGAACACACACACACTTGTATTTATAATCTTGTACAATGAAATAAAAATGTGTTGCTAACACAGATTAAAAAGTGGAAATTACTACCTTAAAAAACCTGTGGGGGTGATTGCCACGCTTGCTAAGCCAATCTGAGATATGAAAGAAGCAATGTTTTGTCCCATAAATACTTAATTATAATTCAATTAATTTTGTTAATAATTGTTTGGAATTATCTGACAACAGTTATCCTTAAAAGTAAATCAGAACTCCGGTGCTCTACACAGTTACTCCTATGAAATGTCGCAGTGGTTGAAGCCCCATCGTGTTCATAAGATTTACTCCGCTACTTCTCATTCCACTCTGTACTCATAATCCTGCGCTCACTCTGTTTGCCGTGTGCTGTAAAATAGTTTGAATCTGTTTCTCTTGACAGTATTTAAAAGGAAAACGTAGCAGGCTCCGTAAATATGTCATTCTGGAAGAGCCGGCTTCAAACGGCTTTTTGATCTTAAAAAGTAAAATGTGGCTTTGCACTGTGAAGCTTGTATGAATTGGTTTCCTTAGTTGGAATTATAACATCATGATAGCTGAAATCCTAAAACAAAATTGGCTCTGAAAATCTGTCTGTCCCTGTTCTGCAAAAATGCACGTTGCCGAGTCCATCACTTATTGTGAGTGACATTTCCACGTGTAAAATTATGTTCAGTTATGCATTTTCATAATTTTTGATATACTTCGGCTTAACATGATCATCAATATCACGTTAAAAGAAACGGGGAAAAAAAAAAAACTACTTCATGCATTTACTGGAGCCAGAGTGTACGGCTATAATTAATAGTGTTTGAGAAGAGCCAGAACTTGAAGACGCTCTCCGTTTAGCAGCAAGTCAAACTCAAAACCACCACAAAGGCAAGAAAGATCCTGTCATCTGTTTCTGTCGCAGTAACATTTGATCAAAAACTCTTACACCTCTCAACAACGTAGGAATGAGACTGTGCTGAACTCCTGCCTCGGGTTACGCAGCAAGTCCGCACAACTGGCGGTACAAGTCGACCACTGCCGGACCCCCAATCAATGCAGGCTGATTAGACAATACGTGACACAAGGCAAACATCTAAGCCTTGACAAAAAAAAATTCTCATTGTTCATAAGGAACCACCGCACCCTGAAATGGAGTAACCGGCTTTAAGATTTGTATCTTCTGTTACGTTCAATTATAATGGGAGACTAACGGGAGGATTCCGAACATCCATTTGTCTACATCGGTAGTTACACTCAATGGAAGATAATTTAATGTTGTTATACTAGTATCAAGCGCAAAGTATAAATGCTTTGGTTTATTTAAACACAAGCTGATTCTATTATTAAGGACCTCTATTAAGAATAAACCTCATTCACGCACTGAATCCATACATATTCAGAAAAGTCAATTATTTCTTTAAATGCGCAAACAATATATATCATTTATACATTCTTTACATAATAAATTTATTAATAATTTTTACAAATTTCACGTTAGTAAAAAAAAAAACACTTGTAATTAAACAACTGACACACTACTCTCTCTGTTGTTTATCTTTTTCACCCGGTCGCGTTAACGGAAGTTGCTGGGAAGAAAAACGTCACATCCTGGATACGATTGTTTGTGTAGCGACCGTCGCGGACGCGAGAGTCTGGCACCATGGACGACGAAGTTGAAGTTATCCGCAGTAAAAGAGTGTTTTTGAACCACGTCGACACTTACACCTCTAGAAACATCGGGAAAGTAAGAGGAAAAAAAATCCGTTTTGTCTGTTTATCCAATAAAGAAAACGTAGTCATCATCTTAGAGTCGCAGTGCTACAAACTTTAGCGGAACTGTATAGCTTTACCGAATCATGACACCGCTACCTCTTCATGTTTAAGTCACCAATTTAAGCTGTACGTCAAATCACGTAATAGTTTTCCTGTTCACCGTGTCATCAGTTATAACTTTAATTTCTTGTAGTATCTCTCAAAATGTGTCGTTGGTGCGTCTATGGAAGAGCCTGCCGAAGAGGAGGAGGAAGAAGAAGAGGGCTCCGCAGCAGAGGCACAAGCTGGCAAACCGAAAGAAGGCACTTTTCAGATTGTGGGCACTTTGTCCAAACAAGGAGAAAAGTCTGGGTTTGCAATGGAGGAATACACAGTAAGTTAAAAGAAAAAGATGTCTTTTGGTCTAAATCGCACACAGCGACTCATGTATCTTATCTGCAAGAGACATCTACGTGTCTGCTGCATTTATTAACTTTGAAACTCTCATTGTACTTTAACTGAACAGCATCTCCAAAATATAAACAGCACATAATGGTGATGAGTCTTGTATACTATATAGTATGCCATCAGTGGATCATAGCTTCCTTTTAATTTCCACTAAAATCAAACACATACAAGCTTATGATACTACAATTATTTGTTTATATTATTAATATTATGTTAATATTTTGATGCCTAAATGCAATGCTTTATATTTTGAGAAACAGAATACTAATCCTAGATTTTTAATCATTACTGCAATTTGCACCTTCATTCCCAGAACAATTGCTGTAGATTGTTATGATTATATTTGCATTTAATTTAAAGCTGAGCTGAAACATCGATATTGCAGGCATACTGATCAGACAGAATATCTTTATACCTTTACACCTGCCAGCATAGTGCCTCACTGTGATTGTGACTGCCAGTAAAGCAAATAAAGTGCCTTTCACATCTATCTATCTATATCTATCTATCTATCTATCTTCTATCTATCTATCTATCTATCTATTATATAGTGCCTTTCACATCTATCTATCTATCTATCTATCTATCTATATAGTGCCTTTCATATCTAGCTATCTATCTATCCATCCATAGTGCCTTTCACATCTATCTATCTCTCTATCATATCCATCCATCCATCTATCTATAATATAGTGCCTTTCACTATCTATCTATCTATCATATAGTGTCTTTCATATCTATCTATCTATCTATCTATCAATTATCGTTTCTTTTGCATCTATCTATCTTAATATGATTAATAAATTAATAAATTCACAAATTGTGTCATTTCTTTTTTCAGGTTTCAAATCGAGAAGAACTCCTTGTACGGCTTATGGAATGTGATATTATAATTTATAACATAGCTGAATGTGCTGATCAAATCGAGGAGGCATCTTGGGCTGTTTCAGGTTTGCACTCCTTTTTATTTTGTGTAGCATGTACACAATGAATTGAGAAATGTTATTCCCATACCATTAAGTTCACAAGAGGCAGAAAAGGCTCCAGTAAAAGTGGGACTGGGTGCTGCATTTCATGTACACACGGGTACATAAAGAAATGTTATGTTTAGTGCCCATACTGCCTCCAGTTTCACTAACCAAATTCTCAATTGGAAGAGACAATCAGATCAATTCCAGGAGAGAATTTGATTTCACTGCGGTGGGCTGGCGGGGGCCTGCCTGGGGTTTGTTTCCTGCCTGTGCTGGCTGGGATTGACTCCAGTAGACCCCCGTGACCCTGTAGTTAGGATATAGTGGGTTAGATAATGGATGGATGGAATTTGATTTCATTAAAATATTCTTTCTGATAGATGGATATATAGGATATATAGATTTGACTTATATGGAGTCAAATAGCAGAGAATAGCAGGAAGTAAAAAAATAAACGTGGGGGTAAATTGAAGGGGAGGAATTGAAGCCTGTGGTGCACCTAAGCAGCGATGTTTTTTAATATGAGAGTTTATAACAACAGTTTGATAAAGGACAATGAAAACGATTTTATACCTTTACTACGTAAAATGTTTCTACTAGAATAAAAAATTCACATGTGAGTTTCTAATATTGTTAGTTGAGCAAAATAGGTTGTTGTAGACATTTGTTTAAAATGGTGGGCACACGTATTTGCATTTTTAAAGGTAGTGTTAAAAATGTTTTTCATTACATTATCAAGGCTACCAACTGCTATTTTTAAAGGAGTCAGAATCTTATGTTTTGTTCCAGTATTAAGACCTTATACCAACAGAGTCATTTATAAGGATTTATCATTTTAATCCTTATCCATCTGCCATTCCAGTTTTTGCTCTTGAATTCACATTACCATTTAGCACAACAAATCTAAGTGTATGATCTCTAATAATACCAGGTATTTCAGATATTATACGTGCATCAAGCATGGGGGCAAGAAAAATATTTTTAGCTTTTATAATAAACATTCCCTAAGAGAAAATATGATATAAAGTCATTTGTAAAATGATTAGGTTGGAGTAGTTATTACTATTGCTGCCTCACTGCTTCACGAAGTTGTGTTTGATTCCTAAGTACACTCTTAAAAATAAAGAGGTTCTTCTGAGTGCTGCCAGAGGGGAGCCATTTTTGGTTCCTCAAAGAGTCAGACACATGAAGATACTCTTTATTTATTTAGATTTGTAAATAGTTCCAGGCAGCATGGTGGCGCAGTGGGTAGCGCTGCTGCCTCACAGTAAGGAGACCCGTCTGGGTTCGCTTCCCAGGTCCTCCCTGCGTGGCGTTTGAATGTTCTCCCCGTGTCTGCGTGGGTTTCCTCCCACAGTCCAAAGACATGCAGGTTTGGTGCATTGGCGATCCTAAATTGTGCTTGGTGTGTGTGTGTGTGCCCTGCGGTGGGCTGGCGCCCTGCCCAGGGTTTGTTTCCTGCCTTGCACCCTGTGTTGGCTGGGATTGGCTCCAGCAGACCCCTGTGACCCTGTAGTTAGGATATAGCAGGTTGGATAATGGATGAATGTAATTAGTTCCACAAATAACTATGAATAAATTCTAACAGATTTGTGAAATACCAATGGGTTCCTGACTTTAAATGGACTCTTGCTGTATACTATAACATTGTCCAGGTTTTCTTTATCTGTTATCCTACGGCAGCCTTAAAGACAATGAACTTTTCCACATATCTTAAAGCCCAACAAACCCACTTACATAAATGGAAAGGTTCTTTGTCTAGCAAGGGTTCTATTAATAACCACCCAACTCAATAAAGTACTATTGCAGAACCATTATTTTTACGATTGTAGGCGACCATCTGATTGCTACGTTTACTCCTGGTATTTTGGTTTCCTTTCACATCCCACAGATGTGAGACTAATGGTAACTTTAATCTTCCCAGTTTCGGTGTGCCTTGTACTTATCTGTTACTACTACTGGGGTAGATCGCAGTGACCTTTATTCCTGTGCCAAAAATGTCTCACTGAAATTATATTTAGGGAATACTCAAAATAAAACCAGATAACAATTGAGATAAATAGATATTCACATATTCAAAATGTATTTTCTTTGTCTATTGTCCATTTTTAGCTCTTCATTCAGAATTGGAGCATTTCACCGGGCCAAAGATGTTCATTTTGTTATCAACTGTAATGAGTTGGGCTCTCAGTAAACCCATTGACCCTGTAAGTTGATAGAATTCTAATTTTATTTTAATATAGCGTTTGGTATTTTGTTCCGGACACACAGACCAGCAATGTGGATTCCCCCTCAAATGTGCAATGGATGAATCAGCATTTTGAGGGATATGGTTTTATTTTTTACAATCCTGTTACATCTGTTTTTCTTGCCTTAGAGAAGACTTTTGATCATATATATTATTGTACAAGTATATTGTGTAAGAGGATTATGAGCCTTTGGGACAACAGCTTTATGTTGCTCAGTCTCTAATTTTCAAAATAAATACAGCCCAGTGACAGGCACTAAATGTAATCCATTTAAAAATTTGTATAGCAATCAATCTTGTTTCCTCTCATGTTAGTAATTTCCAGGAATGTGATATTAAGCTGCAGCCAAGGCCAGTATGGTGTCCTGAGTTTTGCGTACAGCTGTAGGAGGATGGCCTTGTATTCTTGGCTTCATTTGACTGTGAGTTCCAACATCACCACTGCAGTTCACAGCTACGTCAACTTGATAGGGATGAGAATCCGCTCCCCCATATCTCAGGTCATGGTTTGTTCAGGGAAAATTGTTTCCCTCTCTGCAGGTGAGAGAGGAGCAGCAATCCCAGTTGGAGAAGTTGACATATCTCAGGGGTTGTAACCCCAGTTAGGGCAGAAGTGGTTGTGACACTGAGAGCGTAGCAGTATTGTGGGTGTTATACTGGGCAGTGTTGGTTTAGGATGAAACTACAATATCTAACCCTATACTTGTGCACACAAAGTTAAGAAATAAGGTTTCTCTTTGGAGCAGTTGGGCTTCCTTCCTTCTGAGGAACCCAACATTCCAGAAGGTCTTTGCTCTTGTGGACTCAGAGGTGCCATATGAGGTGTTCTTTTGAGAATGTCCCAGGTGGTATCTCATTTAAGATTTACAAGGCTCAGTTTACTGAGAGAAGACCATTTGCTTGATAGATTACATCTTTAGCTGGCCTAGAAACACTAGATACAGACAGACAGACAGACAGACAGACAGACAGACAGACAGACAGACAGATAGATAGATAGATAGATAGATAGATAGATAGATAGATAGATAGATAGATAGATAGATAGATAGATAGATAAATAGATGTGAAAGGCACTATATCATAGATAGATAGATAGAGTGAAAGGCACTATATAATAGATAGATAGATAGATAGATAGATAGATAGATAGATAGATAGATAGATCTGAAAGGCACTATATCATAGATAGATAGATAGATAGATACTTTACTAATCCCAAGGGGATGTTCACATTATCCAACAGCAGCATACTGATACACTATGTAATGTCCCAGGGAGTGCTGGAGTCATACTGGGAATAAGGCAGTTTCATCTGACCTACTTTACTGGTAAACACTGTGTGCCTCACCTGAAGGTTATGACGAGTGGGCGAATGAAGAACTACAGAATCATGGCTTTAGGTTTGTGATCAATGTGCTTATGCTAAACATCTTCAGTGTCGACTATTTTGTTTATTTCAGGATGATCCGGAAATCCCATTTACCGAGGATGATTACAGGCGAAGACGACCTCACCCCAATTTCAAAGATCACATTAGTGTTGAAAAGTTGGTCATAAAGTTTGGAAAAACTGTAAGTATGCAACTAAAAATGCAATTTTATCTAATCAACGTTTTATCTTTAACAAGACAACCATAAAACTATTAGTGACATGTTTTATTAAAAAAAAAAAACAAATAAAGTATTTGCTGTTGTTTATCTTTTAAAAATACAAGCAGCAAGTGGGTGAACAATTTGAGTGAGCTCATTCTATCTTATTATTCCATTTGCAGAAAAAGAGCCGGTTTTCCACCTATGTCGTTGCTTCAGGTCTTCAGTATGGAATGGGAGAAAAAGATTTTCACTTCTTTTTTAAGGTACAGTTAATTTCACAAATTACATTTTACTTTTAAATCTTTAAAATACACTTCCTGTGGAGATGAGATAAATCCAAAAGTCATGTTGTATTTCTGTTTTGACTGAAATTTATATCACTGTAAAAAAAAATAATGTTAAATTTATGGTAAAGTACTGGCAGCTGGGTACCCTACTGTTCAGAGGTATGCGGTTCACAATGAACAATATGGTCAAATGGGGCGTGTCCTCATGCAAATATGATAACTTCGGTGTTACTGACACAGCGCGTTATCGTTTTACATTTTACGGTTGTTTACCTCCGCTATTTAACAGTTTTACACTGTCAGATTAACAGATTTTTTCAGTGTAATTGTAATGCATCAGTAAACAGTATGTAGCATATTTTGAAGGTAGAAAAATATCAATTTTACAGAACTTGGCTATAAAAAATAATGAAATGTATTGTTTAAGATATACAGGTAATTTTCAGTAGAACACAAGGTAACTTTTCTTTTTAATTAGAAAAGGTGTTTTACTTTCACCATTCACAGTATTTTTACCATTAAATTTACTGAAATTTTTACAGTGAGTTCTTGAACATACAATTGTCATCATTTAATTTACTACTTAGCATGCCTTGTTTTGCAAAAAAAATAAAAAAGTACTAAATCATTTAATTTTGAAAGATAAAAGCATGTTCGATTTCAGTATTTAATTTTATTTTGAATGCCTAACTTATAGATGTCTCTGTTAACTTTCTTTTAGATGGCCTGGCTTGGAGATGCGCCTTCACTCCCAGTGTTTGGAAATGGAAGCAACATCATTCCTACGATTCACATTAATGACTTAGCAAAGTGTGTTGACAACTTTATTTTTTCACCTTACATTTGCCTGTTTCTGCATTGCATACATGTTAGGAATCAATCCATCCAGTATCCAACCCGCTATATCCTAACTACAGGGTCACGGGGGTCTGCTGGAGCCAATCCCAGCTAACACAGGGCGCAAGGCAGGAAACAAACCCTGGGCAGGGCGCCAGCCCACTGCAGAGCACACACACACACCCACACACCAAGCATACACACTTTGGACAATTTAGGCTCGCCAATGCACCTAACCTGCATGTCTTTTGGACTGTGAGAGGAAACCCCACAGAGTCACGGGGAGAACATGCAAACGTCACGCAGAGAGGACCCGGGACGTGAACCCGGGTCTCCTAACTGCGAGGCAGCGGCTCTACCCACTGCACCACCGTGCCGATTATAGGAATGATGCATAAAAAATATTTTGAATGCGAAAAAGTAGATGTATAAAATTGATTACAATGTCATGTGCTTCTTTATAGAGTGATGCAAAATATAATTGACCACAATCCCAAAACTCACTATCTAATTGCTGTGGATGATTCTAAGCATACGCTTGAAGAGATAGTAAAGGTGGGTTTACTGTACAAAACTACTTCACATGTTAAAACCTTTCATTTTCGTATTCTGGATGTACATTAGTTTGCCAAGCTTATCACTAACATTTAGAAAAGAAAAAGGCTTGTTAGCAATGCCAATCTTTCTTTTTGTTGTATTC
Organism: Polypterus senegalus; assembly: GCF_016835505.1. Taxonomy (NCBI): domain Eukaryota; kingdom Metazoa; phylum Chordata; class Cladistia; order Polypteriformes; family Polypteridae; genus Polypterus; species Polypterus senegalus. Next base: position 96,531,603 of record NC_053171.1, on the reverse strand, counting down.
GGCTGGCTGTGTGGAATAATCTACAGAAAATGTGCCTTCTTGTGTAGTCTGTGGAATACCTACAGTAAAATCTGTAAGTCACTGTGACATGAATAGTGATGAGTGGGGACATTGTATGTTCAAATTATTTTGATTAAATGTCAAAAAATAAATAAATATTAAACAGCCGCTAAGTTATGTTTCTTTATAACTGTAATATGACTTTTATGTTCAAAAGGTTATTAGCACAACTCTTGGACCCGATAAAATACAAGAAGTGCCAAAGGAAAATGTCTTTCTCAACCGAGACCTAACGGTAAGTAACTATATTTTATTACACAATCCTTGGTTATAAATACAGCATAAGGTCTGAATATGTTATATTAACCGTGTTCACTTTTTAGAACTGTTAAAAAGTTTTTACATTTGGACTACTGTTTCTTTCTGGGTCTATTTTTAGCAAACCAATATCGATGCATTATTGGTTAATCTCCGCATGGAAGCTGTTTTTCTTAAAGAAAATTTTAATATCAGCTGGAGTGCTGAAACTGGCATAGTTGAAAACATACAGCACATAATTAAAGAATACAAGGACAATCGAGGACTTCTGGTGAGTTTTGCATTAGCAGTTCCTAACCTATAATAATAATAATAATATGTGTGTTTTTTTAACATGGCTTGAGTTTGCTAGAAGAAACTGTGACTCCTGTCATGTCCTGACTGCAGTAATTCAAACAATCACAGGTTAAAACTGAATGCAACAGGGAAACCTCATGTTGTGAAACCTGTCAAAGAGCCATGTTTGATACAGAGCCATTAGCTGTCGGCTTCATTCGACTGATTCTGATTGTATAGTTGACTAAGAAAAACTAGGATAGGTTGCATTTTATTTTTATTTGAAACAATGAGTTGATAATATTGTAAGAGTATAATTTACCTGTGGTATAATACATTCTGATATATAAAATCCAAACTTTTTTTCCAGCCTGTAAAAATCTGCATACTTGGTCCTCCGGCTGTTGGCAAAAGTACAGTATCGGAAATGATTTGCAAACAATACAAGCTGCATCATATCAAAATAAAAGATGTTATTGCTGAAGCTATTGATGCGATTGTAAGTTGCACATTTTTAAAAATATCTTGTTTTGATCCTGGAGTGGTGATAATGCATTTTGTTCTGTACTGTAATTTGAAGCCTTTTTCAGTCCTTGAGATCTTCTTGTTAAAATGAAATATGGTAAATAATTTAGAAGCCGGTGCTTGCAACTCATTGAGATGAAGGCTTAATATTTGATGGCCTACAAGGCAATTATGATTTCTTTGTAAACCTCAAGTGGTGGCTCTGAGGCTAGAGATCTGCACTGGCAATTGGAAGGTTGCCGGTTCGAATCCCGTAAATGCCAATAGGGACTCTGCTCTGTTGGGCCCTCGAGCGCGGCCCTTAACCTGCAATTGCGGAGCGCTTTGAGTAGTGAGAAAAGCGCTATAGAAATGCAAAGAATTATTATTATTATTTTATTAAACCTTAAATCATTGTCGGGCAACCAAAAATTTTCTAGGGGCGCCACGAAAACTTTTGTAAAATATTTAAAATTGCTAATGTTTTTGAACTTTTGGTTGATTAAAAAGATAATGTTTAAAAAAAAGTATTTTATGTTGGAAAAACAGATAACGGAACATGAAGTCTAAGAAACACGAGAGACTTCAAATGATCGACAAGGAAATGCGCGTCTGTCTTTCGAAAATTGATCCACGCATCCATCTCATGTGCTGAAAAAGAATCTCAACGTTCACATTAATTAAATTTAAGATTTATCCTTTGATTCCTTTATTAATAAAATGTCTTTCAAACTTAACTGGTTTTATTGGCGGTTATCCATAGATTGTGTCATCACGACTTTATTTATGGGCAGTCCCTCAGGTGCTCCGCGAAAGAAAATCTTTGGACTTAAAAAAGGTTGCCTTTCACTGCCTTAAATAGCATGCTTTTAATTTTAGTCTCAATTTGATGCAGGTGAAAGCGGATTATTTATGATTTACACAGTAACTGGAACATTTAAATGATTAGTTTTCCATCAACTCACAACAATATATTAGTTTGTTTATACATTGCTTTTTATAGGAGAAACGCACTCAGTTACCTGAGGATGAGGATCAGGAAGAAGACCGTGAAGAAATGATAAAAGATGCTCAGGAATTACTTGAAGCAATTAGAGAAAACATGGAGCAGAATGGAGGTATAGTAAATAAATAAGACATTAAGATGCTTCCTAATATTGGTCAATGTAAATGTTGTTTGTATAAATTGGGCAGATTAGAACATTACACCATTAGAAAATTTTCAAACGATAACAGGCCTTTGAGCCTCACACCTAATTCCACCTAATTAATAATACTAATAATACATTTTATTGATTTCCATGCTCAAAGAAATTCACAGAAATTCAGAAAGAACAATAGGTGTATATACAAATTTGCATTCAAATAATATTCTCATGAAACACTAAATAAAGATAAATATAGAATAGCATTGAAATAGAATAACAGACCAAAAAGAGAAACAATACAAAAATGTAAATAGTTAAATTACTACAATCAAACCCTGAACAGACAACATAATTTGTGATAGAAATGCTGATCATCCTGATCACCTGGACAAAGTGGCTAAGCTGAAACAAATGTCAGAAAGTTGGAGGAAGTTCAATGCCCCACTGAACAAATGAGTTAATGTTGGTTTTTCTTGTTCTTTTTTTTCAGACCGCCTAGATGACCAATATGTTATGCGCTTTATGAAGGATAAACTCAAATCGAAGCCATGTCAGAATCAGGGATTTGTTCTTGATGGTTTTCCTAAAACTTATGACCAAGCGAAGGAGCTTTTTAATAGTAAGATATGCTTATCATCATCAATATGATTGTTAGCAGTATAGTATTAAATATACTGTATTTTCTCATGGTATTTACTTGTGGAATGTATCATAAAACTAGTATAATTAAAAAGGAAATTGTCTTTCAATTTGCAAAATGTATGAAATGTGCACAGCTTTAATATATTTATGAGAATTAACAATGTTGCACTTACATGGGATATGTCAGTAAATGTTTCAAGCTTATGAAACTATAGTAAAGAAATGAAATATTACAACAAATAATGTAATTTGATCATAACATGTCTAAATAAAACCAAGTATTGCCCTAATTTTTTAATGATGGTCTATTAATCTATCAAGCTTGAAATATGCTATTATACATAAGAGCAAGTAAAAGTGGAAAATGTCTGTTCAGCACAATCCTGTGTTAAATAGAATTGTCTGGATATTTTTTTAACTCATTAAATTAATTCAGAAAATCCTCTTTATAAAAATAAATAATATAAAAATGTATGTACAGTACTATATAGTATCATGAAATTATACAGTATATTATTTAAAACACCTTTAGATTTTGGTTTCTGAGTAGACTAGCTGAAATACCCAGCATTGCCCGGGAGGAAAATAAAGTTTTGTATTAATTGTTTGAGAAAAACATGATTTTAAAAAACACAACTTGAAAAATAAAAAAAAAATTAACAAACAATAAACCTGGGTTCACTTCCCTGGGCCTCCCTGCGTGGAGTTTGCATGTTCTCCCCGTGTCTGCGTGGGTTTTCTGTGGTGGGCTGACACCCTGCCCGGGGTGTGTTTCCTGCATTGTGCCCTGTGTTGGCTGGGATTGGTCAAGCAGACCCCTGTGACCCTGTAGTTAGGATATAGCGGGTTGGATAATGGATGGATGGATAAAGAGTCACTAATGTGCTTGTCTTACGGTGTTGTATGTATGTTATCATCCAGTTGACACTCGGAATCGGCCAACTGTATTTAATTTGAAAAGCAAGAGGGGCGCAGGGGTTGTCAAACGTAAAGAATGTTGGCAGTCACCTCCAGTTCGCCCTCATGTTTTTTTTTTTCATTGTTTGAGAAGAACACAATTAAAAAAACACAATGTTAAAAATAAATTAAGAAACAAAGACTCACTAATGTCCTTGTCTTGCGGTCTTTTATGTATGTTAACGCTCAGAACCGGCCAACTCTATTTAATTTGAAAAGCAACACGGTTGCAGTGCTGCTCAGAAATGAAGAGTGCTAGCAGTCCAGTCACCTGGTATATACTAACTGTGTAAGCGATGGGATCCTAGAAAGTATTTAAATCGTCAGAACTACTCTGGGCATCTCTCTGCTATGAGGATTTGTGTTGCCGACGTGCTCGCATCGTTTGTGCATTAGCAGCTAAGCGACTGTCTTTCTTAGGAGGTTTCCTTTTGCTGGTGTGCTGGCCTCGCTTGTTTATCCTCGGAGCTGGAGCCCTCACCCCGGCTCTACCTCTCACTTCCGGGCCAGACAGACCCACACACTCTATTTACTTTCAAAAGCAACAGGGGCGCGGTGGCACTCAAACATAAAGAATGCTCCAGTTCGCCCTCAGGTGGTCGTTCCATGTGTCAACTGGATGATAACATGCATACAAGACTGCACGAACACCCCCCACCCTACCCAGAAGGGGGTGGGTTACGGCTGATTTCACCTTACAGTATTTGTTATTGGCCATTGAGAAATATGTGTACCAAGTTTCATGAAAATCGCTCCAGCCGTTCGGACGTGATGCTGGAACATACATACACACATTGACATTTATATATATAGATGTCCCATAAATCGAAACTGTTGGATGCTGTTATTGCTTGCAGTGTTGTTTTTTCGTATTTGAAACTGTGATAAAAATTACTGATATTGATTTTAAATTATAAAAAATGTAAAAAAAAAACAATTCACATGCACTTGGATGACTATTCACCATTCTGTGTTGACTCTGGGGTGGTCAACACGGTATCATAGGTAAAAAAACAGCCTCTAATCCTTCAGCAATAACTCTGAATCTTCCTGCACCACAAATCCATTACTGGAGTTTTCAAAAAGATTTTTGTTTAACTGTAATCTACAGCAGTGTTGGGATGGTGAGACAGTGGTGTTAATTGTGGACAACAGGCCTGATAAAACAAAACATTAAAAAGATATCTGACCAAATAATTTAAACAGAATCAAACAGCAAGGACTCAAATACATTAAAGTAAAATCTTCAAACACATCTAATATATAGTATTTCATTTTAATATTGCATTTTTTTTCTTTCAAGTTGAAGATGAAGAAGAAGAAGAAGAATCACGAGGCAAGCTTCCCACTTATGACAAGAAGATTATGCCAGGTCAGTTGTTGCTATACGTTGCGTTATGTTTAATGCAGACAGAATAATCCTATAAAAGATGTTTTGTCTCTGAGAACATTTACAAAAGATCACAGTTGGATTGTTTCCATTAAATGAGGTGCATGTCTGGCAAGTTCTTTCAGGCTACTTACTGCCCTAAAGTGTAGTAGGTTGTGCTTTGTTTTTATTATGCATATCTAGCTCTTTATTCCATTAATGTGTCTGGATCACATCTTCAGGGTTCGCATGTTTCCTTGTAATCCTGGAAAAAGTTGAAATGACCAAAATGTCATATGTCCTAGAAAATATCTGACAGTTATTGAATCTAAAAATAATGCCAGTAGTTTCTGCAAGCATTTCAGTCGAAGCAGCAAAATATATAGGAAGATTGTGCAGAAAAATCAAAAATACAACACTGTTGTGGTCAGAGGTGGGCAGGGCCTTGGCACAAGCTGGAGAAGGGTAGGTCTGCAGCGCGTCCAGCAGGACTCCATAACACTCTCACTTCAAGACAATCAGATGGTATGAATGCATTATTCCATGGCTACTTTATTTCTGCTACAGTATAACTGATACACCGATTAGAGAAAGTTGTGCCAATTTCACAAAAATAATAAATTTTTCTTTTCAGGGTATTGTGATAAAAAATAATCATGTATTTGACTTCTCATTTAAAATTGTAGGCTGTAGCCTAATTGTGCAGCAATATTTAATTTGTGATTAATTGTTGATTGTGTCAGTGAGCTTGCACCAGGAGACTTAAAATTCCTACACGATGATGGGTGACAATTTTTTGTTTTCTGTTGAGCCTCTACAATATATCATTGGATACATAGTTTCCATTAAATATTTATTACTCTTACAGATGTATCAAGTGCATTTGTTGTCATAAATATGCTTCAGACATATAAATTATGTTTCCTCAAATCAAACCCTTTCCCACTTTTAAATGGACATAGTGTCTGTGTATTAATTGTATGTAGTCAATATAATGCAGTAGCTACATTAATGACAAACTCATTGGTTGTTGGCAGAAATTAGCACAAGTGTTAAAATCACAGCGCTCTCTCCCTCCAGAATGTTTTCCATATTATATGAGTTGTGCTAATGTGCTACTGGTATACATATCATGATTGAAATTTAGTTAGTGATGTATGGCCGAGGTGCATGAGCTAGAGAAGGAGACTAGAGTTTAAGAAAGGGGAAGGAGGATGCTCAAATGGAATTTATTGGGATATTAATGAAAGTACAGCAGCTGGGCACAGGGCATTTATCCGTTCAAAAGGATTGCAGGCATTACCAGTGTTGAAAAAAAAATATGAATTTAAAGAACCAGGCCAAACATATAATCAAAAAAGGTTTTGCAGGTTATGCTTCACACTATAGAAATCCTTTTTTCAAAATATGCTTTAAACATTGTATGTCTTTTTCTAGGAGAGGACATTTTTATAAAACAGATTTAAATTTGAAGCTAATGTAGAACACATTTTTATTAAATAGACATGAATCCAATGCATGGAACATTTTTAGGAAGAAAACTGCTTGCCCCATACTGATAATTTTCAATATTCTATCTAATGTACTGTATGTAGCATTCCATATAAGGAAGACACTCAGAACTATAACATTTACAGTTCAAACCTCGGACGGGCGAAGGCTCTAACGTTGCGCCACGGCGGCTAGTTCATTTACTTGACAGAGTGAAGATCGGATTATTACATTCATAGGTCTGAATCGCAATCTGTGCGCTGAAGCCACACTTGATGAGTCACAATTAGGGCGAGACACACATTGTATTATTTGGCAGGCACTGTATCCCATATCTATGATCTACTCGCAATTGAGAGGACATGGCAGATGTTTGCTGACTGGCTGACTAACCACGAGTGTTACCTGTTTTAAAATCTCAAAAAAGGAATATGAATCAGCCAATCTTAAAATATATTTACTTACATATATCTTGTTTAAAATTGTGTTAAATGTACAGAGGACAAGGTCCAACATGTATTTTTCAGCTTCTTCTGCAATTTTTCAGCAATCACTAGATTGCATGTTTTTCGGGAATGCCCCACACTTACATTATAATAGGTAAACATTTTTGGTATACTGTATATCTCACATTGTCTTGGATTAAAAACACTCCTAACACCTTCACAGCAGTATTTGTAGAAATACCAGATAGGCTAAAAGTGACTCCATATTACACTACTTGCACAAATACTTGTTTTGTTCATCTGGTAGAGTCCCAGTCCACTTGCTAACTAAGAACATCATATTCTGTATTATACCTCAAATTGAAAAAAAGAAAATGATTTTTTGTGTGCTTCTGTGCAATACTTTTTTCAGAACATGGCAAGAACACACTAATATCATTTTAAAGTAAACAGGCCAGGCTTAGATCTCACTTTTTTTTATTTCTACATTCTGTATTATTCTATACAAGGAACTTTTTTGATGGGGGGTCTCTACTGTATTTACATTGTACTCTTTGTCAAGTGGGGCTTACATGTTCTGTTTTTTTGTTTGATTTTGAAGTAAATTTTTATACATTCGATTTTTTTGATTGAGTTGAATTCTGCGACTCCTAAATTGTGCTGCCTCTGGAGAATTTCTACAGCATTCTATGTATACACTTTATGAGACTTTAAATGTGCTGACATTTGTTTGACACGCACAGCTTCTGGAACCAGACTTACCAGCATGTAGAGCACCCATGTCTCGATGCACTGAACTAGATTTATAATGACTTATCTGACAGCATTATATAAAAGCTAGCTGTCAGAGTTCCCTATCCAACCCATTATGGCATCTCCCCTACAAATCATCTTTATAATATCCCAGCCATCAGTACTGCTTAACCTAAAGCATTCCAGGACTAGCGTATTATAAATTATGGACTTATTATACCCTACATGATGTAGGAACACCAACATGGATGGTAAATCATATGGCTCACTGGAAAGGCTATACATTGTTACCTTCCTGTAGCTCACTTACACAATGTTCAGTGGCAGCGCTGTGCTTTTCCAATCACAAATGAATACCTGTGTGCATTGCTTGTACCATATACAAATTATTTTTCATTATGACATGTAAATTAGTCTTTTGCATGTAAAAATGTAAAAACACATACTTGATGTACGGTATATCTACTCTTATTGCTTTGTCCCTAATTTCTTTTTATACAGTTTTCAGTGATATAATTTACAGTATCTTAGCTAAATGCAGATGATAAACAAAATTGCACACTATTAGCAGTTTACATGGAAACTATTCCAGTCAAGTAGCTTTATTTAATGCATGTTTATCCATCCATCCATCCATTTTCCAACCCGCTGAATCTGAACACAGGGTCACGGGGGTCTGTGCATGTTTATCTGTATTTTATAATAACATCTTTAAAAGAACACGTAAAAAATGTTCTAACTTGCGATGGTCTTTTTATTGTATGTCTAGAGTTTATTTACTCATTGGATGCCTGTGATGAATTTTTAAAGAAGCGCGTGATGAACCTTCCTGAGAGTGTTGTTGCTGGAACACATTATGCTCAAGACCAGTTTCTCCGCCGCTTAGCTTTATTTAGAGATCTTAATACAGAAGAGGACACTGTGCTCAACTATTTCGATGAGCTGGAAATTCATCCTGAGCATATTGGTAAGTCTTTTCAAAGTGCTGTATCCCATAAATAAATGTAATCAAGCATGTTTATAATGTTTATTCTTAATTTTTATTTTTGGCCACATTTTAATTACATCTATTATTTGTTTGAAAATGTGCTATATAAATAAAGGTTGTTGTAAAAAAAGCATTATCTTAAAGCAATAACCAATCAATATTTGAAATAAACCAAAAACAATAAGTAAAGACCTGAGAAAATGAGCTCACAAGAGAGAAAACAGAATGGTGGGGTAATGGAGATGTAAGCGAGGCACCACTAAGTCAGTCAGCACAGAAGAAAGGTGCAGATAATAGAAAGAAGCTGAAAGAAGAATGCCAAAACGAGACTGAATAATGAAGGCCAGAATCATCAAGCAGTACATCAAGGCAGTGAGGAAAATTGGGGGACCACTTAATAGTAACACGATTATTAAAGATGAGCGACTTCACATGCCATTTGGGTATGTTGCCTAATTTCCTTTCAGTGTTATGCCCTAGGTGTATTTTAGAGATCTTAAGATTCAAATTGACACATAAAATTGAATTTAATTTCTAGGTGAGAATTGCCGTGGTACAAGACAATGGCACACTCAGACACACACATTTATGATATGGCAGTTTTAATTTTTTTAGTAAGAAATGGCAGTATATCTTTATTACTGTGGTAACACCCAAATAAAAATTCAGATAGAACCCAAAAAACACTGTTGCCAGGAATTAAGTGTACCTTCGTTACAATGTTATTGACCGCTCCTGGTGTCCTTTATTCGCTTATTAAATAGAACAACAAACTTGAAAATACCTCTCATCCATCCATCCATTATCCAACCCACTATATGCTAACTACAGGGTCACGGGGGTCTGCTGGAGCCAATCCCAGCCAACACAGGGCGCAAGGCAGGAAACAAACCCCGGGCAGGCAGCCAGCCCACCACAGGGCACCCACATCCACACACACCAAGGACAACTTAGAATCGCCAATGCACCTAACCTGCATGTCTCTGGAGTGTGGGAGGAAACCCACACAGACACGGGGAGAACATACAAACTCCATACAGGGAGGACACGGGATGCAAACCCAGGTCTCCTTACTGCGAGGCAGCAGCGCTACCCACTGCACCCAATACCTTTCATATTTAGTAAAACTATCATTAGTTAAAAACAATGAAGCCCTCCATTTTCAGAACTCCATATACTCAAATTGAAGGTTACTGAGAAAGTTGATCTTTGCTGCATTAGGTATGAGGCAGGCACCAGCCCCTGTTGCAGGCCACACTCAGCCAACATATTCACGTTTAATCGTTCACAACAGCATGTTGTACACCAAAAAGGCACAGGAAAGATTGACACAGAGAAAAGTATTGGTTTTATTTGAACACTGTCTCTTTGACTTGTAAGGCAGACGACTGTGTTACCGTGCTGCCCTTATTAAATTATTTTAAAGATCTTACAACTGAAATTGTCCAAAGTGAAACACTGATACAGAGGAAAGCCTAAAAGTAGCAATGCTCTATCATTTCAAATATAATTTCGCTTGTACAAGCACTCTTTGTTCAGTAGTAAGTAAGGTGTAATCTTTTTAAAAGGTATCTTTTACATTTAAACTGTTTTTGGTTAGATGTTTCCACCAATGAGGATTCTGAATACGAGGCCACAATTCAGAAAATGAAAAAAATAATTGGAAAACCTCGTAACTACGGTCTTACTCCAGAAGAGCAGGCAGAGCTTGACAGGAAGTTGGTAGATGAGCGTTTGAAACGTGAAGCCGCTGAACAAGCTGAAAAAGAAAAAAAAGAACAACAAGAGAAGGCTGAAAGGGCATTACATTTGGAGGAATGGGTAAGAAATCTAGGGAGCAGGAGAAGATATTTAACCTATATGCTTTCTACTATTTTTATTAAATAACAAGTATTAATACTTAGAAGTGTGACTACCCTTATGTCTGTTAGGAGGTATACAAATTATTTTCTTGACCTCTACATTTACATACAATAAACTAACAAGTTCTTTTCTGCCTCCCCTTGCCTGTCATGGTGTCATTTTCTTATTCTCACTCAGAACAAACGTCTTGAAGAAGTGAAAAGGCAGGAACACGAGATGCTCGAAGCTCAATCTATTCCTCTAAGAAATTACCTCATGAGAAATGTCATGCCAACTCTCACCCAAGGACTGATAGAGTGTTGTAAAGTTAGGCCAGATGATCCTGTGGACTTTTTGGTAAATACAAAGATATATAAAAATAGAAATATAGACTTTTAAACAAAGAAAAACTGAAATTAAATCTGTTCTTCAAGTACATAATATTCTCAGTCCCATTTAAAACAAATCAGGGTTTTGGTGTTTTAGGCAACATACTATAAGTTTTATTATTATTATTATTTTTATTATTATTACTGAGTAATTTAGTTGTTGCCTTTAAACAAGGTGACTCACAAAATCTCATCACCCTCTGTATGAAGAATTGCTTCTCAGGCTTTCATCTATAATGGCTTTCCACTGTTGTCCTCAAATATAAGATTCACTGTTTAACTGAAGCAATTCGATAAATCAACTTTATTGGCATCTTTCAAGATCTTAAAGTGTTTTCATACATTGATTACGCAATATCTGCACTTGGACATAAAAAACCAAGCCATCCAATATGTTGTTTTATATATGCAAGTAAGAATTATCTTACCATACTCAAAACGCATTTTTTTTTTTTAATATACTGTATGTAGTACCAGCTATTTTTTTTTTAAATTCCAACCAAAAAAAAGTACTATATTTGTTCCACACACACACATACAGTATTATATACTGTATACTGTACTTTTTTGCCTTATCGAGGATTTTCTCAAATTAAAAAATGAATTAATATCCTATTACAATATTCTTATTTCTTATGTTGAATTTACAGTACTGCCAAAGCCTTCTAATTCACTTCATCTTATGCTCTGATCCTACTTTGCAGTCTTTTTACATGATGTTATAAAAACAGACATTAAGATATATTTGTCCCACTAACAGGGAATTTGTGATTGAGGCTGCTTAAGTACAATGATACCAGGTTAGTTTTCAGTGCCAGTGGCCATCATGTAATGCCTAATTTCTAGCATTACACTGCATACTTTATATACAGCACTTGGATTTGCTTTCAGTAATGTTTCTTTGACATATAGAAATATACCTTTAAAATTCTTTATACTCCATCATATGTGGTCACTGGACATGGATCACAGGGTCACATCTTACTTGGTGCTGTTGCTTCTTTTCCCTTTCATGGCACTTGTAGACAGTCACCCAGCAAAACTGTGAATAACTAACTGTACACATCTCAGGTTGGAAGCTGAAACTAAGATGTATTTTCTCTTTGCACATATTTATGCCGCATTGTGAACTGTATCATTTACAATGAAAGAGAAAGTATTATTTTATGTACGCCATCTTTGACTTTTTTTTTGTTTTCATTTACGTTATGAGTCCCTTATGAAACATATTCTGCTGATCTATGATGAGTAGATTGTATTTTATTTGGGAATGCAGCAGATTTGTAGCTTGAGGAATTCAACAAGCAGGCAGGCGGACATACATACAGCCAAGGTTAAACTTGATGAATTGCTGAAATACTCTAATGTTGTGTTGCTTTATTGAGAAAGCATAAACTTTCATATTATTCCTTTTGTTTGTTTGTTTTTTTATTATTTTAGGCAGAGTATCTCTTCAGAAACAATGCAGAATTGGACTGAAAATATTTTTAATGCAACCATCTGAAAGAACTAATGAAGAAAACTAAATTGTGCTGGCCTAACACTTTTGGATGGAGTGTATATATTTAGTTATTAAAAGTATAGAATACGCATAGATGTCTGTATTGTTGTAATAATTAAATTTGTAATCTTTAAATAAACTCATTTGGATTTTGATTTGTATGATGCAGATTGAAATATGAAAAACAGACTTAAAGAAAGTTAAACAATTTACAGTATGTTTCTCTTGAATTGTAGGCATATTATACAGTATATTCACCTTGCTCTTGAATTGTAGGTGTATTTTATATACATCGCTGCATTATTCACACAAGTAATTCCTAAATATCTACTATGAATTTATTTTTTTCAAAGTAGCAAGTTAACTCATATTTCTGAAGTGATTCTCGTTTCACCTTGAATTGTGCTGTCTCAATTTTTAACTGGCATGGGCATACTGAACTAGTTTATCTATTAACATAGGAAATGTTACCAAATGGCACTGCCCAAAACAATCTGAAAAGATAAAAGAAAAACACATTTTCCAATGCAGTTGATATTTTAAAAATTCTTAATATAATTTCCACTAATTTGTTAAAGGTTTAGGTTTATAAATGTAGATATGCACAAAAATGTGATCGCCACACTTAACAACTGTATTTATTGAACTGCGAACCAGAATTCCTTTACGGTGCATATTCATTTTTTAAATGTATCACTAAATTTAGAATTAATGTGTTCTTTTATATAAGGATGCAGTTTGGGTGTACTGATAATCTCCTTTCAGACTAAGGACAATGAACAGATTAAAACATTTTACCTCTGTTTAATGTCAAAAAGCTTTTATTCTGAGGTAGTGTGTACGGAAATCACTTTATTAGCTCCACTTCTTGTTTGAAAATGATAAAAACAAAATGAAAACATAAAATTCAATGTACTAGTATCTATTAAGCTTAACAGTTAAGGAACATATACTACAAATGTTAAGCAAAATTGCATATGATTTTAGACCGACTAATTGAAAAAAAACTACATTATTAATTTTAAAATTTGCTGCTATTTGGCTTAATCCAGAGATGGAACCCAAACAAGCACCAATGTTTATTGATGTGTTACATTACTTCCTGGGAAAAACAACCATTTAGTTTAAATGACACCAAATGTACATTGCTTTACAGAAAGAAGAAACCTTCTCCTTTTTTTGGTATTATGATAGTCAGCTGGCAATGATTTCACAAATTAGCGCTTCGTAAATCAATCAAATCATCTCATAAATAAGAGAAAATGCAATTATGGCTTGATTTGAAAACTGAAGTTGGCAAACAGGTGCATAAAGTTGCCAATTCAATATTACTCTTTTTTTTATGGGTATTAATAATTTAAAAGTCAAATATTCTATAGTTTCTTCAAATACCTTGTAGTAGATGAGACAAACTATATCAATGTCTATATAAAATAAAAGCGTAAGCCAACTACGAATGTAGGAGACCTGGGCCCTCATGTATAAACAGTGCATACGCACAGAAATGTTGCGTAAGAACTTTTCCACGTTCAAATTACGATGTATAAAACCTACACTTGGCGTAAAGCCACGTACTTTTCCACGGTGCCTCATACCTTGTCGTACACAAGTTCTCCGCTTGGTTTTGCAAACTGGCGGCACCCAGCGTCAAAGCAGTGCTACTGTTCCTGTGTGGTTACTCCTTATTTTCCTGACGCGGCTTTATAAATACACTGAAACTAACCGCATATTGTTTATTAGTGTAATGCATCTGATTGTAATTAACTTGTAACAATATAATGGTCAGGAACAGCCATAGTATTCCAAATACCATAACTGCTTTAGCGTTGTTACTCTCACTGCACCTTCTTCTTCTTTCAGCTGCTCCCGTTAGGAGTTGCCACAGCGGATCATCTTTACTCTCACTGCACCACTCGGAGTATTTATATCACTGTATCTGAGTGTGAATCACAGCAGCAGCTGATCGGAAAGAGAATTATCGTTATACAGCTTTAAGCACATGCTGTCTCAGCCACTGCAAAATGTTTCAAAGCCTTTCCTGTATGGACCTCGTGGTTCAGAAACAGTTTCATCCCAAGAACTTTTAACGCACTCAATCAATTGCTCCTTGCAGAACTGTTAGTACTTATAAGTGCATTTGCCTCACTGTAAACTTGTCATGAGAACGAGGCGGCTATGCAGTGTCCGCAATGGATGTGGCCATCCACCGTGCATAAGATACCATATTGACATTTGACTTTCTCTATTGGACATAGAGCCGCCCATGAGTACTGCTGCAATAAATAATTTCATCGAAGGTCACACACAATCACTGCGCCGTGAAACCCATGTTTAATAACGTGCTTTAACTATCATCATGAAAATAATATCACGTATACATCTCAGTATTTTAGTTATTCAGAGAACTGTAATATCATGAATGTAATGGATTCTGTGTCCTGTCAGAGGAAGAGAGCCGGTTTAAGAAGCACGTAGTGATTCACACACATAGAGCACATAGAAGATCAAATAAAAAACAGAGCATTTAACGTGCTACTTTAATTACGATGTGATTTGAGAAACTGGTTAATTAAACGATTTTAAGATGAAGTTTATGATCTATTTTAATGACAAAATAAACTACGTGATTAAAGTGGAAATGTCGAGATTGAAGTTGACATTTCGTGCTTTTTCCTCACTGTGTGCCTTTTTTCTCTGTACCCTAATAAGCTTTCATATGACACTCAGACAGTGGGCTTACAACTCGGTTTTTCACGGTGACTTTGATATCTGATAAGTTCTTTTTTATTTCCGGCACTGTGCGATTTTGTGAACGTGAGCTTTCAAGTTTCTCCAACACGCTATGTCACTCGATCAACTTCCTTTTGTTGATTATACCACTTTAATTAAACAAATAGTATGTTTTTCCTTTGCCTCCACTTGGTATTCACTGAAATTCTTGTATTTTCCCCCGTGTTTTTCTCATTGTCTTTTCACAGAAGGCTGCGCTTAAGGGCGCTTTATATTGATTTGCATATTCAAAGAGGCGTAATTCTGGGAGGAGTTGGGGCGTTACATGAAGCGCGTGCACGAGCGTTACTTTTCACGCTGATTGGGATTTATGTAGCGGAAGAACGTGGAAGTTGGAGTACGCACAGATTCCTGCATCTGGATTTTTTGTGCGTAAGCACATTTCGGCTTTTGTGCTTACGCCATGTTATAGAGCAAATTCTACGCACGCCGTTATACATGAGGCCCCTGATCAGGATAATATAAGTAAATGACGACATATGCATAATTACAGATGTCTGATAAGAAATAACCGGGTCCGTTTATACTTTTATTTTCCAAAGTCATTATTCTGGTTATCTCTGAATTGTATTTAATCACAGATTTGCCACTTTCTCAAAAAATGTTTAAACACCCTTTTTTGGTGAATCGTATACAAGCATCCTGAAACATTTTCTTTATATCTCGCTGTTTTCTGGTCTAATGTGTGTTATTACAATAAAAAATAGCAACTGTAAAAGTTCTCATTACGTTTATTATCGACTGCTGAATCACCTGACATATACTGTCGAGCTCCACACCTGCAGTAGCTTACATGCTTGCCCTACCTAAACTATAATAAATAAATTATTTTATTCCCATATCTATTCCTAACACTTGCACACTCACACCACCTGTCCCCGTTCAGCCCTTCCTTCTTGCTCTCCCTATATGGCAAGCCTGGAAGCGGTATCCGGAGAAGCTTTTTCGCCAGTACCTTGCAGCCCCCAGTCTCTAACCCGGGTCGGTAACTATAGCTCTTCACTCGCACGTGAAGTCAGCTCTTCCACTGAGGCGCACGATATCTGCACAGTTAGAAGAAGCTGTCAGTGGAACAAGTACCGCAGCACACCTCCTCCTGCCTGTTCTCTCTCAATAGCGGGTTGCAGTTTGTTGCCTCTTTTATGCCATCCCGTTCACGCTACACTAGGAGAACAATCTCGACTTCAGTAGGAAACAATACTTAAGGTATCGTTAATTGGGCGTTCTTTGAAACCTACACAAACAATTTTAGTGAAATATCGCTTACCTTTCTAGGTGGCCACCATCAGTGTCCGTCCCACCTTCGGATTCCTCAGCCATCTGTTCCCTCCTCACGTCGAGGTCGCCAGAAAATGCACCAGAGGTTCTCGCCTCAAAAGAAGGCTCTAGGAGTCAAGAGGTTAGGCAAACAGAGTAATTAGCTTTACTGCAATAAACAGTAATGCCGACTCAACTCAATCAAGCCAAACAGAGTTGAGCCCCGAACAAGCCAAAAGTTACAGATAATATAATCATTTCTTATCATCCTAACCTCGCTCAAGACAGCTCATTCGCTGCTTATTTTGACTCCTTTCTCCAACTGGCCCCTTTCAAGTTCTTAAGGAAACCACCAATATTTCTCGTGTTTTGCTATTCATCTTCACCTTTTGCTCCGCTTATTCCAGACTTCAGCTTGCAGGTGTTCCCCCCCTGTCCGATCCCGGGCTGCCCCTATCTATCATTCTCCCCCTTCTCTGTCCTTCAGGTTGATAAGATATTGGTGGTTTCAGCTAAGCTTCAATTAAAAAAGAAATATGGCATGTGCCTTTAACAAATTGCTTGGCATACAGTACCTGATTTGTGTTAACACTTACACTAAGTTTAATGCTTATAAGTTTTCATATCTACTTATGCTAATACAAGAATAAAACAGCTTTTTATTGCCCATAAACTAAGCCTTTAATTGAGAGAAGACACGTTGGTCAACAGCAGGATTGGGTTCGTTTAGCTCTGGGTTCTGCCTCTTTAGAGTAAACGCGGACATTAATGCTTAAAACGGGACAGCATGTGACGGGAGTGCAAAACAAAATAGCCCTATATAGTCTCAGCCTGCTGCTGAACCGAAACAGACACAAACCTATCTTTGGGTTCGATTTAAAGCAGGAATGACTGGCTTCAAAATAAAACCAAACCCGTCATCCCTGCTTGTTTTGTAGGCAGTTCTAGACTCCGCAAAAGAGCAATGGACACTTGCAGCATCAGGAGTCACTTCACTGCGGGAAGCTCAGGGCTTCAGCTCCGGTCTTCAATTTCTACTTCATCACACTGGACATCGAGTCAAAACCTGCAGGCAGTGACCATCCAGGACACAGTGGTCATCCTCATCTGCACTGATATCTACAATAACATTTCAATCTAAATCTAAACATATTTATACAAATAGTTTAAGAAAAAGGAAAGTCAATTTGCAAATGAAAAACCTCTATCACTGGATATGTGTAAATGCTGCCCTCTTGTGGTCTCATACGCAATTTAAATAAAAACTTTTCTTACATTTTTTTATCCTTTTCCAGTCTTTTTAAACATTAAGGATGCGTTGAAGTTTTGGCACAACTAATTTCAGGCCAATCGTAGCCACTGATGTTTGCATTTCCTTTTACTGATTTTCTCTCAAAGAGCTTTACTGGGTTTTCTCTTGAAGAGATTTGACTGGCTGGTGAGGAGGGCACCAGGCTGGTATGGGACATGAGAAGGACCTGTCATGAGGCGTGGAGAGGTCGGTGGTGACACATCTGGCAATGAGAGGTCATTGTCATACACCAGTCTGAACAGGCAGTGACCACTAGGGGGCAGTTGATCCGGCTTATTCTGTACAGCACCACAGAGGAGTACATGTTCTGTTAGTTATTTTCAGGAAAGTATACCCAAAGTTTAACAAGATATATGTATTATTATGGGATTTCATTATAATGTATTGCTTTTTATTAACTTGGGGTTCCATTTAGTATGTACTATCAATTGGTTATAAAGGCCTGAGGGCATGTTAATTTCTTTTCTACATATATCACAATTCTGAAAACAAAACCTTAAATGATTATCCCAATATGAGCAATTTGTACAGTTCAAAAACAGTTTAGTTTATTTATGAGAGGGTGCTGAGCCGTCACCTAACGCCATGAACTGTGCGTATTGACCGAAGCACTAAGATCGCAGATATGAGGGGCGGAAACGAGTTTCAGGGTGTCTGGGCTCAGCCTTCGAGAAGGGGTGAGGAGCCCAGACGAGATGTTTCTGATGGGATGCCTTCTGGACGCCAGCCTGGGGAGATATTTCAGCCATATCCGACCGGGAAGGGACCTCGGGGAAGAACAAAACTGATTGGGAACGAGTCGGTGTCCCCCTGGAGGATTTGGAGCAGGAAAAGAGAATTATCGGTGTCTTTGTTTAGCCTGTTGCTCCAATGACCCAGACTAGATTCGCTGCAGAAAATCAAAGAGTGGGTGGATAATTATACCACGGAAAAAGTTAAGGATTTTTTTCAGAGATCAGATGTAGGCTAAGTGGTGTAGTTACCACTGACATACGACATGGATTGCTGTGCTCTGATGCCTAACAAACACACACTGGGGCTAACGCAGAGTCGGCAGTTCACCTCACCTGTATGTCTTTGGATATTGGGAGGAAACCGGAGCACCCGGAGCAAACACATGCAGGCACGGGAAGAACCGGCAAATTCTTTAGTGTGAGGCAGCAGCGCAACCACTGCGCCAGATTGCTGTCTTGTCGGCCCGGATGTCACATTTTAAAATGCTGATATCAGAATTAGGTAACTTGATATGAATTTTTAATACGCCGATATCTTGTCATTATCAAATTTCAAAGTCATACAATATCTGAAATGTGAAATTTGAAAGACGATTCAATTCTGAAAAGGCTTCCTATATGCGAATCCCGTTCTTCACCTCCTCTAAATCCGATTGGATAGTCTGAGCCATATACTCTTGGACTTGTATGCGCCATTACGTAACAGCGTCTTACGTTGTACGTCTGACGTCATTCCCAAAGGTTGCTGTGGTAGCGGCAGCGCCATGTTGAGACGTAAAAGAAGAAACGACAACAATAGTGAAAAAGCTTAGTTGAGGAAATGTCTTTTTGTTTTTTGTTATTTTTGTACCCAGGCAATTGTACATAAAAATTAAACTTTATCATGACTAGGGCGGTCTTGGGTGTTTAATAGTTCGCGCTGGAGTTACCATGCCTTTGTAAGTACACTGCAAGGTATTGCATCTTTCAATAATGGAAAAGTGTTTTTCATCACCCTGGAGCAGAACGAGAGGCCTTCCGAGTTTGACTACAGAAAATAACGTCCACCATCAGAAAGCAAGCAAGCAGAAGAGAAGACATATTAATTTGTTTGCTAGAGTGGTCCATTTTCCACTTTAATTATGTAAACCAGTACAAAACAGTATTCATTTGTAGGTACCCTTACCAACGCGGTACTTTGTTTTTCCTGGTTTAACATGTGTGTGTGTTTGTGGAGTAAATTAGGCAATCGTTTATGACTTGTGTACTTCAGTTGAAATAAAAAAGCATTTTGGAAGCGGCGAAGGCTCGTTAATCGTCTATTTTCTCAATTTTAATGCTTTATGCAAACGTGATGTGTCCCAGTCGGAAGACATCCACCTGTAAGGTATTAACGGGGAGTAAGATCATTTGCAATGAGAAACTACTTTCGTTTTTTTTTTTATTTTTTATTTTATTTAATCGACTCTTCTTTACAATTTTCTGATTTACTTGTTTTGGGCTTGATGGTTGACCTTTTGCGCTCATCAACAATACACATTTTATTGTTAACCAACTTGAAACGAGGCCCTGTTCACTTAAGCGAACGCAGTCAACAAATGTTTAGGTGCAATGTACAGACATTGTTAATGTAGCAGTCTTAAAATGTAGATATTTAAGAAATTGCAGTTTTATTACACGTCTTAAACTGTGGATAATAGTTGTCTAGACATTATCTTAACATGTAATCTACAGACTGACAATTTCAAAAAGCATTGAGTTTATGATAACTAGAACGTAAACAAGATTATTAAAACAAAAGAGTACAACTATTCCCGATTTTTCTATATTCAATGCGTCCCACCGAAAATCAAAGAAACAAATGACCTGCACCTGTATGAAATTCATATGTGGTAACTAACATGCATTTTCTGCCGCTTTACGCTTGTTGGCATGGACGTTTGTAAGCACTTTGTTTATGCATTTCCATTTTTTTTTTGTCACAATTTGTAAATAATAAAAAAAAAGTAATGAAACTTTTGTATAGCTTTTTTTTTTGACAAAATGTTATTTGTATGAAAGTAAACCTCTGCAATAAATTGAAAACTTCTAGTCTCCTTTTTTGTGATGCAGACTTGCTGCGAGGAAGTGAGCAACAGTAAATGTAGGACAGAAAGGTCAATTATTTTAAGACCGATCTTTCTCCTCAAATACAGGTTGACATTTTCTGCATATCTTAGTATATATATACCGAAATAATGTCATATTGTTAGATTATTCTCGGATATTACAGTACTTTTTTTTTTGTATATAGAACTTAATGAAAAAAATTCTGTATTGCAGAGAATATTTTTGTTTTTGCTTGATTATGCAGCAAATAAATGTACAGTCTGAAGCAAATTAACAAACATAAAATAATTACTTTTTACATAAATGTATTTCAATTTCATCATTAAAGAAATGCTAAAAACAATCTTATTGGTGTGATTGTGTTAAGTGCAATTTCAGATATTAGAAATTTATTGTTTTCTTACTTTGACATAATTATGTCAGTAATTAAAAATTGGGTCTGCTCCCATACTTACTTACATATATAGATTTTTGTGTTACCATCTTTTGAAATGTATTATTGACTACTACAAGAGTGTCAGGCAGCTAGCTACAGTATACCAAAACAAGAATTAAACAGAATTAAGTGACTTTTTCTCAAATCCCTTATTTTCCCAAAAAGCGAATTTTATTTTCAACATGTCAGCATTTTTTTTTTTTTTCCCACAATATCGGTGGCTTTTGAAATTTTCATTTTGGTTAAAAAATCTGCAGTATTTTTATTTACCTGTCTTAAGTCATATATATTATCTTTAGCTCTCTCGCTTAATACACATATCATAGCAGGCAGTGTTACAAATTACAAAACTAGTTACTCAAAATATTTTTTACAGCCCTGTAGTAAATCAAGCACCACCACAACCTGCAAAGCATTATGGCATCACTTCACCAATTAGCCTTGCCCCTCCCAAGGAGTCTGACAGAATTCTTACTCAGAAACTGACTGAGGCTTTGAAGCCTTATGGGGTATTTGAAGAGGAACTGGAACTTCAGCGGAGGTAAACATTTTTACATTCTCCATTTGTAGAGAAGATGTGCTTAACATAAGAAAATGATTGTGTTTCTTTATATAGTAAAACATATTTATTGTGTGGTTACCGATATTGTAAACTGTTTTAAGTGACAAAATTGTATAGTTGTTACTATTTTATTTCCAGCAGAAAAAGTATAGCAGTTATTAAAAATAGAAACAGAATTTTATTAAAAAGAAGCACAAGAAAATAAAGCCCATTTTCATGTTTTGTTTACCTTTAGATCTTTGTGAAAATAAATTTGAGTTATAAGAAAAAATATTTAGCAAACTAATTTTTTACCGTTTGTTTTTTTCTGTTTTGTGTAGAATTTTAGTTTTGGGAAAGTTAAACAGTTTGGTTAAAGAGTGGATCAAAGAAATCAGTGAAACTAAGGTAAATGTATACTACTTTGGATATGTGTATCTGTTTGCAGGCCAGGATTAGTGCATATGAGCATTCTCATCTTTACAGAATTACCTGAATGATTATCTAATAATATTATGGATAATACAGCGACAGGCTACTTTAAAGATGCCATGTTTATTGAAGAATTTATGCATTTTTTAGGGGGCAAAGTTGAGTGATGTACTGTAAGAATTAATATTTCCTAACAAAGTTTAAATTGACCTATATTAATTCAGTTTGAAAGCATTGCTTGCAGTCAGTAGGGTAGATAATATGCATGAATTTGTTGTAGTTAATATATATTGTATTTCTGTGCCGGTAGAAGTTTGCACACTGTTCAGTTTAGTGTTGTTTTAGAAGTGTTAAAGTTGCATTGATTTGGCTGGTTTATTTGATTAATGTCTTTTTTTTTTGTGTTTTTATATTTCCATTTAGAATTTACCCTCATCTGTTATTGAAAATGTTGGTGGGAAAATTTTCACATTTGGCTCCTATAGATTAGGAGTTCACACAAAAGGTATTTGTTGTCTATTTTCTGTGATACTCTAAATGAAAAGGAGACAAGGCAAAAACATCTCAAGTGTGTAGAATAGTAATTCATTGTATTCTTATTAAGAGCACTTCCATGTTTAAGCCCAGCACACTGTGCAGTATTTGAATTAAAGATACAGTATGAATGAAACAGTCCTCATTTGTTGTTTTGAACTTGGATACATTACTTTTCTAGGTGCTGATATTGATGCTTTGTGTGTTGCTCCTCGTCACGTGGATAGATCAGACTTTTTCACTTCATTTTATGAGAAGCTTAAGCAACAGGATGAAGTCAAAGATTTAAGGGTTGGTATCACAATTTGTATGTACATATGTATTGAAATTATGACATTTAGTAAAGATCAGTTTAGTTTTTATTTTAAACTGTTTGAATTGCTAATTACATTTTTAAGCACTAATTGCATGATTTTGTTGCAAAATTTTCAACTTGCTGTGGGTTTATTCAGCTTGCAGAATTGTTTACTCTTGTTCTTTGTATTAAATAAAGTATTTTAAACTGAGTCCTTCACTTGTAAAATTTTAGTTTATATGCTTTTCTTTGATAGGTGTTATTATGTCAAAAGTAAAAAATACGCAATAATACATTTTTCATTTTATTCATTTATTTTTTTGAAGGCTGTAGAAGAAGCATTTGTTCCTGTAATAAAACTTTCCTTTGATGGTATAGAGGTAAGGGATTCGTTTTAGCTTTACACATACAGGTTTCATTTTGCTTTCAGAAATTTTTTAGTGCCTTGCACAATTGTGTCTAAATATTTACCTTTCCTTCTAGATTGATATTTTGTTTGCACGATTAGCTCTGCAAACAGTCCCAGAAGATTTGGATCTTTTAGACGATGGATTACTTAAAAATCTTGATATCCGGTGTATACGAAGTCTTAATGGTGAGTATCTTCAATTTGTAATCTCTTCTTTTTTTTTTGGTAGTTCTCAATCTTTTTTTTTTGTTCTGGAATTGATCTAATTTTCCATTTAAATAGTGTGCTGGACTGTCTGTTGTATTTATATTTATTCATAGGCTGTAGTATTCACTTGCAGTTGTTGCAACAATGACAATCAATTTGTAATTCCACTATATATTTTTAGATGTCACTGTGTAGATAAGACATTCAGATAAGTATATTTTATTTGTCCCCAAGGAGAAATGAAAACTTTACAGAAACCTAAGTAAATAGCTGTATTGCTCTATTTAAGACAATTGCTTACATACATATCAACATGAAGTTGCTGTTCAGACATTTAAGGATAGAAATAATTAGAATATTACAAGCTGCAGAGTTCTGCATAATTCTCGATTTTAACAAGTGCTTCTGACTAGTACCCAAAATCTGTAAAGCTGTTCCAAAATGTGACCCACAAAAAAAGGTAATCAGTTCTGTAACTTGAATTGATCCATCGAGTTCAGTCCCTTAAACACACAGAGACTTACACAAATATACACACTCCTTGTAAACTGAGTGTGCATGACAGAATAGAAGACATTTTTACCTCCTTGAAAATAATTGTGTAATTTTTTTTATGGATTATGATTAAATTTGCATGGGAGGAAATTCAGTTGTGATATGTAGGAAGATGCAGAATGATATTTGTAAAAGAAAAAGTTTTATGAAAATCTAGCGCCCTCTGTATTGGTGACGGAGGTGGCTTCCTGTATTCTATTTATTCTCAAAAGTTAAGAAAATTGTATTTTGCCTCATAATATTATATGTTAGGTGAACCTGACAATTTGTTTACATTAGTTCAACATCATAAACAGTGCCTAACTATGTGAAATATTATACTACTTTAAAAAGAAGTGGCCTAAAATCCTCTTCTGTTCTTATTTATTTATTTCACTTTGCTCCATTTTCTTCATTGCATAAACCCCACCCAACCATAGCCCCATTGAAATCCTGCATAAAAACTCTGTGCTTCAGTCAGACCTTTACAAATGTACAGGTTCCATTGTTGACACATGTTTATGTTATTATATTTATATTAACCCGATAATAGTGCCGTGTTCCTTTATCTCTCTTGTAACTGAATTTAAGTTATCAATTAATTCAATGATAGGAACCAGCTCCAAAGCTATAGGTTACATCGACAGCGGATCTGCACCATGTTACAAGAATGCCTTAATATTTGTTAAAGTGTGATTTTTATTCTCAATTAGTTTTTTCTAAATTATCTTAATTTGCATTTGGGGACACTGGGGTTACATTAGCCATAAATTAAGATTATATTATTCATGGTAAAAATAAGTTACATTTGAATGTATTCAAATCTAGGGTAAAAATTCTGGGTGCTACATACTTTTTAAGTTTTAGTAATGTTTTCACTTTTTTTTTTTTTGCAGAGCATCATTGCTCATGCATAGTTGTTTAAAATTGCAGCTTTCACATGAATGTGACATTTGAAAACATAGCACGGGTTTACACAGCTAATGGGATAAAAGTCTTGTTTTCATTGTACTGTTCACTTTCATAATAGAGCCACACCGTCACCAAAGGATTCAGCCTGTGACAAAAGAAGCCCATCATTTTAAAGTACAAAATTAAAAAGAATATATATATAGAGGTTATATTTTTTTAAATTTTTTTTATTATTTTTTTTTTTAAGTTCTTCACGCAGTGGTTTCTTGAGTGATGGATGTTAGCTTTACCAAAGTAGCTGGGTTACCTTCCCATCCAGAACACTTCTTGTTTGTTTTTTTAGGTTATATTGACATGCCCTTTCAAACTGGTCTGATGTGTGTGTGTGTGTGAATGTTTCCTAAAATTTACAGTAGTACTGTATAAATATTACACAGTTGCTACAACAAAAAGAGGCTACATCCTTATTAAAGTAAATTGTAAAATAAGTAGATTATAACTGTAAAAAAAAGCTCTTTCAAGATAGTTTAAGATTGTTGAGTCTCACTTAACATTGTTGGCAGGTTTTTCTTAACAAAACGTAGCTTTTCATCTTTCTCACTAAATAATCTGTTTGTTTCATTTAGCAAGTGTGGAGCAGAGATGAAAAATGTTGTCTGTACTCTTGCAGAGTGCAGAAAGGTAATCTTATGCCGCTTAAGCAAGTGCAGGAAAATTACACTTACTGGTGTGCTAGTAAAAAGTTGTCTTTTTGCCTTTTGAAACCAGTGCTTCTGGCAGGTAGCTTTTGAGATGTTGAAGGGGTGCGTTGGATTTACACTTCTTCATTTCATCATGCACCACAAATAGCGAACTGCAGAATATTTTCTCTGATGGCACGTTGCGTTTGTGCTCACATCATCTCAGCCTCCTCTTAAGTTTTATTCCTCTTTTTTAAAACATTGTGTAAACTGTAAAATTTCCCTTGCTTGTTGGTTAGTTAAATTGTGATCCTTGTTGAATTGACTATCCTTGTAACTTGTGTTTAAAGTTTCCCTTGGGTATTAATAGAGTGTACCAAAAAAAGAACAAGAAACATGTATAATTATTTATGTCTTTATAGAGCTATATTTTGGAATTTTGTTTATATATTTTATCATGATTGTAGTTTGAAGAAATTTAATAATTAACTAATATGCGTATTAGACATTTAATTAGAGCAGTAGCTGCTGGCATACCTTGGAATCGAGCACTGTAACCACATAGTAAAAAGGCTTAGTGAAGATGTCATTGAATCCTCTCTGAATGGCCTCTAAGATTAGTATTTTTTGCACATCATTTTTTCCTTCTAGTCTTTCCTTCAGTAAAACAGTTGACGGGATGTCTTTCTACAGTGGTCACTATAAATGGGCTTATCTTTTTAAATCTCCTCGCATATTCATCTAAAGTATGTTTCTGCTGTCAAAAGACTTTACACCATACAGTATGTGCTCTTCCAACTTCACATCCTGTTGTGTTTATTTGCCTCATTTAATTGTTTGGACACTCTGAAGCCAAGAGTATACAAGTGAGGCAGATGTCCATCTATTTTTCTTTCCATTGCTACAGTATAGTTTAGGCTGCACCGGGAGAGCACCTCTTTATTTACTGCCACTGGGAGTATATGAGCCATGTAAGATAGACTGGGTCGATAAGTATCTTCCATTGTCTTTGAAAAAATTGGCTCATTATTTTGTTTAATAACATGAACTTTACTTTTAAGAAGTTTCAATTTTTAAGGAATTTTTTAAATGCCACTGTGAGGACAATGATCTGGAAAGTTCTTGCACATGAAGAATACATTCTTTAAGTGAAAATCTGACTCAATCAACTGAGCAGCCAAGCTCAAAAATGCCATTGGGCTCACATAAGAACTCTAGATGTTGCTTGTAAGACCTATCGAGGTTGTGTTTCCCTATAGGAGAGTTCTTATACTCTATGACAGAACACAGAACCATTCAATTCTGGTATTGCAGTGTCTTAAAAGACAAGACTTTTTTTTGTAGATTATATTGTGAATTCAATTGAAGAATTAAATTACAAAATTACAGTCTTTCTGCAATAGCAAAAAAGGGTCATCTAAAACTGTGATCTCCAGGGATTTATTCGTAACGATTTTTGGCTTTTATATGTGATCGTTATGGTTATATTTGTTCTTGTCAAGACAATTCTATTGATGATGGCTAACACATATTTGCTGCATTTAACAGTTTGTCGCATTATTGAAAGTTTGTGTTCTTAGTAGAGTGACGTACACACAAGTGTCCTATTAAACTAATCCAGCAAATCTGTTGTTTTCAGATACTTAGGTACTTTTGCAAAGAGGACTTTATTCAACATTTTTCAATTTGTATGATATCCAGCACTGAGTGTACCCTCATCTTAGCATATGTATCCATCTATCTTCCAAACCTAGGGCAAGGTAGCAGGGCAGATAGAGTCTACAAATTGGGCAGGCTCATTGGTCTGTTGTAAGCTGATGGCTTGCCAATAAGGCAAAAAGTGTTCCATTTTGATCGTACTGTATGTAAGGAAATGCACTAGATGTTGAGGTACTTTCCCTGATTAATACTCAGTATAATATGTATTTGATCAACACTAAGCAGCATAATCTGTAGTACAAGTAAACACATGACTTAACTCTGTGGAGACTGCGGCATCATCGATGATGCCAAGCAAGTTTTAGAGGCACTTTGCCTTCTATTTCCATTAATAAATCAAAACTACTCTTTGCTTTAACTAGTTTCTGTGAAAGTCAAAAACCTTAGACTATATAGTACATTGTGAAATCTAGAGGTCATCAGTGAGCCCCAAACATAAGCACAAAAAACTGTCCCAAGTTCAAACAAAGCGTTTTATTACACAAATGCCTTGTTTACACAAGTCGTCTCTAAGTCCTCTCTGTCTTTCTCGCCACCTCACTGCTCTCCTCCAGTCGAGTGTTGCCTTCCTTCATCACAGCTCAGACCTTTTTATTGGGGACACAGGAGTACTTCCCGTGTCAGGGCTGTGCCCATTGGAAGCACTTCCAGGTTGTACTAATGTCCCAAGTAGTAGGTAGTGTAACTCCCTCCATCACCCTCTTGTGGCACTCACAGACCCCAGCAGGGCTGCATTACTAAACTACAATTCCCAGCATTCCCTGTTGGTGTCCTATTGGGCACTTACTGTGTATCCATCCAGGGTTGCAGCCATCAACTGTCCTGGGGGAATAAACGGCCCCTGTGAGAGTCCTTCCCTTTGATCTTGGCCAGGAAAGGTACCGTAAGTATAATCAGTCAGGACGTCCATCCATCCATCCATCTGGGGCCTCCCATTTGGGTAAGGAACCGTTCTATCTCTTTGCCAGGATGCCTACCCATCCACCTCTGGCTCCCTGTCCAAGTAAGAATTCTTCCCTTTTCTTAGCCGGGATGCCCCTCTGTCCCATATGGTAGTTACAACACTTACAAATGTGACAGCTGTTTAAAAGTGTTATTAGGTAAATTTGACAAAAATTGCAGTTTCTCCTTTTTAGAAACGGCAGAGTTTCAGCTGCCTTGTTCCTATCCATGTGGAGCCATATTCACATGCTAATAAAATATAAATTGGTCTCCGCCTCCAAGGAGAAGACACAGCTGTAGTATAGCTCTAGGTAATGGTAATCTGACAATTCTTCTAACAGTTGATTCCACTGGACACAGCATATTTTGATGAATATGCTGGTGATGCTTTCCAAATCTGAAGTGCATTACTTGGGGAAAGCATGAGCCTCGGCTGAAAGCCTAGTTCAGAATGGCATTCAGAAAATTCCCATAGCATATCTGACTTTGAGAGCATTTGTGTTTTGGAATAGGAAAAAAATAGAGAAATGTATGTGATCCCATTTTGGAAAAGCATAATACACCAAATTGATGTTTATTCAAATAAGGCAGTTCCAACACACAATCTTTCAAACTATGCTCTTTACCTTTCTACAGAGAAAGAGTTGTATTGTCATACATCTTCCTTAGAATTCTAAGATTTCAGCCATCTTGTATTGCCCTACTTACTAACAGAACTTGCAACAGTGAAGGGAATAGGTGAATGTGCAAAGTAACAAAGCTGTTCTCATGATATGGCAAATAAATGTGTCACGACACAAATACTAATTTTATAATAAAGGTAGGTAGCACACAGTAAAAGGCTACAATCTTTTTTTTAATTGTTGGTTTTATTTATTTTCTGCATACCAATTTTTCTACATTGAATTCAAAAGTACATGAACAAGTCTTCTCTCCAATGCAGCAAATAAGACAAACTCATCATGAGACAAGTAATACTTAAATACTGAGCTTTATAAAACACTGTGAATGATCACAATCGCTTTGTGTTATTTTATACATTTGTGTGCAATTTGTTTCTATATAGAGTTGAAATTTGAAAAAAATTGGTATCTTTCTCTCACACTGCTACCACATTTCTTACAAACATGTTGAATGCTGTGTGCTGTTATGTGCATGTTTCAGAAAATAACCATCTTTCAGTCCAGTGCTGTCTTTCTGATTAGACATTGTGAGTCTTCTTTCGGCTGCTCCCGTTTGGGGTTGCCACAGCCGATCATCTTCTTCCAGCCTGCTAGTTTACCAACTTTGTTCTCATAATCAGCCAGGGCGGGTTTGTTACCTAATCTTAAGTGTGAATAGACCACCCCTAATACATATTCAGCAGATACACACCATGGCTCTGCCCATTGTCAGCTTTTCTTGAAAAATATTAATGACAATTAAAAGATTTTAGCAAGTGTTCTGCCTTTCTGAATGGATTATCTGACATATATAGTCTCATTGCCTCCAAGTGTAGAACCGAACGCCACAGGAAATCTTTTCTACCTGTGGCAATAAGACTGTACAATTCTTCCTCATTCTGTAGGTGATCCTTCCCATCATCACATGCACCACTTGCACTAATAATCTGTAATTTATTATATCTGTTATAGTTTTTTGTTATAGTTGTTTGTTGCTTTGCATAAAAGGAGTTATATAGTTATAATACAAACTATTAGTTATAGTTATAGTTATTTGATATTTTGTTGAGAGTTATGTTGTTATTCTGTTTGCACTATTACTACTGATCTTCTTAACTCTTTATTACCTTATCTTTATTCCTCTTGTTGCACTGAGCATGTATATGACAAAAGAATTTCCCTCGGGATAAATAAAGTTCTTTATCTATCTATCTATCTATCTATCTATCTATCTATCTATCTATCTATCTATCTATCTATCTATCTATCTATCTATCTATCTATCTATCTATCTATCTATCTATCTATATATATTTCAGTATGTTCAGGTGCTCAAGATTTTGAACAACACAGTTAAGTAATCAAAATGGTTTGCCTCAATGATCTGTTATGCGATTCCACAATACCCCTGTACATGTTAAGAACCAATATTTACAATTTTTGTACTTTTGGAACAATTTAGAAGCCGTATATAATCCTGGCGACCTTATTGTTTGCATATTATTGTAGCTGAGTTTATAATAAAAATGCGTAACACTTTGGAATTTTTATTTGAAAAGATGATGAAATTTGCACAAACGTCGGAGATTGGCTACATCACCAAAATTATTCGTTTTACTTTGACTCCAGTGGGTTCAAATGGTGATTAAATAGATTATTGCATAATTTCATCTGTTGTTGCTTTTGGCCAGGTATAGTGAAATAAAAAATTGAAAATAAGGGCACTATTGTTGTTCCCTTATTAATTAAAAAAAAAAAAAACCTAAAAGCACATGTTCAGCAAATGATGCCTACTGCTGTAAAGGTGTTGCATGCAAGTATGCATGTAAACAATCATACATGCATTTTTTTTTTCCCCCCCATCCTTATCCTGTTCAGGGTCATGATGTTTAACCTGGCAACAATGGGCACATTTCCAAATGTGCTCCCCTGTGTGGTAAGTCCACAGGTATACTCAAGCAGACACCTACTCTGTCACACACACTCATTAATATAACTGCCATTCCCATTTACTGTATACAGTACTATATAGTCTAAAGCTTTAAACAAATCACCTTGGTTCTCTTGTGACTCTGCATTGGGCTTGGTAGGTACGCAAATAGATGTAAAGTCTGGTTGTCCATTTGGAGCTGTTTAGAAGTTTGAGAATGTGTCTTTATTTTTTGCTTAAAGTGTTACATTTTGCCAGCGAAAATTAGAATTTTCCATGTGGTATCTTCAAAATATTATGACATTTTGAGATTGGCAGCATAATTTTAAATTATCCTGTGATTGGTGCACCTGTAATTTTTGGATATATATCATTATCATAAGTTTCATAAATTTCAAATCTTTTAATATATATTTTTCCTCCCTACATAGGTTGTAGAGTTACTGATGAAATTCTTCATTTGGTACCAAATATTGATAACTTTAGACTTACCCTCAGGGCTATTAAATTATGGGCAAAGCGTAAGTATTCATTTTTTTATTTATTATTTATAGTAATATTCAAGGAATTAATGTCAACCTTATGTGCAGCATGTAGTATGCATGTATGAAACGGTATGTTTCCTGTTTGATTTCTTCTTAATTGGTCAAATCTCATTTCCCTTCAATAAATCTGCCACTGAGGAAAAATAGTTTTTTAACAGTTATTCTGAGCTGTTTGTAGTTACTTATTTTAACTTAAAAACTAAGATGATTATCTTGAAAGAAGTTTATGGTACCAACAAAAATATTTTAACATAATTATGTTATATTGCTTAGGTGTAATTTAGTTTTGATAGATAGATAGATAGTTTTGAAACACTGAAAAGGCAGCTGCAATTCATATAATTAAACTTTAGTGAAGTGTTTAAGCCATGCCCTTTATTATTTGATCTTTAATTTTTTAGAATAATATTTACCTCACGTAGGGTGCAGTTACGGTATAGAAAATAAATTATAATCACATTCACTGGTCAAGAGTCTTGTCTTCAGTTCTAAAGTGCAAACGCTTGTGATGGAGCTTCCTATTTGTGGACTACTTTCTTTTTCCAGAGTTATTTAGTTAGCAATATTTTAGCAAAGAATATGTACATGTTGTGAGCATACATCTGGGTAACTTGTCATGTGGATTATGCAACACAAGTAACATCATTTTTTTGATATTGTGAATTGTTGTCCAGTGTTGGTCACCATAGGCTCCTGTCCAAGAAAACATGAGATTAAAAATATTTCTTGGCCATTACTACAAACTGCATGGGTTAAGGAACACAAAGTTTCATCTTTTGTGGTTGGGAGTATACCTTTAAATATGCTTCTGGGTGCTAACAAAGACGATTTTTGAAAATGATTAAAAAATGTGTTTTTTGAACAAATGATGGGGTCAGTATGCGTTGAATGTAACATTGTAGTATTCTGATGGAATGCTACGGTGGAACAGCTAAAATTTACGGTATTTCTGTTCATTTGGGAAATCTGATGCTTTCCATTTCTGCAGTGCGTAATGTCTAAGGCACTTGACTGTAAATCACAAGGTTTCTGGTTGAATTCCTGATTCACAGTATGACCCTAAGAAAGTTACTTGCTGTGCTCCAAGTACACACAAAAAGTAGGCATTTATAATAACCTGCATTAAAAAAAAAATAGTAATAAAAATGAGTAATTTGTCCTTCCCATGTTAAATTATCTACTTAAGAACCACTTGGTGCCATATATGTGCCACATTTTACTGCAATGGCCTAACAATTTCTTACGATATTTTGTGTAATTTGCTCATGTCTCAAACTGCTGTTCCTCATACTGTAAAGTTGCATGTTTATTTGACATTATGGACATCCTTGAGTAGTGAGTTATAAGCTTAGATCTTTTGGTCATGTAGCTATTTCAGTATCATGAAGGTGTCTGTAATGTCAAAAATGTGGATGTTTGATTGCTTAAAAGCGTTTTGGAAAAAGTAACATAATTTGGGCTTGTTCTATCCTAACAGACTGCTTTAGTGAGTATGTTTCTTTGTGTCTGTCTGTATTGGATGATAACATCTATTCCAGTTTAACTTTATACTCATGTTTCATATTTATTTCCTTCTTAATTAAGGCATTTGCATCTCTCCTTCTCTTTTTAACCATAGTACATCTGGAATTAAGTTCTTTCTTAAAATATCTAAGCAATTCCATGCATGTATTCCTTATACTAATTCTTTGTTCAGAAACGAGTTCCTGATTGTGTTAAGCTTTTCAGATTTTAGTATTTTGTATGTTAAGGATAGAGTCCATCAATTGAATTACCAGGAGAATTTTTTTATACTGATATATACTATATCATGATTTTTATATTGTTAACATTGTAAAGATGTTCAAAATGTTAATTTTAAGGAACACTTTTTGTATTTTCATCCTTAAGGCAACTAATTAGCCCATTTCTGAGCCAAATATAACAAAGCTACAAAAGATAAGAGTACTATGATCTACAAATGAATTTGTGAATTTCCCCTTGGGATTAATAAAGTATCTCATTCTATCTAAAGTATTAATGATACCTGTGTTTTCTTGCATTGTCTGAGCAAGCACCATAAAGTAGTCCATAACAAGGAGTTTGAGTATAAATACAACAACAAGATTTATTTATGTAGCCCATTTCCATACAACCGTGTAGGTCAGAGTGCTTTACAAGATGACAAAGAAAAAGTTCCAAGAAAAGAAAAACCAGATGAGTCAATAATATTAAAGAATAAGTAACAGCAAAATAAGGTAAGGTCAAATGGCCAGGTAGACAGGAAAAAAGCAAAAATAAAAAAATACTCCAATTAAGTTGGAGAAAAAAAATCCAAAATCTGCAGGGGTTCCAAGGTCAAAAGATTGCCCAGCCCCGACTGAGCATTCTGCCTAACATAATTGTTCCTAAATCAACCATCTTTGTTTTCATGCTTCACATGATAGGACTCTACTGCAGTTGGTGTTGTGGATAGATGGGACACCTGCCTTCATTCCGTCAAATGTATGGTTATACAACATAGTCCCACTGAGAAATGCAGCTGTTTAAAATGGAAAGATGAAATGAGAGGAATTAATGTTATAAATGAGGATTTTCTTTATCAGTCCCACTCCTTTTGGTCCTGAACCACCCAAGTCGGACTGTTGTTGACCTTCAATCTGATCTAAATTATCCTGTCATATTGTAAAGGGGATGTAATGGTTGACATCCTGACTATATAAGTTCAGTGACTACTCACTACTACTGCATCAAAATTCCATAAAACCTGTATTCTAAGTTAAACCATCACTAAGTATTCCTCAGATTTTAACAAAAATATGTACGTCTAGTTTTGAATGATGCCCAAGCATCGATACGTGAAAGTTTACTATGGGTGCATTTGTTTTAAAGATTTTTTTTTTATGAGTGTATGTTTGAACACTCCATCGAGATACTACTCATCAGCAGCCAGATTTGTAAATGTAGCAAATTAGACACATTCAGTAATCATTTTATTGTAAAACAGTTAAACCTGTTGTTACAACATTAACTGGTTACTGTTCCAAAAATTAGTTTCCCTTAGATTATTCATCATTTATGTATTTTTTTTTATAGCTTTTACACTTTACGTAATCAAAATTCTCTAATCCATTTATTACCATTTTCTTTTGTAGGTCACAATATCTATTCCAATATTCTCGGCTTTCTTGGTGGTGTTTCCTGGGCTATGTTAGTTGCAAGAACTTGTCAGCTGTATCCAAATGCAGTAGCATCTACCCTAGTGCATAAATTCTTCCTGGTCTTTTCAAAATGGTAAATGTTTACTGCACATTTTAGTAAACTGCATTAGTTAATCTACTTTTTAACTCATTTAAAATTATTACGCTTGGAAGTTCTTTAAAAAAAATATACATACTGCATTTTACTGTATTTAAAGCTGCTTGAGAGATCTTTTAACTCTGATATTATTCAACATTAGCGTTTCTGTATTTATATCTTTATAGGGAATGGCCAAATCCAGTCCTTCTAAAGCAGCCAGAGGATTGTAACCTCAATCTTCCAGTTTGGGACCCAAGGGTAATCTTTTTTTATTTATTTATTAATATTCCTTTGTAGCTCTTCGTACATTTCCATACACATCATTGCAAGGGAAAAGTCATTTTACCTTTTAAATCCCATTATTTACTTTTGGACTGATCACCTTTGTCTGGTTATCACATTGGAATGAGCATATCATGATTCCTTGGTCATCTTTTACCAAATGATTTGGTTTTGCATTAAATGAAAAAATGTCAGCCTGTCTCAGTGGATAGCATTGTTAGTTTGCACTCCTTAGGACCCAGGGTCTCTTGCTAACTGTGGTGCTTTTAATGTTTGGAGTTTACAACATCTCCAAGTATCTTTCCTCAGGGAAGTCACATTTTCTCTTACAATTAACGTGTATTTGTTGGTAGCTAAATTGGTCAGGTACAAGATAGTGTGATTTTATGTATACTGTAATATGTGGCCTTTTTTAGTCAAATATTGAAAATGAGTTCAATAAATAGATGAATGGTATTGTTAACTGTTGGAAGAAAATCTGCTCTGTCTTTGTTTAGAGTGAAGATTAGCGCATATTATTTGGTGCTGAAACTATAATCAAGTATTTAAGCCATCTGTGTGTTGTATTGATAGCTGAAAAAGTAGATTGTTTTCTTCCTGCATGCTTCAGATAAAACGTCCTCTGTACTTCAAGTACAGTACATAAATATGGTGCACATTCCTGGGTATTGGCTCTATTGAAAAATTCTCATAGTGAAATATCTCTCATTGCCTGTAAAGTACAGTGAACTTGATTTTGCCTATTCCTCTTAGTATGTACTGTAGTTATATACAGCAGTAACTTCAAATGCATGTATTTCAATGGTTTTAATTTACAATGTACCCGTTTTATGGTGACTTAGACACAGCACACAAGAGGTAGATATAGCACCTTGTGTAAATTGAGTGCAGCTAGAGGTAGAACAGAACAATGTTTCATAACAACATCTCGGTGAGATCTATCTGTGACTTAATGGCAGTGAATAAGACAGAGGTAGAGTTTGGAAGGAGCATGTCCTACTGCTTCTTATGCTGGTATGGATGAGATGGAGCAAGTATACAGATGAACACTTCTTACTGTTTGGTGAGATTGTGTACAAGGCTACATTTTAGAAAGTAATAGTATCGGAGGTGCACATCTCCCTCTTACTTGTTCCACAGCACTCTGATTTGAAAAAGAAAGAGTGGTCCTTTTTGCACCATGACAGAAAATAATAGATCATCAACACCCTACATGGATAGTTTAAATAATTAATGTTTATTCTTCCTTTTTTTCCAAAAGGTTAATCCAAGTGATAGATACCACTTGATGCCTATCATTACACCAGCGTATCCTCAGCAGAACTCAACATATAATGTATCTGTTTCTACACGTGCAGTTATGATTGAAGAGTTTAAACAAGGTAAGCAAATCCTGAAGCCAAAGAGATTTGTTTAAGAAAAAAAAAGATTGAGCTATTGTAGATGTTTTGGCCTACATTCCGTTTCTCATATTAAAGAGTATGACAACCTGGTGGAATTTCTTGCAATACTGTCAAAATGGCCTTCACTTTTTGCAAGGTGGTCACCTTGTAGCATATCGTCCACTTGCTTTGCACTACTTGCACTTCCACTATAGTTTTACTGGAACTTTCTGCAACATGTCTGTAATATATTATGGGTGATGGTTTAGAATGTCCAACTCCCCAGTCAGGTCTACTTTCTTGCTATTCTCTTTTAAACTCCTTTAATTTTGAAAGTTATTGGAGTTTGTTTGTATTGTGTAGTTTTCCTTGCCAAACTGGACCTTTTTTGTAGTAATGTTTGTATTGATGGTCCCATCAAGGGAGCACAGCTGTAATTTTGTATATTTTTCTCATTCCTTGACTACTACCTTTAACTGTATGACAGGTTTAGTATCTCAAAAATGTTTTTGCCCCCCTGTGTACAAGTCCTCCACTTTAGTAGTATCTGACTTGCTTAGAATACTATTTTGTGTTTGTATCCTTTCTTTTGAAAGTGTCACCTGTGAAACTTAGCTGTAAGAGTTTTCAATAGATAAATAGAGAGAACTACATGGATTAAAATGAATGTGCTCTAGCAGTTGTGTTGTACATAGATTTTCAAGGAGGTATACCTATATATCACTGATTTTGTAGTAGGATACCTTAACTAATAAAACCATTCTTCTGATGAAAGCTTGAATCATTATTGTTCAAGTGTTCATAAAGTTTTTCTTTTTGACAGTGCCTGTATTTGAATAATAGGAACAATTCCTATTCAGAATGATATTTTTAAGCGTTTTCAAGAACTTCTCAATTCCATACTTAAATATCCATTTGTTTCTCAATGGTCCATCCCTAAACTTTTAAAAACTACAACAGAATATCCCTGATACCTACACAATGGAATGGGATTAAACTTGGTTTACCTTTGTAAAATCACTGATATGGGTTTGTGCTTTCGTAATTTCTCAGTGTATTTCTACTGATTCTAAGGGAGAAGACAGTAAATTAAAATATCCCTGCAAATGAAGTGTAGCCATTTTCATGTGTCTCTCCCATTGCATTCTAAGACATTAAGATGTTGAGAGAGTTAAATTTGAAAAACATATTTTAGTTAAGTATACGAGGTGATGCACAAAAACAACCGGACTGGGCTTGGGGCTTTCCTGAAAAACCGTCTAGAGGTCGGCCAGACGTGAATCTTAGAACTATATCCCCTCCTACACGCCCTCTCAAACCACCGACTGGCTAGGTATATCCTGTGAATAGCCCACTCAGTATTTGCATAACAATCTCTACACAAGTTGCCGCGGTAATGTCGGGTGAAAAAATCAAACAGCGAATAAACATCAAATTTCTTGCGAATTTTCTCTTTTTCCGTAAAGCAGTTTTTGATTGACAAAAACATTCCTGTCCTTGATCATCCTCCCTATTCACCTGATTTAGCTCTGTATGATTTTTAATTGTTCCCGAAAATCCATAGTGACCTGAAGGGAACACATTTTTCTTCAGTGGATGAAGTGAAGACAGAAACGGTAATCCTGTTGAAGAGCCTCAAGCAAGAAAACTTCCAGCACTGTTTCAAACAATGGAAGATACATATGGAGTGGTGTAGAGATCATGAGGGGGGAGTATAGCGAAGGTGACAATGTTTAGAATGCTGGAATTCATCAGTCTTTTTTTTTACCAATCTCGTTATTTTTGTGTCTCACCTCATATTTTCAAATAAGAAAACAAATTCATTGCTTTAGTTATATTAATATAAGAAGAAATACAAAGCATTTTAACAACATATAGGAGTGCACTTTGTTATACGTATCTTCAGGATGGGTTGTTACGTTTTAATTAATTACAACAACCTGAAAACTTCATTCACTGTGTTTAATTTTTTATTTCTGCAGATTACCCGGTGTAAAAAATTCCAGTTTGTCAAATGCAGTTTTGCCTTTATGCTGTTTAGATTGAATGTCTTTAGTGTATGAATTAACTATTGTATTGACTACAGTGCCATAATCAAGTTTTTTTAATCTTATGTAGCCATTATACATATCTAAGTGGTACATTGTACATTTTCCTCCTATTATGTCATCACAAAAATCAGCACAGTCCATTATAAAGTTTAATAGTGTGTGTTAGTTCTCAAATTACGGACTCCATTAAAGTGAATTGCAAAAAGACATGTGCTCATTTTTAAAAAAATGTTCAGCATATTTAAATTTAATACCTTATAAACACAGTAAAAGCATGTTTTAGTTCTAGTTCATATGTTTGTGTCCTCATGTGGTATGTTAGAAGTGTTTATAGAGAGAAATACATTTTAAATATAGACTTTTGTTTGTCTGTGGATTTTGTATTGCTTTTGAAGTATTTTCTTTTCCTGATTTTTATCAAGAATAAAATATTTATTGAATTCATATATTTGAGTTTCTTTATTTGGAAATATGTATATGAGAGTCCTCTGTGATTGACTGACATCCTGTTCAGTGCTGTTTCCTGCCCTTGGGCCAAATACTGCCACACCGTGGCACCCGTGACCCAGACAGTCTGGTGTGAATGATGGTGAATGAAAATATTTATCAGTATAGACTTTTGTTTTTCCAGAAATGTAGGTATTTATACAATAATATTTAAATCCTCAATACTATCTATATTTAAAGAGCATACTTTAACAAGGAGTGTAGTAGGCATTTTAGAATTGTACATTAAAATTAAAATGATTAGATTTTTGGAAAAAACTGATCATTCTAAACAAAGACTTGTCTGATAATTTTATAATAGTGAAAGGTATATTCCACGATAAACACCCTTGTAATGGTGTACTCTGAAAAGATTCTCTATAAGATAAATACGTAATTTGTCTAAAATGCTACATGGGAGACATTTTGTGTGCAAGTGGCACTTAGGTATTCTTTTCTATTAAATATCCTTTCAACTCTGGGTCCACTGTATCTTTTTTTGCTTTGAAGATCATTACAGTTGTGTGATGCAGAAGTAACAGTGAATACATGACAATCACCTTAAGAAATGCAATATACAGTGGTTAAAATAGGAAGTGTGTATTCTACTTATAATTAAAAAGTAAAACTCCAAGCCTTGCTGTACTGTCATGCGCTTTAGAAGCAGCATTTCTGTATTTTGTGTTGTAGCAGTTGTTACTCCAGCTGTTGTGCTGTGTACTTAAAAGTTCCCTAAATCCTTTTTGTTTTCCTCTATTTTTTCTTTATTATTCCTTCCTGTACAAATAAAAAAACATGTCATACAAGACAGTTTTTTTTATCAACAAAACATGAATGTATCTAGTAGCTCATCCGTATTTAGTAAGTGATATT
Source organism: Polypterus senegalus (assembly GCF_016835505.1). Classification (NCBI taxonomy): domain Eukaryota; kingdom Metazoa; phylum Chordata; class Cladistia; order Polypteriformes; family Polypteridae; genus Polypterus; species Polypterus senegalus. Next base: position 96,491,667 of record NC_053171.1, on the reverse strand, counting down.
TATTTTAAGCAGGTTAAAAAGCTTGTAGAATGCAAGATCACCCTAAGTAGGCTATGGATTTTGCACTTGCAGTGGTGCTGTCTAGTCTTAAATACCTCAAAAAGCTAGCTTCTTTAGTAATACAGTGATGAAAATTCAAAAAATATATATATTTATGTATGAATTTATATGCACATGCCTAGCATTTTAATTATTGCTGCACAACATTCATAACCAAGAAAATAGAACTCAAACAAAACAGAACATTTCTGGTGAGTGAACTAAAATCAGTCCCAATCAGACCTCAGCTCGAGAGCTTCCCTTTTCAGTCTGACTGCAAAATTAGTCTAATACTAAATCATAATTTCTATATTTTAAAAACCATTGCTTCATGGACACTTTTTATTTGGCATTTCACTTTACTTTATGTTAATGCAGTTACAACAAAGTGACCTTATTTTTACAGCGAAAATTAGACCATTCCAACTGTATCTTGTTTTTTTTCTTCAAAAATTATATACAAGTATGGTAAATATTTTATCATCTCTTTAAATATTTGGTATGTTCCCAGTTGCAGTAATATGTTTGTCCTCCCAAGAGCTGACCAAATGCAATAACTTGCCATGCATCATGCCTTCCTTATGAATTGTCTAGGTATAATGACGAAAGTCTGTCAGTTATTGGGCCTAATGTGCTTTACCCTTTACTGATAAACAGTGTACAGAAATCTCGTTTTGATCATTAATATGGCAATACAACAACAACATTTCTTTATATAGCACATTTTCATACAAAAAGTAGCTCAAAGTGCTTTACATAATGAAGAATAGAAAAATAAAAGACAGTAAGAAAATAAAATAAGTCAACATTAATAACAATAGAATAAGAGTAAGGTCCAATGGCCAGGGTGGACAGAAAAAACAAAACAAAAAAAAAAAAACTCCAGACGGCTGGAGAACAAAATAAAATCTGTAGGGATTCCAGACCATTAGACTGCCCAGTCCCCTCTGGGCAATACATACAGTTGTAACAGTAAAAGTATGTCTTATAGCATCACATATCTTTTCATTATCTAGTCAGTTAATTATTCAGTAAGTGCTTTTCAACATCTGAGGTTTTTGAAATGGTCTCTTGCATGTCTAGTATGTTATCACACCATTCACTAGTCATTGCGTAATGAGCTTAATATCACTCAGTGAAACCTATCTGTTCCATTTACTTACTGACTGAATTCACAACATTTTGGCTTGGGCTACAAAGACTTTTGCTTATACATCCTCTTCCCTCACAGGCTGGAGTTGTGTATCCCAAACCAGCAAAATAACAACTCTCATTTTGGTTGTGAATGTCTATATATGTTGGCTCAATGCTTTGGACATTTGAAATTTTGAAAATTTTTCATCATTCTCAACAAATGTGATTTTTTTTTTGGCAATCAGAGTACTTGCTCTCCTCAGTAACCTTATTGATTTTTTTGACACATTTTTAACCATTTTGTTGCCTCTCATAAGTCTGATGGGACTATAATATTTGAACTACATACTCCCAGCTTTACCTATCAGTCAGTATAAACTCTGTGCTCCTTTGCAGTAATATTTGTGTGAAGTCAAAATTCTTGAATGAATCCTGCATTTTAATTTCCTTCACAATGTGAATTTTCTGCATATTTCTGCAGGTCTTGCCATTACTGATGAAATATTGCAAAATAAAACGGAATGGTCCAAACTTTTTGAAGCACCAAACTTTTTTCAGAAGTACAAGTATGTGTTTTGTTTACTTATTTTTTTATTTTTAAAATTAGTTTTGCCCAATTAGCACTGTAAACATTTATATCATGGTAAAATATTTAAGGGGAGTTTGAACTTTTATTTTTTGTGGGCTGGTAAACTAAATACAATTTTGCAGAATTGGTAATTAATTTTGAATGTTAAACAAAGTTCCTTGTAGGAAGTGTCTCATACCATTTCCATTGTATAAATATTTTTATAAATTTATTTTTGTGCATTAATGTGTTCATTAATCTTATATATTGTCAAAGGTAGGTGGTTGTGTAATACTTTTATAAATCCTGTATGTTGTGTTCTCCATACTTTTTAAATATGTAATGCATAATAAAATGTTTTAGTACAAAATGTGCACCCTGTATTTCTTTTCTCAAAAATTCACTTTTCTGAATGTTTTTAATGTGTGTATATTTATATATATATATATATATATATATATATATATATATATATCAAAAATAAATATTTTTACTTATCTTAATAAATCTTAATATAAATAATAAACCTTAATTAAGCCTAAATAATTTATTTGAAATAAGTACCTATTTTTGGATTTCTGTGTGGAACTGTGTATAGTTTCTTCAAAACTGACAGGATTTACATGAGGAAGTGAAACTGACTTTAGTTTGTCCCTACCTAATATAAAGTTTGCTTTGTATCATCACAGGAAATTGTGTTGTCTGCATTGCAAATATAATGGGCATTTAGATAGATAGATACTTTATTAATCTCAAGGGGAAATTCACATAATCCAGCAGCAGCATTTAGGCTGTATACATCAGCTTAGCAGAATTGTTTTGTCTCCTTATTGGTAAATATTAGTTACAAGCTATTCTACTTGATTCTCCATTAAGTCATTATTTACATTATTTTTTGGTAGTTATTTGAATTTAAATATATATTTCTGTAGTTAAACTCGGGAATGAACCTGAATCCAGCAAACCCAAAGATTTATATGAATGTTAGCTAAAATTGTTATTTATGGACATAAATATATTCAGTACTTTTTTTCTTTAATCACTAGTGATTTTGAAAGTATGTCACATTAATGCTTTGATATGTGCAATATTATTTGATAAATTAAATCTATAAAATTGAGCGTTCAGCAGGGGGTTGTTGACAATATGTAGTTCTACAGAACTAGCTTCACTAATAATAGTACTACAAAATGTAATTATAAAAGAAGTTACTTGTTTGTATGTGATTATCTCCCCACCCTCACTTTCATTTTTTATTTGAAGAAACTTACATTTTTGTTAATGCTTCCATGATTATTTTCCATGTTTTGTAATTTCATCACTGTATCGTATTTTCAGTACTCCTACTGTTAATGTAATTTTGAAATAAAGTTTTTTTTTAATGTGTCAGATTATTATATTTTATTAGTTAAAAAGAGGCTTGAATACATTTTCTTCCTTCTAGTCACTTGTTTCAGGGAAAATATGATGTTATGTTTTAAAAACAAAAACAGGTAGACAGTTCTGGTAATTTCTAACCCACTTGTGAATGTTAGGAATTGAGTGTAAATTATTTTCTGGTTTTTATTTCTGTTTCTTTAAGGATAAAACCATAGAATACTCATGATTGCTGTGAAGTGATTTTTATTTTATTTTAAACTAGCAGTCCCCCACGGCTCCGCCCATGTGGTAGTGAAACAGGACAGTGAGGTGGGCCCTGTCCAGCTTCCAACTCCGGACATCACGCTTCCTCCTCCCCTTATCCCACAGACTCAATATATTGCTCCTGCAAGCAAACTTTGATTTTTAGTTTGATGGGAGAAGTCGCGAAATCAACCGGAATGTTCATTCAAATTATAGGAAAAAAACAGATCTAAATCCGTTAAGTAATTCTCTCGTTCGCTAGCTAAGTGAAGGTAAGGAACACAAGGCTGGCGTGTAAGTGAGGAGGGCCCCCATCCCCTCAGCCTGCTACATAGAACAATGAGAGAAGTCGCAAAATCAACCAGAGTGTTCAAGTAAATTATAGAAAAAACTCGACCTAAATCCATCAAGTAGTTCTCTCGTGAAAGTGGACGGACAGACAGATTTATACATATAGATATATAGATTAGAGATGCACGATATATCGGGAACTGTATTGTTATCGACTGATATTCATTAAAAATGACGACATTGAAATCGGTCAGATGTGTACATTTTAACTGATACAGCCAACCGATATAATTCAGGCTTGTCAACAAGAATGCCCTTTATATGACCCAAATCATTATACATCAAGCTTTCAACATCCCAAGTTTTTATTAAAAGCGGTAGTTGGTACAGGTAGTTGTCCTGTTTTTCTTTACCACAAATCTGGTCAACATAATAATAATTTATAATTTTTTTATCATAGGTAAATGTTTGTAAACTTTTTTTTTTCCAGCTGAATAACTATCTCAGTGAACCCCCTATCTCCAGAAATAACTGCGTCCTCCAGTATTGGAAAAGCAATGCAGCCCATTTTCCAACCTTGGCCAAGGCAGCAATCAAGTACCTATCGGCACCTTGTACCAAATATAGTAAATGAAAAGAGAAACAGGCTTGCTGGTGAAAAGGCAGAAATGCTTCTTTTTTTTTTTTTAAAGAAAAACCTACCATTTGTACTTTTAAAGAAGCCAACTTAAGCCCAAGGTTACTGACCTCATTGTACCCTTTATTTTAGTTTTACTTAAAGTAATATACAGTGGAACCTCGGGACCCGAAGTAATTTCCCCTATAGGATTATATGTAAATACAATTAATCCGTTCCAGACCGTACAAGCTGCATGTACATTTTTTTTTTTTTAAAGATTTTTAAGCACAAAAATAGTCAATTATACCATAGAATGCGCAGTGTAATAGTAAACTAAATGTAAAAACATTGAATAACACTGAGAAAACCTTGAACAGAGAAAATTAACATTGCAAGAGTTCACACTACAGCCTTATGAACCGCTCTCTGAAAAACACCTTTTTTAATGAGTTTTAAACACAGGGAGAAAAACTTTTGAAAAATCTGTAATTTATACAAAAACTAACCTTGTATGAGCCGAGTTCTGGCATAAAGCAAGTGAGGAGGAACTGAGTGGAGAAGAGATTACAGTTTTGAGGTAAAGTCTGTGACGATGCGGGTTCGCTGCAAGCTCCCATCTCGCTTCCGGGAGCCCTTAAACCCGTCACCGTCGGTAATGTTGCCAATGAGCACGACAGTGAAGCACTACAATGGAACCAATCGGATGGTGCAAAAAGTGCCAAGTGCTTTTAATAAAATCAACAAAACAACAATCAAAAAACAAAGTCCAAATTAAATAATGTGCAGTGCTTTCAGAATCCTTCAATCAATAAATGATCCCATAAAAACAAGTGAAGTGGAGGTTAAAATCCAATAGATAAAAGTCTTCATTAAATACAACAAGATTAAAACAATGCTCGAAGCAGTCTTTTTAAAAACAAGCCCGGTGTATTCTTTAACTGCCTTCTCTTGCTCTCTCTCTCTCGCTGCACAGGGAATGCATAGGGAGAGACTGAACATGTGCGGAAATCATTGGCGCGTACAAACTGGAAGGGAAACTGGCTTGTTTGTCACCCGAGTGGTCGTAACCTGATTTGTATGTGGTCTGAGACGTTCGTGACCCGAGGTTCAACTGTATGTCTGATTATAGCGCAAAGAATATGCATTCATTTTTTTGTTAATATACCCAATGGCATGGTGTCTTGCTGTACTGAAGTTACTCAGAATGTGTATGTTAAGCAGATTTTTGTATATGACCTGGAGTATTTTTTCTATAGAGATGAGCCATATCTGTCTCTTTTTCCCCTGCATAAAGTACTGACTGCTTAGAAGAGCTGTAAAGAATAAAATTTAAAGCATAAAAGCATAAAATTTAGCAAGTTAATAAAAAGTTAATCTCTCTTTCACATGCTACTGTTGTTTCTTTGAGAATTATAATTTTTTTTAGCATACCTAAAACATTCATACCTGAAGTAAATAAAAAAAATATCGGCCATCGGTTATCAGTATTGGCAAAGATGGACAAAAACATATTGGTTATCGGTATCGCCCAGAATTTCCATATTGGTGCATCACTAATATACGTAGATAGATATAGACAGATAAATACTTTCATTCAATATTTACCATTTTTTTTTCCTTTTTTCTTTCCTATTATGAGATTCCCATGCACCTTTACATATGTCACTTTTCAACTCAAACGCATTTACAGTAAAAATGATTCATTTTGGCTGTACCTGTTGGTCTGTGCATATTAAAACATACACGCTAAACTGTAGTACACTATACTATAGTATTTCTGTATTTTACTGAGCAGCCTGATTAAAATGTTTCACATCTGTAATTAGTTTGATTTATGTGACAAGGAAGTTTGACACTTCTAGTGAAATATGTCAGCTACATTGAATAGTAAAAATAATAATTAATTGTTCTTTGGTGTCTTACAGTTAAAATTATGTAGGATTATAAATTGATTTTATTGTTGCTTTCATCAAATTTATTTGTGCTGCTTTTTCTCAATGAATAAAATGAACCTTTAGTCGCCATTTCCCATTAGTATACCTGAGTGAGTAGTCTTGGCCTAATTTTTAAATGCACTAAAATATTAAAATTTTACTATAAACGCTTAAATGTAATAAAGTTAACACAGCTTAATATGAGTGATACATTATGAAAAGTAACAAGCATTTTCTCCAGCAGTTTGGTGTTTAGATGTATAGAATAAGAATTCAACTGAGATTGGATCATGTGAATGAAGGTGTCTGTTTGAAGAATATTCTCTAAACTGTTCCATGATATGGTGGTTTTTCAGAGTAGGATCTTTACGTTTCAAGTTCTGAAGTGTTTTTGAATGGATACAGGTGAAATGGTGATTTTAAAGTATATTTTATTTTTATTCCAAGGCATTATATTGTGTTGCTAGCCAGTGCACCAACAGAAAAGCAGCACTTGGAATGGTAAGTAAAAAACTAAATCAATGTGAAACCTTAAATGAATTTGCATAGCCAAGTAACTCTGCAATAATCTAGTTAATGAGTGCAATACAAATAACTGTCTAAAAAGTCCTTAATTCCACAGAATTTTTTTAGACATTGAATAACAGTAATGTTGTACTATAACAACTTGAAGAACTGTGGTCCTTTTGGGTATGCACCGGTAAATAAAGATACCTGTTTGGCTTTTTTCTTCACAGGGTTGGTCTTGTAGAATCAAAAATTCGTATATTGGTTGGAAACTTGGAAAAGAACGAATTCATCACATTAGCTCATGTAAACCCCCAGTCATTCCCAGGCCCTAAAGAAGGAGGAGATAAGTAAGTCTTAAACTGAGAATACTATACTTGATTGTAAACTTTTCAAGATCCTACATAACTTTAAATATATAATAATACCAAAGGAAAAATATAAATGTCTTTTTAAAAAACAAAACATGTATTTTTTTATTTGGAAGCCATAACCTGAAGCAACTTCAGTGATAATCTAAAATGAAATATCATATGTAATGTAATTCTCACCCAGGGGATTCAATTTTAAGAAACATTTTTAATCAGCTTAAAAGTTCAAAGTTAACTGTAAAGACTAGAAAATTGTAAGAAGGATCAACTGGATGGCATGCGTTTTGAACAAAACTTAATTTTCTTCAGTAAAATACATTTTCACATTAGAATATTAGAACAAACTAGACAACAACTGGCCATTCATCCCAATAAAGCCTGCCAGACCTATTCATTTGATTCTCCCATTAGAACAATCCAGATGAAAAATTGTTAAAGGTAGATCGTTATGGGAACACATAATACCTAAAAAGATCCATTTTAGACCATATTTTTAACTCTATATCTTAAACTTCCATTTTGAAGTTTTAATCTAACAGTTACCCAAGTAATGTTTGCTTTTAACAAAAATATCTACACGTCATTAAGATAGAATATAATTTGTACTCCGGGCTGACTTTATATACAAAACTACTTACTTGTTCACCAAGAATCTTAAATGAAAATAGGAGTGGTGGAAAATTATGTATAACTTTCCCTACAAATTGGTGAATAAATATTTGTGTGTTGAAATAGAATAGCATGCTGATTAAGGAAGGGTGTTTGAATGGAAGCAGACAAAAAATTGGAAATATGCGGTGTATTTAAACATTTTTACAAGTGGATGAGGAGCCATAAAAGATGATAAATCAAACTTTTGAGATATGAAATATTCACTGAATGTAAAGTATGTTTCATATTTTTGTGGAGGAAGATTACATAGTAACATTCACACCAACAAGTTTATAAAATAATTTCAACTAAATAATTAGCAACTAACAATTTCAATATGTGATTTCTTGAAGAAGGCTATTTCTTTTCATCCGTCTGTTATTCACTGTGGCAGAAGTACAGTAACTGTTTCATTTTATTCTTGATATGTTTTGTGTGCAGATGCTTACTGAATTGTTAACTTTCAGTACACATAATGCATACTTTTCTTAGACTGCTGTTGAGTCTTCATCCTGATGTAAGTTAGGTCTGTCAAATTAGCCAAAAAATTAAGTTTGAATGTTCAGATTTAAAAAATGTAAAAGTATATGATTTTCGGTAATGATTATGTGCAATACATGTATGTTTGTATATGCTTTTGTAAAAAAAAAAAAAAATCCTATTGGTACCTGGGCAAATGTTACTTAAATATAAGTACCATCAAAATCCCAAGCTGAAGCATTACCACTGCCATCTTCTTTTCAGTCTAGAACTGATGGCTTGCGCACAAGTAAAACTGCTGTTCCTTTTGAGCGCAAAGGCACTATCACTCACCCTTCTCACTCAACTGTTCCTGCAGAAATGCCCTGTGCCCATTCCTCGCAGCTGTACTTGTAGTAGCAAGACACTTCAAAATACTTTTGTAGTGCATGGTATGACCCAACTGCTACAAATGGTAACCATGCAGCCTTCTGAAAAGCAATTCATTTTTTGCAGACACACGACAAGTAGAAAAAAGTAAAAATATACATAATGATGTAGCTAAAAGGATTTAAGTTCCTTTCGTGGCTTCTTTTGTGGCACCCTATCCTGACAAGGATCATGAAGAAACAGTGACCGTTTGAGAATAGCTAACAAAGTAAAAGAGCCGGAAAGAGGCACAATGATCAAAAGCAGACTTGTTTTATTATTTTGGATTTCACCAATGGGCAGCGGCAGGGCACCATTTATATCAACACATTTAGAATAAAAAGCCAGTTGGGAATCTTTGTCAGCACCTGGAAAACCAGGATCATCACAGTATCGTTGGGGCCTGCACAGTCTGTCATACTTTTTTATCCTTTGTAGATATAGCATTATTTTAATAAAGGTGGCCTAAATATTTCTAATTATATTTCATTGTTTTATGCATTGTTCAAACCCACAGCCAAGTAAAACACACTGATTGTATGTCATGGTGTGTTGGCTGACACAAAGTCTCTTTAAAATTGGAATTTTGAAAGTGTTGTAGTAAAAGGGAAATCAAAATTATGAGTCATTTTCCGTTTGCTTTAATAAAAAGGACTTAACATTAAACAGTTAGGGATTAAATAGGACAGAATCATATGCAAAATGATACTTTTAGATTTCTGGAGAAGTTTTAGAAAAACTGATCTGAGTACTCTTGTGGATCAAAGTTCAGAGCAGTAGGATAGAAAAAAAAATAACCACAGGCTAAAGTAGTAGATCTTTAATGTAGCACGTTAATTTTACTTTCATGTCAACTCACAATGAGGCTGTGAGTGCAAGGATTGTGTTTTCCTCAGGAAAGAGGGGCCTTCCGAGTATCATGCAGCATATACAGGCCTTGGTTATCATATTCTGGTGGACTTCATAATATTAATATATTTTGCTTGTTAAGTGTATTGTCCTTCTTTTTACGTTTATCACACAGACCTCAATTTGACATGACTCTTGCAAAGTAGCAGACAGACAGAATTGTAGTAAATCAGTCAGTAGTTGGGAATTTTACAGAAATATCAGGACAGTGTTTATTGTATCAGCCTATTATGGTGTAATAATGGGGGCATCACCGCAGCCAGCAGCTCATGTCTTATAGCAGCCATCTCTCATATGTGGTCGATAGAAAGAGAGTAATGGATTCATGAGACTGTTGAAACTTCTGTGAGGGTTTATCCTTTAAAGGGCTTTTGTTTAATTCTTGATACACATGCCGCCTTTGAACATCATTCTCAACATTTTTTGACTCTTTTTTTGTTTCATAAGACCAATAGATCAGAGTTATATATCAAAGTGGCATGAATAATTGTGCATATTGATTGCCTTTGCTTCCGTTTGCTTGACCACTCTAAAATCTCAAATTGGGCCCTTCATGCAGGGAGCAAAAAGCAAATCTCTTAGCTATTCATGAAGCTAAAAGCAGATTGCCTTTGTTCAACTGAGCCCCCTTGCACAAGGTTAGGTTTTTATTTTCTTGTTCAGCCAGTTCTGGCACTTGTTTATCTGCTCCTTAGTTTTCCTGTGTTTCTCAGTGGACAAACCATTGAATATATTAAATGCGAAAGATACATTTGTCAAATCATTTTTAGTTATGTTAAAGGTAATGCCGGTCATATTTTATTCCTGTAACCAAAAAAAAAAAAAAAGCACCATCACATTATGATTTAGTAGCCATCTAAAGGAACCAGTTTTAACATGTAATTCTTAGATAAACGGCTAAATGCAATTAGTTTAATAATTAGTAAGTTGGAACTGGGCTTACTTGTGAGGGATATAAAACAGTGTAAGGAATGGATTGCTGAAAGCCAGATAATGTGATCTGTATGTTATGTGAATTTGATGGTTATAGAAGTGGTCTCTTCACTGACTGTATAAGTATAGCTACTGTAAATTAACAGATACATATTTTGCTTTGCTTAACAAAGGTTTTTTTTAGTCTTGCACGCAGTTAAGTTTGGTTCCCTTCACCTTTAAATATCATTTACTTTTATGATGTTGTAGCTGAATGAGCAGTTTCATTAGAAGCACAGGAATATAAAATAAAATGAGCATTCACCTTGTGTTTAAATAGCAGTTAAGTAGAAATTGTGGAAACATAGCTTTATTGTACTTGTCTCTATAATAATATCTGTTGTCCCATTTTTTTGAGATTATTTTCTAATTACATGTTAGAAAAACTGTTGAAAGAGTATTGTGGACCAGTAGATGACCTATTGTGTGTTATACAGTATACTTGGATGTTTTGATAGGTACTGACATGATATCTACTAGTATTTAAAAGATAAACAGGTACAGAGCAGTATATAGTTTCCTATTTAAATACCACTACATTTCATGATGATGATAATGTATTCCAAGTTAAATATCATTCTGTTAGTGTGTAATAATAACTATCACATGGGCCCTGTTTCTGTATCATATATTGTCACTGATCCTACATTCATAAGACATAGTTTTAAAATAGATAACTTGTTGTGTTATGTATATATTTTTCAGGGAAGAATTCTGCACAATGTGGGTAATAGGAATAGTATTTAAGAAAATGGAGAGTAGCGAGAATCTCAATGTTGATCTCACTTATGATATACAGTCTTTCACAGATACGGGTAAGTTTGAATCTACTTTTTCAGAAGTATTGTAGCATTGAACAGTCTTCTTCGTTTCTTCTAATTTTCACAATCCCTCATTGCTGTAAAAATTATTAGTTAGTTGTCCTTGACTGTTTTGTTCAAGTCAACTTCACTAAATCCAAAAAGCCTAAATGTGCAAGTCTGAATAGGATATTTAACTATGTCATCTGAAAGTAAAATCAATTATATTAAGGTATGCAGAAACGGGTGCTTATATGTACACACACACATATTCACTTAAAAGCACACTATGCACATAAGTAACCTCTTCGTCACTAGCTGTCATGTGTACAATGTTGCTGAAGCCAGCAACAAACATCTTTAATAACATGAGCATCTGCTGTGTGAGGATGCAACTCACTTAACAACAGTTCAGTTTTATACGTATACTTGCCATCTTTCTGCATGGAAATAAAGGTTTTTCTTAGTGTCCACGTGAATATAATTTATTTGTGCCCTGTAAGTTCTTTGTTTTTAAATAAAATTCTTTCAGGTGTACTTGAAGGGGGAGTAAGACAATGTCTTTGGCAAGGGAGGTGGATAGTGTTGAGGCTGTTCCTCCTCGAAGGGTCTTGGAAGAGATCGGTTGTCCATCACCTGTCCATGTCCTTTATAGTTGCTCGCCTGTTGGCGCTGCATTGAAAATGGCAAGATGGGAAAAGCTGACAGTCTTTTGAAAAGTTAGCTTTTGCGGATTTATTGAATTGTGCCAGCTGGGGGATTACAAAGGGTGCTTTGACTGGTGTGTGCTTGAAGATACGCGAGTTGGGAGAGAGACATTCTTGGGTATGCAATGCCCATGTTAGATGAGCAAGTGAGCTGGCACACACTAGGCTAGTTCGCTTCTATTAAGGAATGTGTGCACACATGAGGATTGGTGACTAGGTCCTTGATATTCTGATAGCAGGGCAAGGTTATAAAAGTATTGTGAGAATTCAGTATAGGGAAAGTCAAAGGTGAGAAAAGCAGAATTAAGTTAGGTATAAGGTTAGGTTGAAGTTAACTGTTGCATTTTATTATGCTTGTTTTATTTGAAATTGATTTAACCTTTCATTGTACATTTTTTTCGATTGCAGAAGTCATTTAGATACTGGTGGTTATAGTCTTTAATTAACCATATTTAATCATCCAGTGCAATGACAGTCCAGTTCCTTCAATATTAGTACTGAAAATTGATAATGCCTGAAGGATGTCAGTTCACTGCATTTGGGCTGTAAAACTTACTAAGTTTATTGTTAAGCAGCTGCTTGTGATGAACTGTCTCTCCATAACCACCTGATTTTTAGATACTGTTTTATTAAAAGGTTAGTAAAAAGGCATTCCCAGTGTTTTAGCAGCAACACAGCTAAATATTCAATTTTGCTTTAGTTTACAGGCAGGCAATAAACAGTAAAATGTTTGAACAGGATATGAAAATAACTGCAATGCATGTCAAGAGAAAACAATTACATCAGCTTTTGCCAAATCTTGTTTTACAAAAAAAGAGAAAGGTAAGAGATCTTGCGGTATAAAAATTAGCTAATTGTTTATTTCTTTGTCATATTTTTCAGTTTTTTCTTAGCAAGCTTTGAAAAATATAAATGATTTATTTTGATAATTGAACATTTTTAATATACTTTGGTTATTCCCATATAATAAAGCTTAAACTGTACAAAATGTTTCTTTTGGGTTGACCTTTGGTAAATAGACAATAAATGTCTTGATTATTAAATAATTTTAAAAAGAGTTTTTTTTTTTCTCCCCTCTTTACTTACAGCACTCAACAGAGAGTATTCGACTGGCAAATGAAAATAGCTTGGATCTGTCTCTGGACAGTGATAATAGTATGTCAGTGCCTTCTCCCACTGCTGTTCTGAAAAGCATCTCTCAGATACGCTCCAGTAGTCCGCAAGGGTAATTTCTGAATGTATAAGTTTTCTAAACAGTATTTTTTATGTTTTGCAACTATGATAATTCATAGTCTTTTGGGCTACATCTGTACCAGCTTTGTGCAGTATTCTGGTCAGATTCTTATATGCAGGTTTGCAGCAGTTCATTCTGGTTAGTTTGGTACTTGTAAACACATGCAGAATTAATAAAAGTAATGTCCTCCAACAGATGCAACTTAACAGAACATCATGAACACCAACAGCATGCTGGCTGTTGTACTAATTAATAGTGTTTTCAGTCTGCAGATTCTTCTCTTACAATGGCAAGAAATAGAAAGTAACAAATCATACCTGTTGTTTTAAGAGCATTTGTCACATGTGTACATAGAAACCAGTGCACCTGAGAGAGGAAGCTGGAACTGGTGGGGCAAGACAGTTGTTTGCCAATTGCAGAATATCATGGGAAATCTTCAGCTATATAAGTCGGATTTTGTGCTGAAGACTCTCTTGGGGAAAAATACACACTGAAGGTGTGCAATTTCCATCTGAAAACACGCAGTAATTTGTCTGTGTTGGATGATGACAGTTGCCACAAGTGCTTATTAAGTGAGCTCACCTCTCATTCCTTTCATTGGCATGGTGAGTTGGTGCTGTCATGTGGCTTGACGTTTCAATGTAGAAATGTGACGGAAGTTGCATAAATAGTGACATAAGATAGGTGGGTAGGTGTACATTTCCCGACAATTCTGGATCAAGCACACAAATATAGGTCCCATTCAGTTCTTATATGTCTGTATCAAGCTATGTGGAAGTGGCCTTAATCTGATCTGAAATGTTCCGATTCCATGTTTTGTTTTGTTTTTATTTCCACTTCTCTAAAAAATACCAGACCCGTGTCACATATGAGTGAAAGAAATCAGAATTGAACCTCACTTTGATAGTAGACTTAGAATGTAATTTCTAATTAATACATGCTTGATTTTTCAATATATAGTATTGTAGTTGGAAAGTTTAGGTATTTTCTATTTATTGCATTTTTATTAGCTGATTGTTTTATCCCTGTGATTTGTTTTATGAGATCACAGTGTTACCATCTTTTTACACGTCCTACAGTTAATATCATTGTCAAGTTAAGAAACCTTCTTAAGCCTGCATAACAAGTCAGTTGTTTTACGCAGCCCCAGGCCTTTTTAAGATGGTTCCTTAGAATACATAATTCAATTTAAAATCATGCACTGCTTCGGAAAGTTACATTGTAGTGAAGTGAATTTTAATTTGTTTAAATCTTTTTTTAACTTTTTTTTAACAGGCTTAGTCCTACAACCTCTGCAACTAATAGTCAGACGCATGACACTCCATCAAAGACTGACATGGCAGTTGTTTCAGGGGGTATGTACATGCTAAAATCACTTTAATTTGTATTGAACTTTTTGTACATTTGTTACATCTAATTGAGATATCATTTCACTTTAAGGTCTGTCTGGTGAAAATGTTCCTGTAAAATCTCCTGGTAACTCCGTATCTCCAAAACCCAATTTAATCAGAGTAGTTTCTTCTACACGTGTGATTAATCAGACACCACGACCTGCTGGAAATGCAGCTGTAAAAACAAGTGTGAAGAGACCCGCATCTCCTAATTTAGAGGAAGCACCTAAGAGATTAAAAGGACCAGAGGTATAAAAGTCATTACAAAGTCAATATTGGTTGTGCCTAAGTACGATGCTTTTTCTGTCGAGGGTTAAGTCAGCAAGAATTAAGCAAAGAAATATAAATATTATTTTGATTGTACATTTATTTAAATTTTTCTTTTGTAAATCTGAATATACTACCATACATCCTTTTTTTTCCAGTTTACTATGTGTGTTTTCCTTTTTTAGGATGTCAGTGAAAATGTTGCAATTCCCGATGGTGATGGAGTTCTCTCTGATGTAAAGATGGCTGTGGACAAAGAGGTATTCTTTTTTTGTTAAAAGAAAATATAGATGGAATTTAAATTCAAAACAAAATTAATAAGTTTGCGCTCTTGAACCTTCATCAGTGATCTGTTGTATACATTAAAAGATTCTTATTATTAGTACATGGTTAGTTACTAGTGCTAAGATAATGCTGAAAGCTATCTTTACTGGAAATATGTTTGTCTACATATCACGGTATCTGAAAAATGGCGTTTATGTATGGTTAGAGGAGGAAGTGAGGTCATCAGGCGGGACTTCCTTCTGTTGGATAATCACACTTATGTGGGCCATAAACTCTTGTAAGTTCACATTTAGAAGGATATCTTATAATTGCAAAACTGGAAAGGTCTAACAATGTGTAAAGATGCTATGCAATTTCTAATGCTGATATTAGTGTACAGTCTATTAAATTCCATTATCGATTAACTGCCAGTATAGCTATTGTTTTATCATTTAAATATTTTTGGAGACTGTCCTACCATCATCACGTACAACAGCTCCTGGCTGTTAGTCATGATACTTATAAATTGATAAAAAAGTGGCATGGCTAAATATGAAGTGTAATTTAGGGCATATATCATCCATAACTGTGCATATACTTTATATCAAAATGCATACACTGTCTACTGAAAAAGATTTCACTATATACTGACAGGCATACACAATATACTAAAGTACACTAAAATGCAGTGACAGTTGCATTATATACTGAAATACTATACCATAAAATATGTATACATTGTAGTGAAACTTCAGAATGTACATTGAAACACGTTTAACTGTATACTGAAATGTGTACACTTTATAGTGAAGTATATACACTTTATTCTAAAATCGTCAAACCCAAGGACCATGTACTAAAATGCATGCAGTCCAAAATGTAACACAGTGACTCCATGTTGGAATGTATTTTATGTTAAATGCAAGCAAAGTGTTTTTTCACAATTTAAAATTTGGTTTTTGCCTTGTGTGTGATCCTGCCAGGACTGGCTCTGCCTCATCCCATACCATGCCTATTTGACCCAAGAGGCCAGAAATTAAGTAATTTTGAGGTTAGAGTTAAATGGGAAAAAATACAAGTCTTTTTTAATGGAATTTATGTGTAAAATGAGCAGATTCTTCTTTGTTATGAAGAGAGAATACTTGTGTTGAGTACAACATTACAACACGGTGACAGATGCTGAACTGAAGAAAACCTACAGCACAATACATACAAATTCACAACCTCTTTGATTTATAATTGCCAATTCCCTTCAAATTAAAAAAAAATATATATATATCTATATCTATATATATATATATATATATATATATCTATATCACAAGTCTGTAACAGTCACTTCAATAAGTGATTACTATTACTAAAGTAATAAAGTATTTGTATTTAATCTATGAGACAAAATTTCATCATGCATGGCATGCCATTCAGTATGTAATGTATTAGACAAAATCTCCGTATAGTATATGCATTTCACTGTATTTGTTTCTTTGTACACAGTATGTGTTTCAATATAGAGCATGTACTGTGAAGAATCAATAGATAAACTAGGATGTTATAATTTTAAGTGAAATCTTGTTCTGCAAATGAAGACAGTATATGGAATGATCATCGTCACAGCTGCTGTGCCAACATAAATGAGCATAAACCAGCTGTGTGCTTTCCAAGACTAATCATTCAGTAATATGACCAAACATATTTACTAAGCAACAACCAATTGTAGCCACTTCCAATTTTGTTTTCCATTGGAGGTTTAACCCATTTTATTAATCAGAGTTTTAAATCCAGACAGTATGATAGTGCCTAATCCCCAGTTTGTAGTAGGCCACACAAATACCGTTGGCTACAAGCAGATATACAGTCATATGAAAACGTTTGGGAGCCCCTCTTAATTCTTTGGGTTTTTGTTTATCATTGGCCTAGCTTTCAAAGTAGCAACTTCCTCTTAATATATGACATGCCTTATGGAAATAGTAGCATTTCTACAGTGACATTAAGTTTATTGGATTATCAGAAAATATGCATCATAACAAAATTAGACAGGTGCATAAATTTGGGCACCCCAACAGAAATATTACATCAATAATTAGTTGAGCCTCCTTTTGCAAATCTAACCTATAGCCATTGATGAGTGTCTGGATTCTGGATGGAGGTATTTCTGACCATTCTTCCATACAAAATCTCTCTAGTTCAGCTAAATTTGATGTCTGCCAAGCATGGACAGCCTGTTTCAAATCATCCCATAGATTTTCAATGATATTCAAGTCAGGGGACTGTGACGGCCATTCCAGAACATTGTACTTCTCCCTCTGCATGAATGCCTTTGTAGATTTTGTACTGTGTTTTGGGTCATTGTCTTGTTGGAATATCCAACACCTGAGTAACGTCAACTTTGTGACTGATGTTTGAACATTATCCTGAACAATTTGTTATTGGGTTGAATTCATCTGACCCTCGACTTTAACTAGGCCCCAGTCCCTGAACTAGCCATACAGCCCCACAGCATGATGGAACCTCCACCAAATTTGACAGTAGGTAGCAGGTGTTTTTCTTGGAATGTGGTGTTCTTCTTCCACCATGCAAAGCGCTCTTTGTTATAACCAAATAACTCGATTTTTGTCTCTTCAATCCAAAGCACGTTTGTTTCAAAATGAATCTGGCTTGTCTAAATGAGCATTGGCATACAACAAGCGACTCTGTTTGTGACGTGAGTGCAGAAAGGGCTTCTTTCTCATCACCCTGCCATACAGATGTTCTTTGTGCAAATTGCACTGAATTGTAGAACGATGTACAGATGCATCATCTGCAGCGAGATGTTCTTGCAGGTCAACTGTGCCTGTGGCCTTCTTTTTCCTGTTTCCATTCCTTACAGTTGGAACTGACAGTTTAAACCTCTGAAATGGCTTTTTGTAGCCTTCCCCTAAACCATGAGACTGGACAATCTTTGTTTTCAGATCTTTTGAGAGTTGCTTTGAGGATCCCATGCAGTCACTCTTCAGAGGAGAGTCAAAGGGAAGCACAATTTGCAATTGACCACCTTAAATACCTTTGACCAGTCATGATTAGACACCCCTGTCTATGAAGTTCGAGGCTTAATGAGCTCATCTACCCAATTTGGTGTTGCAAGTAATCAGCATTGAGCAGTGACAGGCATTCAAATCAGCAAAATGACAAGGGGACCCACATTTTTACACAGGCAGTTTTTCACATTTTATTTAATTTCATACAACTAAATACTGCCTCACTAAAAATCTTTGTTCAGAAAACACCCCAGTACTCAGATGTTTCTAGGAAATGAAAGACATACCACTGTTATCATTTTTGTTGAAAGGAGAGTCAATTATTATGCAGGCTGAGAGGGGTTCCCAAACTTTTTCATATGACTGTATAATGGTACATACAATGGTGCAAACATTTAACCCCTAGTATGTGGTCCGACATTTTTTGTGTAGCCCTGTATCCATACAATTATCACAATGGTTACTGGTATTTTTAATGAAACAGACTCCTAGTGGGATATGCAGTAGATAAAGATACAAAGGAATTCAACACATGATTAACCAATGTCAGAAAATGTTTTTAAAAATATTAATAATTAAACATTACGATCAGAAATACATTTAATACTTGTTAGTAATTATGAATTCAAGTTTTAAGTTTAAAAAGCATTAGAGGACTTTAACAGTCTTGGTGAGATATCTTGACAGTAGGTGAAATGGATTGTGCCCACTTTGTTTTATCACTCATGGGTACTTCAAGAGGTTTAAAGCTGCTTGTCTGCTCCACAGCATCCCCTTCAATACAGATGGGTATATGGTCTGCTTTCTGCTTCCTGAAGTCTGTGACTATCTTGGAATTACCTACTTTAATGATAAAATTGCTGTCATGGCACCACTGAGTCCGATGGCATACATCATCTTTGTAAGCTACCCCCATCATTGTTGGCGATTAGGACTATTATGGTGGTATCTTAAACAGGTTTAATAATGGAGCTGGATCTATCTATCCATGCAATCATAGGTAAACGAGCATACTGTAGGAGATTTAATATACAACCTTTTGAGGGTCAGTGTGGAGGATGTAATGGTGTCATTCCAAATATACCGAGGTCTGTCAGTTGGAATGTCCAAATAAAATTTATAGACGTTGGGAGTATGTTTGCACATTAGGAGTTTGATAATTAGCTTTCATGGTACTGTAATGGAAAATACTCAGCTGGGGTCTGTAAACAGGACTTTGTTTTTATTATCATTAACATTCGCTGGTTGGCATGATGTAAAGTGCATATGGTATCCTCTGTTGGACTGGTTATGATTATATATAAACTGGTGACAGTCCAAACTGTCTCTAATATTCTGTAATGTGAGAGCACATCCACAGCTCATCCATTGATATACGTATTTGGCAGTAAAGTGACTGTGTCAGTGTGACATACATTTTTGTTCCACTAATGATAATTAAAAAAAATAAAATTCAGTTAAACTCTGTAGAAAATTTTATTAAAATAACATTTTGAAAAGATATACATTTAACTAAGAGTTAACAGTTACAGAAAAATTATGGATCAAGTGAGTAAAGGTTAAAGCAAGTTAGTTTTAACAAAATCTGGGCCAGCTGTGATAGCTGACCAAAAAGTTGTTGTTCAGCTACAGTTGACTGGTAAGATTAGGACACCTTTTACTACGTCTTTGGTAGAAAAATAAATATGTCAAGTCCTACATACTGTGCGTTTTTACCCATTAATTTGTTGTGTTAATTTAAATTGGGAGATCATACTGACCAAAAGAAATTTGGTTAAAGTACTGACCGTTGGTACAGTAAAATAATTGTATACTCTAAGCACTGATTTCCCATGCCTTCTTAAATATTTTACAAAATATGTATTGTCTCTTCAGTTATCTTTTGACAGTTAGAAGATTTTAAGTGTAGCCTCTGTTTATTTCTTAGTAGAGCCTACAAACATTCCTCTTACCTGTACACCCGGACTCTTCATAGTATATCATTTTATGTTCATAAGAGAGTCCTTACCTTGCAACAGAACATGGATTAGAACTAATGCTGAAATTTCTCTTGACATGTACATGATGCTGTTATTTGGCCATATGAATAACTTTTTAATTTACAGACTGTTTTTTCAAACTTATTTTAAGACTCTAGACATAACATATTCCTATTTACTTACCAGTTTACTTGAACCTATTGGTAGACAATTCTCCATTGTCTACAAGATGCTTGCTGGTTTTATCCTTCCATTTGAATTATTTAAATAGAAGCTGGGTTGTTAATATCGTCTTTGGCAAGAATACATTTTCAATCTGGATCTTTTTCTTCTGTTTTGCAGTAAAAGATGTCTGTATAGTTGGTCTAGCTACTTTCAGAATATTACGTTCACAAGTATTGATTAAATTCAAATTTCAAAATATTTGAGCAGATTTTTAATTTACAGGTAAAGTGGATAGGAGAGCAAATCAAGAGTGCAATCTTCAAGAAAACATCCTCTTTTGAAGTAATGTTCAAATTAGGCTTGTGCATTCCGAGGTATTATTTGTGAATGAAGAAGATAACATGCACGGCACAATATACCACATATTTTGGTGGACAGTTTTTTGTCTCGATACATTTTGTGTTGATGAAGGCATTTTTAAGTGAAATATGTTACGTTGAAATTGCTGTATGTTTGAAACTCACAAAGGAGTATACATTTTTAAACAAATAATGATTAAATTTATATATGTTAATTCATCTTTAAAATTACTTTTGTAGGATGGTGAAATCATTAGTCCTGCTGTAAATAGTGGTGAAAGTGAAAAAATAAGTGACGACAGCATTAAGGTATGTGAGAATAACTCTGTATTTGCAGCTGTTTACAAGTGATAATTTATAAAAATAAAAAAAGTTCATTTAAAATGGAAATTTTGTAGAAAATAAAAGCAGTAGTAGTAGTTTTCAAAACCTTTAGGTATTCCAGTTTCTTTGGAGCAGCTATATCTAAACAAAGTAATGGACAGAAGATATTCATTAGTAAAAGCATTTTAACAAGCAAAGAATGTCTTTTATAGTTTTTCACAAAATGTTTTCCTTTCCACTTTGTATTTGGCTACATCAGACTATTTGAAAATCAGCTATATAGCCTCAGGTTAAATAAAATGTTCTAATGTTTAAGTGATGATCTATTCTGTCAAGCTGCTAATGTTTATACCACTAATACATAACATACTGAAGAAAACTGAAATCAGTTGGTAATTTTAGAATTTTGAGGGTTTTTTTAATTACTGTAAGCCATCCTGTATCATTAATGTATATTTTAAATATATTGATATTAGTATTTACATATATTAAAAAAATACTAAATTCTTAAACAAATAAGATTTACATTTGTAAGATATACTTCAATTGTCATTAGCTCATAAGTTACGTATGCTCGGGTAATATAAAGTATTTGATGACTTTAAATTACTCTTTATATTATTATAGGTGCTACATTTGACTAATAAAATTAGCTAAAAAGGGAAATTGTATTAAAACATAAAATACTGGTTCCCAAGGAAAATAACAGATAAAATGAAACTCTGTGGTATTATGGTTACCAGGGAATATGTTAATTAGATTTTGTTGAAATTGTTAAATGTTTAAGAGTAGAGCATGGATTCTGTGAAATGGAATTCTTGTTTAATGTAATGCATGATTAATGTCAAAGTATACAAATTTTAATTATAATTCAGCCTTATGCTCATGTCAAAGCAAGGCATTAACTCTGCTCCCGGTGCAAAAAAAAAAATCAGCTCATTCATAGTAAAAACAATCATGCAGGAATCGGTAGAAAAGCTAATTGCAGATTAAAGTTTTTTTGTTTTGTTTTTTTACATGACTTTATTTCTTTTGATTATTTTTTCCAATCAACAGTTATAGTGCCTTGCATTTCTGTCAGTAGTTACTAAATGCCATCTTATATTGAAGCCTTCTGTTGTACTTCAGTTAGTTGCGTGGTTTAGGCAGAGGCCCAGTATTGAAAAAAAATATGTTGTTGGCTTAACACTCGAATACCTGAAGCCTATGAAAAAACAATGGCGGGCCTGCTCACTCATACCCCACCAAGGCAGCTGAAGTCAACTCAGAAGCTGAAACTGAAGACTCTTTATCTGGGTGTCTGGAATTGTATCGAGTAAATGATATCTCGTTATTTGGAATACAATTGTTTCAAGTGTGTTCCATGTCTTCAATGATCTGGGTAAATGTAGGATGACAGGCAATGTTAGGCAAGAAATGTTGAACGCATAACTGAAACAAACTCTTTTCATGTTATAGTAATAATGATAAAATGCCTACATGAAGTGTATAATGTGTGAAGACTGAAGTCCAAGTATCAGATAAACACTTTCACAAAAGGTATAACAGAACAAGTGTGCCTTTATTCAAGAATATGACCAAAGAAAAAGAAATTGTTCAATTTACATGTTATTGTCAATGAGTAAAAACCCAAACCCAAATATCAGTTGACACAAAGCCGACATGTCTGCCTGGCTGGTGTAGAGGTAAGAACTGCTGCCTCTTAATCAAGAGGTTGTGGGTTTGAGCCCAGGTTCTCCTCGTTTTGAGTAGTAGGCTGCTCATTATTGTTACTATTATATATTTAAAACATGCATTTGAATTGAGTCTATAATAGCTGATGTAAATTTTTGGTACCTGTTAAAGATATCTCGAATGGATATAAGCAGACACACAAACTCTTCTTGATATCTTGTTGTCACTTGAATTTTTTGTTATTCAGTTTTATTCTTGAATAAAAGCACACTTGTTTTGTTATACCTTTGTGAAAGTGTTTATTTTATATTCCAGTAAGTACACGAATGACATCAAATCTGTCTCTGCCTCTCTTGTGCATGCACACACACCTCCATACATTTAAACGTCACTATTTGAAAACGCCTTGTCTTTTGAACAGGTTTTTTTCCGATCTTACCCAAATTCCACGTTATGGTGCTTGGTACTGAGAATGCAGAGAGACCTTCTTTTTGGGCACTGCCAGATCTAAACACTAGCATAGGAAATTGCTTGCATACTGAAGTGACTTTAGCTGCAGGTGGAAGTTCCCATCCCACTTTAGTTTTGGTGCCAAGCAGAGTTGTGTTGCGGTGCAGCAGTCCATTAGCCAGCAAAAGCGACATGAAGAAGTTGTCTGTTGTTACGGTTCTGCTTTTGTCCAGAAATGGCTTTATGACCACAGTCTTGGAAAATCTTTCTCCCATGGGATGACTGCCATCTTTTCCTAAATAAGGAGTGGCATTGCACATGTAGTTTGTCTCTAAATCAGCCACAATCCAAGACTTTATGCCAAATATGTCGGGCTTGGTTGAGATGTATTGCAATAAAGTACAATGGACCTTTGTTGAAAATGGTTACTCATCAACATTAATATGTTGCACTGGGTTGTAACTCAAAACACAGTTCTCAACAAAACATTGCCAGATGTCTGAGATCGCAGCAAATCTGTCATTTTTCCACGTGTTTTGCACCGGGGTCTTTATTGTCAGAGCGCAAATGCCACGTGATAGTCTGATAGCAGTCATGGGGCATCGTATCTTTGATTGCAGGTACAACAAATAGTTCTGACCAGGCATCAACCACAACACCAACTGTGGTCATCTCATTGCTGCTCTTGTGAAAAGAATGGAAGTAAACGCCATCAACTCAGAGAGGGAGAGGCAAGTTCATTGCACCATGTGACTGTGACTGAGAGAATAAAACTGAATAAAAAAAATGTAAAAAAAAAATGCTAAAGTAGCAAAAATTTACACCGGGTGTTACAGACTCAAATCAAATGTATGTTTTTATGATATAACAGTAATAATAATAGCAACTCACTACTCAAAACTGGGAGAACCCAGGCTCAAACCCGCCACTTGGTGATTAAGAGGCAACAATTCTTACCTGTACACCAGCCAAGCTGACATGTCGGCTTTGTGTCAGTTGATGTTTGGGCTTGGGTTTTTACATATTGACCGCAACCTGTATATTGAACGATTTCTATTTCTTTATATTCTTGAATAAAAGCCACTTGTTTTGTTATGCCCTTTGTGAAAGTGTTCATTTGTTATTTGGACTTCACATATTATATATATATATATATATATATATATATATATATATATACTTCACATCAACATTTTGCCAATTATTACTATAAAATGGAAAAAAAGTTTCTGTTTTAGTGATGCATTCAACATTTCTTGCCTCGCATTTCCTGTCATCCTACATTTACCCAGATTATTGAAGACACGGAACACACATGAAATGTATATATTCCAAATAACAATATATTATTTGTCTTATACAATTCCAGACACCAGCTCACACCCAGATAAGCAGACTTGAGCTCTGAAACTTTTGGGCCGGTGGGGATGGGATAGCAGGCTACTTGCTGCTTGTGCTGATTAACATTTGCAAAACAAAGACGCTGATGAAGAGGTGCAAAGGAATTTAAAGTGGCCTGGCATTACAACTTTTTTCTTAGGTTTTGGGGATTCTAATGTTAAAAGCATTGTTTCCCTTAAAAATGACAAATTGAAAGATTGTGTGTCCAACAAATGTCAGTTCTGTTTTTAGTCAAGAATCAAGAATAATTATTGATGCCATTTTTTGTTTCTTTTGCAGATAGTTCCTAGCAATGACCTCTCAGATGTTCCCATTCTACCTTCAAATCCCATTCCAGTTGTGAAAAACTCAATAAAATTGAGACTAAGTAGGTAGAAAGACAGCAAAACCCTCAAAGGACCTTGAATCATTCACACATGAAATGAATAAGATACACTATGTGTCACAGACTGAGGTGTCTGGTGTAAATCTAAAAGGACCTTGAATGAAGGCTCCACCTTTTTGATCAGGGATCGAAACTATTTCTTTCTGTGCACACTTGATGGCATCACATCAAAATCTGTGATAGGTGAAGATGAACAACAATGATGTCAAACCTTCACATTGTACAAGAAATGCTTAAGTGTGTGTTTTTTATTGTTTTCCATTGTTTATACTAAAATGTCTACAGGATTGAAACAAAAAACAATTTTTAAGCTAATAGACTTCATTTTAATTAATTTGAATGAAGCCTGTTTTACGCTGTTGATATGCACTGTAAACACAAAGAATAAAAAGACTTGTATTTTTCAAAGACCACTAAATGTACTAATAAGCAAATCTATTGTAATGTCTTGTTCAGTGCCTTTTCTGTTTTCTGTAGGATTATTTTTCTGAAATTAAAGGCAGGCAAAAGAGTAAATGTACAATTTAATTTGAATGAAGCAAACTGGAGTAGCTCAGGTTTTGAATTGTCCTCACCAAAAAGTTGTATACTAGAAATTTGTTTTCTCAAAAAAAGATGTTTGCTTATTTAAAATAAAAACATTTAATTTCAGGAAGATATCCTATTAGCATTAGAAAAACAGGCACATCCACAAAATTCAGCAGAAAATTCTAAATTATTCTGTGGTTTCCGTAATCCTTTATTTGGCAAAGATTTCACATCTTTTCAATGAAATGTATTTTTCGGCCACTTCCAAGACAACCTTGGGTTGGCGCAGAATACTACAATAGTCTGTATGATTAGACTATCTAGAAGATGATTGACCAACTGACATTGAAGTATTTATTACACAACATAAATTAAGGTGCTACATATTAGTGCTCTCTGTTTTTTACGTTGAATGTCCCCTTAAGTAAATTCTGTACACTCAAGTCATTTTCCTCCTCGTCAATAGACTATCATACCCTTGACCTACACCCCGACTATTTTTTCCTTGTGCTGTTCACCCAAGACAAGATTTTGAATAAACGTGAAGTATAACAATCTGTAATAAATTGCTTATATTAATTTTCATTGCACATGATGATTTCTCTATATAATTTAAGAAATATTATAAAACGCATTCATTTACATTCACATAAACAGGAGTAAATTAATCCTGTTGTCAATATTTGGAATGATACACTTCATCCCAGTTTTTTGGTTATAATGTATACGTGTAATAAAATGATGGGCTGTTTGAGTGCGTGAACAATTTAAACATTTTTTTAATGCCTGATCTCAAACATAGCAATGCTTCAGAATTTCTTTTTTAGAAAACCCGTTATATTGAGAAAGTGAGAGTGTAAAGAAAGCTCTCTGAATTGACATTTCAGTGACCGTTAATTATGGGGCACATCATTTTTAACAGGGCAGATTTATTTTGCAGCTTTCACTGATTTTTAGTAATGCGTTTTGGAAGATAGAGTTTTACAGTCAAATAATCAACCTACCGTAAAGTTTTTTTTTTTCCCCCATTCATCCTAATTTTTAGTATT
Source organism: Polypterus senegalus (assembly GCF_016835505.1). Lineage (NCBI taxonomy): Eukaryota > Metazoa > Chordata > Cladistia > Polypteriformes > Polypteridae > Polypterus > Polypterus senegalus. Next base: position 96,465,167 of record NC_053171.1, on the reverse strand, counting down.
TACACAATACGTATGCAAAAGCATCGTCTTTCTATCAGAGTTCCAAACGACTGTTGTAGACATAGCTGCAAGACGTAACACAGACCAGTTGTTGTATGACACGCACATCTTGCCCATCCACGTTCTTCATAAAAATATATGTAGTATTAAATGATGAGGCAGCCCAAAAAGGGAACAGAAAAACAAAAACGCAGTTCATTTTGCAGCTTGACCAACACACACATTTTTAATGAGTTTAATTTGCTAAGGATTCACTTTTTTTAACGAGACGGCTTCATGCGTAAAGACATATGAATGTGTAGTGCATGAGTAGCTCATCTTGTGGAGGTATTCCATGGGGCAGATCATCATCAAGTCTGAGAGTTGGACAGTGAGAACATTTAAAAAGGAAGTACTTGGATTGAATGCCATCTTCAAAGTGAACAGTACAGGGCACAGTGAGAGACGTCCACTGAAACAAATGAATGTGGGTGACACACGGGTCTACTCAACTGGGCAAGTAATTGCCATATTGGCAACACTGCTTTGCTTTGCTTTGCCAGGCTCAATCTTGGCAGTGATCTTTTCTGTCTAGTATCCACCGAGTTTACTGTACCAGAGGACATGTACAGTATATTCACGTCACTATATCATAGCGCACATTTTTTTGTTTTTAAACTTTTGCCAAAATAATGTTGTTAGCCCTTCTGTTAGCCTGTAGGTTTCAGTGCCGTTTGATATTTGTGTTACATGTTGCCAAGCATTGTAGTTTTGTCTGCCAAGTACTTACAATTATTCTGCCACTTGAGTACGTAAGAGTAATATACAAAACAATTTACCTACTTTCACTAAAAATGTCTTAGTAAATGCCACACTTAGTACTAAAAGAATGAGTAGGCATTGGTACGATTGTCCACAGTTTCATCTTTGTTTATTGCAATTGAAAATGTTGTATTGATAAATTCCATAATTGGTGAATCACATACTTGGATGTTTGTGCAAATACACAATTTATACATGAGGACCCATTTTTGACGCATCACGATTTATATTGTCAGTTTGTATGCGTGATTTCCACAGGCTTGATCAATTTTATACCAGAGTATCAGTTTCTTCTGCTTTGTCATGATGGCATTCCAGGTCATAGTGCGGCATTACATCTGTTCATCTCTGAGTTGATAATTATTAATTTGTCACTGGTGCTAGTGTTCCAGATTCTAACTGCTGTCTTGAATGCGTGGATTTAGGTTTCCTATCATGTCCCTGACCGTGTGTTTTCGTGGCAAAACAAAGCTTGGTGAAGCTCAATTGTACTTTGCTACCTGCTCCAGTGTGGATTTACACCCCTCCACGCCCTTACTTCCAATGATTCATTTTCCTACTTGTTCCTTTGAATAAATTAAAATAAATATTAAAAAAAAGTCTAATCGGTATTTTGCTGTCTTTTTATTTAGTATATGTGGTGCTTGGCTATTTTCTTCATCTTTCTGAGTTATAACTTGCTTATCTTTTTTTTTTTATTAGGGCAGCACGGTGGCGCAGTGGGTAGCGCTGCTGCCTCGCAGTAAGGAGAGACCTGGCTTCACTTTCCGGGTCCTCCCTGCGTGGAGTTTGCTTGTTCTACCCGTGTCTGTGTGGGTTTCCTCCCACTGTCCAAAGACATGCAGGTTAGGTGCATTGGCCATCCTAAATTGTACTTGGTGTGTGTGCCCTGCGGTGGGCTGGCGCCCTGCCCAGGGTTTATTTCCTGCCTTGCGCCCTGTGTTGGCTGAGATTGGCTCCAGCAGACCCCCGTGACCCTGTAGTTGGATATAGCGAGTTGGATAATGGATGGATGGATTATCTTTGCTTAAGTTTAAGTTCAGGTTTGTCATGTGTACTCCGTGCAATGAAATTTTGGTATGTCTGCCCAGAACAAGGCCAACAAAAGACACAAACACAAGCTGAACTGTGTTGAATGTGGACTTTTATAAGCCTCCTGCACCTTTAACCCTCTTCCCCATGCTGTATGCTTCGGTTCCCTTATATTTGTATCACTAATATGAGGCCTGTTTGCTCGCCATTAGTTCGTATAGCCATCCTAGTCCAGTTATTATAAGACGACAGCGTCCGAGTCCATTAAATGGCCACTTTACCCTGGTGAGTACGTCGTTAGACCGCCGATAGGCCTTTGAGGCATTCTTGCATATCCCACATGTTGATTTTGTCGACTTGGTTTGTTATTCATTAACCTTTTCTTTAACTCTTTCAGGGCTGATGTCGACTTTTGTCAAAAGGAGGAGTTGACGATAGTAATCGACTGCGTTACAAAACCAACCGTTCTGTTTTAGTTGGAGTCTTGTTGCTAGAAAGAAAGTTAGCTTTGTTGGTATTGACCTGAGATTTCCTGCACTCCCATGAGTAGCAAGGCACAAATAACTGCAAAATTGACCCTGACACCTGGCGAGAGATCCAAGTGGACTTGTAAAGTAAAACACTCTGGGGATGACGTTTTGCCTGTCAGACTCAAAGACGATTGTGACTTTCTGGCTTCAGCTGATTGGTCCCCCCGCTATTCGTGCTGCTGATCAGGTTCAAGTAGCTAAGACGAGTATGGCACTGCTCGCCTGGGTGGACTGCCACTTAACAATGACAAGAGGCAGAACCCAGATTGCAATGCACTGCGACTTTGTCCCAGCCGCACATTCTTGGCAAACTGGCAGCGACAGCAGCAGACGTTTTATGTTGATGTCTGCGTGACACCTTTGCTTTTCAGAAAAGGATGTTTTTTGGAAAAAATATTCAGCCCTCAAAGAGTTAATTTGTCAGATCTCTTCACTTATATGCCCTGTTTTAACCAAAAGTTTAAATGCTTTTCATATTGTATAACTGTAACAGAACTTTAGTCTGGGCTGACCTCAGCACTGAGAGGTTTGAGTTATGAGGAGAGATTGAAGCCATTGAACCTTTTTCAGTTTAAGCAAACCTATGAAGAGGTGACATGGCTGAAGTGTTAAAATACATCCAGGTGTCAGTACAGAGGATCCCAGTTGTAACTTTAAAATAAATTCTAAAACAAGACAACGGTTGGAAACTTAAGGGCAGATTTCACACTGGTGATGGTGAGAGAGCTTTTCTTTACATGGAGTACCAGAGAGAGGTGGAATAAATGACCAAGTAGTGTGCTGGAGCGTTCAAATCTCAACTTGACGTTCTTTTAGACAATCTCTGTGAAAAGAACTGAACTAAAAGTGTTAATTCCATTTATACGCTTGGAGTTCTTGTATCTCCGCACCAGCGTAAATCATTGTTTTTTATCTGCGTGTAGGTCTTCCATCTTAAAAGGGAGAATTTGAGTGTTGGTGGCAGGATTGGCACTCCAGCCACTGTTCCAGTGGGGTTCTGAGGTGTTGCCCATTGCATGGCTGTACACTTGGGGGTGACGATGCGGGTTCGGCTCCACGCTCTCATCTGCTATTTGGAAGCCCTTGAACCCAACACTGTCGATAGATATAACCAAGTTGAGCTAGACAGTGGAGGCAACAACTGAGCAAGGGGATGGTTCAAAAAGTGCTTTTAATCAAAAAGACATTCAACAAAAACTGTGTTCAAATAAAGTGCAGTGATTCAAAGTTCAAATTAAATAATCCATAAAAGAAAACGTGGAGGTTAAAAATACACAAAAACAATCCTTTAAAACCAGAGGTTAAAATGTTCAACAGGAAGTAGTCTTTAAAAACAAGAAGAAGAAGCCCGGTGCTGCTTCTATGCTAGCGTCTCACCTGCTTCTCCCAGTTGGGCTTTGCAGCAGGCGAGACGCTCTTTGCAGCTGCCCCTTTCCATTCACACACACGAGACTGGAGACCTCCTGATCCCTGGCTTCAGTCTGGCATTCATCCCAGTCCCAAGACTTGGTTCCTACCAACGGCCAGGTCGCTCACGTTGGGGACTCCACCACTAAGCCTCCCGACGCCCGCTGCCTTTCCATGGTCACTCCTGCTACCTGTTCGCTCAGCGGGAGCGACGTCAACTACGACTCCTGGGCGTCGGCCTAACACCCAGCTTCCTCTCAGCTGCCCACGAGCGCCCGTTCGCTCGACCACACGTTCCTTGTGTGTGTCTCTCTCTCTCTCTCTCTCTCTCACCGACTTGCTTCCTCGCTCTGTAACCTCCGTCCTTTTCTTTCTCTCTTTTTCCAATCTGTTCCCCTCTTCCAAACGACTCGCGCTTCTTTCAACTCTTAGAGGGCTGAATATTTTTCCCAAAAAGCATAGTTTCTGAGAAGCAATGGGTTCACACAGAAATCAACATAAAACGTCTGTTGCTGCACGCTGTCGCTGCCAGTTTGCCAAGAATGTGCGGCCAGGCTGTCTTTGCGCGGCTGGGACAAAGTCGCAGTGCATTGCAATCTGGTTTCTACCTCTTAGCATTGTTAAGTGGCAGTCCTCCATGGCGAACATTGTCAGTACAATGATTAGCTGGGGACCAATCAGCTGAAGCTGGAACCGCACATTCGTTTTCAATCACTTGTATCAAAATCGGAGTCCGACCAATCATAGTCCAGTTCAGAGATAATAGGCAAAACGTCGTCCATGGAGTATTTTGCTTTACGCATTCGCTTTGATCTCTCACCAGATGTCAGTGCCATGTTTGCTGCTGTTTACGCCTTGCTACTCACGCGAGCTCAGGAAATCTCGGTCATACCAATGAATCTAACTTTCCTTCTAGCAATGAGAGTCCAACTAAAACATAACGGTTGGTTTTGTCACAGTTTACAGTCGATTACCACCGTCAACTCCTCCTTTTGACAAAAGTCGACATCAGCCCTGAAAGAGTTAAACAGCGAGGGGCCACAGCAGCTGCAGCACATTAGCCACGGGAACAATCACGGATGTGGGCAGTCCCTGACCTGTGCACTAGATGAGAAACGCCCACCCCGCCGATCGCCCCGTGGCTTGTTAGGGCCGCTACGCCCCCTCATGGAGCCGCCTCGAGTGCGGTGATTACGAGCTTTGCTCAGCGAGCTGTGGACCCATAACTCCACAGGAATTGGTTGGGTTTTATGGGGTGCAGGTAAGGCGGTGCTGCAATCGGGCCATTCTCTCAATCTCCATGTGGCAACTACAATCCCAGCTTTCATAGAAATCTTGACTCGCTCGTTCTTGGTTCCCACACACCGTTGTGCTGTCATTGAGAGGCTGAGTGTCCCTTCAGCCATTACATGTTCTCCAATGTTTAAAATCAAACCGCCAGTCTGTATTGTATGTACTGTACTTGAGCACCCTTTGAAAGGCAGGCATGATCCATAAAGGCAACATTTACAAAGCAGGTTAGATGATCCGTAGAGAAAATAAATGACGCACCCGTAAATGTCTTTGTACCAATTCAGGACCAACGTATTTGGGAGTCGCTAGAAATAACAGAAATAAGAATCAGCAAAAAAAACAAAAAGGTGAGTGTGGTAGAAGCAAAAATTCTGTACGTAAAACATCTAGCAGTAACCGATTGAAAACGTGTAACAGTAGTGGATTGTGTTGCTGGGTGTGTAATCCCAGTGACACTCTGGGATAGGACAGGACTTGAATGATGAGATGCCCTCATGCCAGCGGTTATACCACCTGCACTTCAGAACTGGTCATCCACCTAATCGGATTACCAGGACAGCATTTTTCCACATAGCAAAAGTTAGACCTCCTATAACATTACAAGTTCACGCTTTTGTTTTCAGTCGACTAGATTACCGTAACGCACTCCTCTCGGGACCACCCAAAAAAGACATAAATCGATTGCAATGAGTGCAGAATGGAGCGGCTAGAATCCTAACTAGGAAAAGAAAATCCGAGCACATCACCCCAGTCTGAGCGTCACTACACTGGTTACCAGTGTCATTTAGAATTGGACCTTCAAATCTTGCTTATGGTTTACAAAGCCTTCAATAATCTGCTCCATCTTATATATCGGAATGTCTGACTCCTTACACTATAAATCGTAACCTCAGATCCTCAAATGATGATGAGGCGGGCGGCCTTCTGCTGTTATGCACCTCAAATCTGGAATAGCCTGCCAATAGGAATTCTTCAGGCTGATACGGTGGAGTACTTTAAAAACTACTAAAAACACATTACTTTAACATGGCTTTCTCATAACTTTACCTTCATTAAATCCTGATGCTCTGTATATTCAATTAATTATCATTACTATTCATGGTGGCTCCAAAATCCATACTAATCCCTACTCTCTCTTCTGCTTTTTTTTCTGGTTTTCTGTGGTGGCGATCTGCACCACCACCACCTGATCAAAGCACCGTCATGTCCTACACCGATGGATTAAAGGCCAGAAGTCCACATGACCGTCATCATCAAGTTCTTCCATGTGAACCCTGAATACCATGAGGACTGATCATTGATGTTAGGTAGAATGCCTACAGGGGGCTGGGTGGTCTCGTGGCCTCAGACCCCCCTGCAGATTTTATTTTTTCTCCAGCCATCTGGAGTTGTTTTTGTTTTTTCTGTCCTCCCTGGCCATCTGACCACCTTACTCTTATTCTATGTTAATTAGTGTTCTCTTATTTTAATTCCTACTTTCTCTTTTCTTCATCATGTAAAGCACTTTGAGCTCCATTATTTGTATGAAAATATGCTATAGAAATAGAGGTTGTTGTTGCTGTTGAAGCTCAGCATGTTCAGGCCCGGCCAGTACTTGGATGGGAGACCATCTAGAAAAAGCTTGGAAGAGGTGTTGGTGTGGCCACCTACCCTGTGGTCTGAATGTGGAGGCCAATGCCCCAGAGACATGGTGCTGTCCTTCAGATGAGATGCAAAACTGAGGTCCTGACTCTCTGTGGTCTTTAAAGGCCCCTGGGCATCCCCCTATAAAGAGCAGGGGTTATCCCAGGGTTTAGTCCACCACAGCCTGGTCATTCTGGCCCCCTAATCACCCCCCCACCGCCTCTGATTGGCTAACTCTCATCCCTTCCCCGCCTAACAGCTAGTGTGTGGCGAGCGTATTGGTGCAACATGGAGGATGCTGCACATTAGTGGAGGTTGAAGTGGCTCCCCACTCACCGTGTAAAGCGCTAAGTAAATTGAATAATGACGTTTTTAAGATATGGTGATCTCAGACTTGAACAACATGGTGCAGCATCCTGTAATTGTGAAATTTGCATCTCTGTTTTAAATGGGATTCTTCATTGGACCGAAAGGCCACGATGTCTGGGAAGCTGCCAGCTGATAACGTGGAGTCAAACGCAAGTCAGAATTCTGATAGCTGCAGTTGTAGGCAGACATTTAAAACTTCAGGCAAATGTCAGGTACGCCTTTGATGATGTGGAAAAAAACAAACAAAAGCTAGTAGGTATTGTTATAACTCAGTGTATCCTTTGTAGAGTTCTAATGGAAAGAATAATCTCAGCACCTTGTTACAAAGCCTCTGAAAACCATTCAATCAATCAATCAATCAATCAACATTTATTTATATAGCACATATTCATACAAAAAAATGTAGCTCAAAGTGCTTTACAAAATGAATAGAGAAATAGAAGACACAATAAGAGATAAACATAAGTCAACATTAATTAACATAGAATAAGAGTAAGGTCTCCTTTGGACGTTCTCCCATTGAACCGATGTACAGCATTGAGTCACAGTGGGTTTAATTTGGCTTCTTTGACACTGATCAACAGAAAAAATGAAAACGGATCTGTGCACAGTGGCCTCAATTAATGACAAATAAAAACTCGGCTTTAATAGGACACCCCTAAGGCATCACTGGTGCCACCCTATTGGCTTTAGAAGTAACCAAATGGGTTTGATGGAGATCTCCTGTCTGGGTTTTCAGTTGACCGTAGTGCAAATGCCCCCTGCATGAGGAGTCCGGATGGGGGCCTAACCTACACAATGAAGACAAAAAGAACATCAACTCTGTGAAAAAGACGATTGAAGAGCACAAGTCAGGGGACGGAGACCAGAAAATATCCAAGTCACTGAACATCACTGGGAGTCCAGTTAAACCATCCATCCATCCATTATCCAACCCACTATATCCTAATTACAGGATCACGGGGGTCTGCTGGAGCCAATCCCAGCCAACACAGGGCGCAAGGCAGGAAACAAACCCTGGGCAGGGTGCCAGCCCACCGCAGGGCACACACACACCAAGCACACACTAAGGTCAATTTAGAATCGCCAATGCACCTAACCTGGACGTGTTTGGACTGTGGGAAGAAACCCACGTAGACACGGGGAGAACATGCAAACTGGGAAGTGAACCCGGGTCTCCTTACTGTAAGGCAGCAGCGCTACCCACTGCACCACCATGCCGCCCCCAGTTAAACCAGCCATTAAGAAATGGACAGAGTCTGGCACAGCTTCGTGGCAATGACTTCTTGAATTGAAGACCCTCCTCTACCCCCAATTTGGTGGTCAAGAGTCTTCAATTCAAAATATAACTCCCATGAGGCTTTTGGTTTCCCGTTTATAATGTGCACTAATAATTCTGAAAGTAACTGTTTAACAATAATTTACCCAAATGGCTTGTGTTTTGCATGTTTTGAGCATACGACTGGACATGTGGATTATGTGAGTTAACAAGAGATTTGCCATTGTCTTCTACTATTGGGACAGTAGATGGCGCTATACCAGCGCTTAACCCAACACGGTCTCAACAAGCACTATCATGGCACACAATCCTCTTCTTCTCTTTTGTCTCCTCCACTCCTTCCGGCTCTGGATCAATGAGTAGTCTCTGCTGGCCCCTGATATAAGTCACCTGGAAGTACCTCAGGTGGTCATTGCCCTACTTCCAGGTGTAGCAGAAGAACCACCCGCATGGGCTCAGGAACAGCTGCAGCACCCCCTGGCAGCACCCCGGAACCCAACAGGGCTGTATCTAACTTCATCTCCCATGAAGCCCTGCGACAGTCAGAGACACCACTGCAACCCATGGGGGCTGCCATCTAGTGTGCCGGGGAGGTACTGCTGTGCCCATGCTTGCTCCCCGGGGCCCTCTCAGTGAAGAGGCATCTGTGACACTATATCAGATTTTTTCAAGTCTATTCCTTCACACATATAAAAAGATGTTTGCGCCGATCCAAGTGATTATAGGCAAGTAAACTTAACGTGCAACACAAGAAAAAAATTATAATAGTTAAGGAAAAGACTGAGCAGCACAAGAGAAGAACGAGTGTGTTAGTGAACAATCAACTGAGGTTAAGAGTGCGGGGGGAATTGTGTTTCACTAACAGGCTGGAATCAGTGCTGGCATTGCTGCATATATAACATACAGTTCTTTGTATCAGTACACTGCTGCTGGATTATGTGAATATCCCCTTGGGATTAATAAAGTATCTATCTATCTATCTATCTATCTATCTATCTATCTATCTATCTATCTATCTATCTATCTATTATATAGTGCCTTTCACCTATCTATCTATCTATCTATCTATCTATCTATCTATCTATCTATCTATCTATCTATCTATCTATTATATAGTGCCTTTCATATCTATCTATCTATCTATCTATCTATCTATCTATCTATCTATCTATCTATCTATCTATCTATCTATCTATCTATTATATAATGCCTTTCACCTGTCTATCTATCTATCTATCTACAGAGTTATAAATAAGAGGGGGCTCAAATCAGCTGATGATACTAAACTGGATGGAAAGGCGAATAATGCAGAATGCACCAAATCGTTATAGATGAAGCCAGTGAGAATTCAGACTTGGGCAAATTTGAGCCAGATGACATTTAATTTAGAGTATTATGTAATAAAATGTAAAAGTGTATGTATAAAATGTATAAAAGGGTGTCTGAAATGTGAACATACTCCTGAGAAGGACCTCAGAATTGAGGTGGACTGTACTGAAGGCTAACAGAATGTCAGATTATATGTGTGGCACGACGTGTGGAGCACAAGTCGAGATGAGGCGACGCTGAAGCTTTTTAACGCTCTAGTGAGGCCGCAATTGGAGTACGGTGTGTGATGTTCGGTGTCGGGGCTACAAAAAAAAAGACACAGCAGTGCTTGAGAAAGTCCAGAGGAGAGTCACTAGGTGAATTCTAGGACTGAGAGGTGGGAGCTATGAGGAAAGGCTGTAGGAGATTTAAACCTTTTCAGTTTGTGCAAATGGAGATTAAGAGGAGACGCTGAGAACTATGGAGATGTGAAATAAGTCACAAAGGAGGACATTGGGGACCTTCAAATCTCAATTCATTCTTGCTTTGGACAAATTAGCTGAATAGGATGGACGAGCTTGTTGGGCTGAGTGGCCTGTTCTTTGATAGATAGATAGATAGATAGATAGATAGATAGATAGATAGATAGATAGATACTTTATTAATTCCAAGGGGAAATTCCCATACTCCAGCAGCATACTTATAAAGAACAATATTAAATTAAAGAGTGATAACAATGCAGGTATAACAGACAATAACTTTGTATAATGTTAACATTTACACCCCCAGGTGGAATTGAAGAGTCGCATAGTGTGGGGTCTCCTCAATCTGTTGCTGAAGCTGCTCCTCTGTCTGGAGATGATCCTGTTCAGTGGATGCAGTGGATTCTCCATGATTGACAGGAGTCTGCTCAGCGCCCATCGCTCTGCCACGGATGTCAAACTGTCCAGCTCCATGCCTACAATAGAGCCTGCCTTCCTCACCAGTCTGTCTAGGCGTGAGGCGTCCCTCTTCTTTATGCTGCCTCCCCAGCACACCACTGTGTAGAAGAAGGTGCTCGCCACAACCGTCTGATAGAACATCTGCAGCATCTTATTGCAGATATTGAAGGATGCCAGCCTTCTGTTGAAGTATAGTCAGCTCTGTCCTCTCTTGCACAGAGCATCAGTATTGGCAGTCCAGTCCAATTTATCATCCAGCTCCACTCCCAGGTATTTATAGGTCTGTACCCTCTGCACACAGTCACCTCTGATGATCATGGGGTCCATGAGGGGCCTGGTCCTCCTATAATCCACCACCAGCTCCTTGTTTTTGCTGGTGTTCAGCTGTAAGTGGTTTGAGTCGCACCATTTAACAAAGTCCTTGATTAGGTTCCTGTACTCCTCCTCGTGCCCACTCCTGATGTAGCCCACGATAGCAGTGTCGTCAGTGAACTTTTGCACGTGGCAGGACTCCGAGTTGTATTGGAAGTCCGATGTATGTTGGCTGAACAGGACCGGAGAAAGTCCAGTATAATTGATCTAATGATCTAATTCCATTCATTTCAATTCTTGTCTAGCACGCTTCATAAACTGCCAACTTGGCACGCTTATACAGATTTACTGCTGTAATATGATAATAAATGAATAATCTATATAGCGTTCAAATAATAAACAGACATTAAAATCAATAACAAAACAGAAAGGATTCTCAATGATTAACATAAACAAGTCATGTCAATATAAAGTCCCATTGACATACCAAATGAGATATGGCCAGTCAACAATGGAAGAGTTAAGGAAATAAAAAGTGCACTTCACAGCAGGAGTCCGCCTCAGTAATGAGTCCTGCTTCTGCCATCAGACTCTGTGATCTCCTCATTCATACATGGAGATGGCATGAGTGAAGGTGTAAGAGGTCAAGTCACCCACTGCTTGGCTGGGTGAACATGAGCGCTCCTTTTGCCGCCCATGCTGTAGTGCGTTACGGCTTGTACCAGTGACGTTTCACCAGATACCAACATCTTCCACGTATTTATGGTCTTCAAAGAGCCTCATTTTTGGCCAGTCATTCCTTCTTGTTCTATATCTTCATTTTCATTTAAACTAAACCACCTCTTTTAGATGGAACAATTTTGTTTTGCGCCTATGAGTGTATAATGGTCTGTAACACCTCCATCCCATTCAGTGCAAGGCCTCCTTTTACATAACAGAGATCTGAGGCGGCAGAATGTATTATGGCGACATGGTTAGCGCATGGAAGAAGTAGAAGAAGAATCAGGATGGGATGCCAGTCCATTACATGGTACATCTATGCACTGTGAGAAATGGCCGGCAGCTTACCCCGGCCAACACATCCAGGCCGGTAGATGGAGTCCTCCTTGCAACATGGAGGTGGCCCGGATTACCACAGGGCATCATGGAAAATGGATTTCGGCTCCACAGCCCTGCTGGATACCATGGGTGCCACCAGGGGATGCTGCAGGAAGACACGGAGACTTTTGTTTCTATTATAGCCCGGAAGTAATCCCAAGTCTGAAGAAAAATATAAGTCTTTATCTGACCCGGAAGTGCTTTTAATCACATGGCCAGAAGGACAGGAACACTTCCGGGTCACGGACTATATTAAGGACTCTGGGAAGACCAGCAAGCTGAGCCAGGGTTGGGAGGGAGTGTGACAAAGCTGCTGGGAGGAGAGGAGGATTATTGTTGTTGTTATTATTATATAATTAATTAAAAATATTATTAGGGCTTTTACCTGGTGTCTTGAACGTGTTTTGTCTGCATGGTTTGAGGGGCGACAGCGTCCTCTAGTGTCACAGCACACAGACTCACAGCCATCCCATTTACACATGCCAGACAACAAGGGATATGGGCGGAAACCCACCTACACACGGGGACAACAGGTCGAGTCCACACACATGCTTCCTATGAGCCCATTTATTTTATAAAGTACCTTCTATCAACTTGTAGGAACCGTCGATCTGTGTCTACATCTGTTAAACAGTATAACACCTTTCATATTTAGTGACATGTTATCGATCTGTTCAGAGTGCTGTGAAAAAGTGTTCTACCCTTTCCCGATTTCTTCTATTATAGCAAATTTTGGACACAATGCTTCCGGGTTTTCAACCAAACCCTAATATTGCATGATTAGATAAAACGTTTTCTTTCCTTATGTCATTTAAATGCACTAACAAAGTTATCCAATGGCAACTTGCACTGTGTGAAAAAGTAATTGCCCACAAACACTTAATATTCTGCTGCACCAAACACTTAAGACTATGCAATGTCAGTCTTTCACGTTGGTGTGAAGGAATTGCAGCCCACTCTTTCTTTAATTCAGACAAAAAAAGGCCTTTGGTTTTAAACGTTCGTCTTACGTTCTACCACAACATCTCCACTGGGTTAAGGTCGAGAGTCTGACCAGGCCAGTTCAAACCTTTAGTGCTGCTTGTTTTGGCCATTTTGATGTGGATTTGCTTTCGTGTTTTGGATCTTTATCTTGCTGCATGACCCATCTTCACCAACGTCACCTCACAGATGGATGGGTGAGTATTCTCTTTAACAATTTTCTAGAACAGAACAGACGTTTATGAGTTCTTTAGTTATAGCAAGTCCTCAAAGTCCAGAAGCAGCCAAGAAAACCCAAACCAACACATTGCTGCCACCAGATTTGACTTCTGGTATGATGTTCTCACTGCATTTGTTTTATAACAGACATAAAAGAACCCAAGCTGTCCAAAATACCCCACTTCTATCTTATCTGGGCATTGAACAGTCTCCTTAGAGACTCAGCGATCATCTGCACACTTCATGGAAGATGACAGGCAAACATTTATGTTCTTCTTGGTCAGCAGAGGTTCCCATCTTAACTACTCTCCGATGAAGCCCATTTTTACCTGTGCCATTCTCTTTGGTGGTAACGGGCACTGGCCTTGGCTGAAGCCCCCAGTTATCTGAATGTTTTCTTTCCTTTTTGACTTCCCAGATGATTTTACGTGGCACCCTTGGAAGGAAGCTTGGCAGGCCAGCCGCTCCGGGAAAGATTCAATTGTCTGTGAACTATTTTCGTTTTCGTGATTATGCCTGTCACTGTGGTTTGGTTGGGGTCCCAGAGCCTTAGCAATGGTTTTGTGGCCTTGTCTGGACTGTTTATTTTTGTGTTCCTTTTAAAAATTTCCTTTGATCACCAGATTATGTGTTGGCAAATCACTCTGATGGTGAGGGTCACAATAAGTGAGGACCAGAGGACGCGAATTATCCCTTTGACTGGGCGGAGTTAACTAGAAGTTGATGTCAGTTGTTGCTTATTAGATCAATGAAATACGGTTTAAGAAGTGTGATTTGTATACTAATTCATTCTTCATCTAATATTAGACTTTGAATGAAGACCTAAAAAAATATGTGGTAGAGAAAGGTAGGAAGGGGCAATTACTTTTTCACAACACTGTATCTGCTACCTAGTGCCTTTCATATCTGTCTGACTATCTGTTGTTGAATCTCCTCCTGTATCTTCCATTTCATAATAAATGTATCATAACTGGGCCAAGTAGCTTTATGAACCGAAGTGGAAATCTTTCTCTGTTCTCTACTTAAAAGGAAAAAGTAGACTACAATGAAGATCCATGGCCATGCAGAAAGATACCGTCTGTGTTATTTATCAGTTATGCTAAAGTGTGGAATGACTAATATGGATATTTTGGAGCTAAAATATGTGAAATACATAACAGATTGACACTCTGAACAATTTGTACTGTGCTCTGGTACAAGCAGGCAGCATGCTGCAACATGGTGACTGCACCATTTGAAATATTATTTCAAAGCACACAGTTGTTTTAATGTGTGAATATGTGTTTTTATATTTGCAGACTAATATTTTTTTTTATCAAATTAAATTATTTCAATTATGAGTTCAGAATTATAAACAAATTCCACTTGTACAGTGGTGCACCTGTGCAGATTCTAGGAAATGGCCACTAGATGGCAGGCTAACCCCATGTTCTTCTTTGAATTTGAACGCCGCCAGTCAAACTACAAATGTAGAGTCTGTCCAGACCCAGATTTTAATCACATTTTAAATAGCTGTCAGATTGATAATGTCACACCTAAAAGTCCTGAGGTGATCATTTTTACAGGTAATGAAGCAGCGTACTTTTTACCTTTTGACATATTTCTTCTAACTCTCCACAGACATAGCTGTGAAGTTATGCTTTATGTATTCCATATCCACATTGAGAGTCAGGGTTGTGTTATGGAGATTATGTTGAAGACCTTGTCTGTATTTTAATAGAAAATGTGTTTTGTTGCTTAGGAACAGTTTGCCTTCTCCCTCAGCAGGGGGCCTCCTTCTGAATATCATTATGGTCCATCATTCAGCGAAGACACAAATCTCCCTTTTTTTTGCCAATTGTTATCTGTAGTTGCATTTATTCTAAAGACCCACGGAAGCATCTGCTTTGATGAAAGTAAATCCTAGGGAGCTTTTCACTGCTCTGATGCCATGTCGAAACATATGCAGAATAAAAAGAAATAAATCAATAAAAGTGGACTGAGTAGGTCTGCTATGCTAAAGGTTTTTTGAGCAAAAAAAAGGACTTCTTTGAAACCCATGTGTCACAATTATATATAGATATTAAAATGCTTCTCAGAATAATAACAGTCAAAACCACAGATTTATGACTGATATTCTATCATTTTTGGCATTCTGAGGCTAAGAACTAATAAAAGGGAATTAAACATATACTATATGGCAGATGTTAATGCTGAAGAATTACTGTAGACTATTTTAATCTAAATATTATTGAGAAAAATGTTTAAAATGTGTTGAAGTGTCTCTTATCTATCTATCTATCTATCTATCTATCTATCTATCTATCTATCTATCTATCTATCTATCTATCTATCTATCTATCTATCTATCTATCTATCTGAGTATATCATGAGTATATGTGTATATGTGTGTATATATATATATATATATGTCGAGGCTATGGCTGGCTACAGATTTTTGAAGATCAATAATTAGTTTGCCTGCAAGCAGTTTGTTCCAGAGCTATCTTATTAGCTAAGGTATAAAAATCAACATAATACTGGTGTTTGTTTAACTCCAAAAAGGATGATCGTCTTGTCTTTTTCAATATACACTCTTTTGAACCTAATTGCATAGGTATCCTTGTATAAACATCAGGTACAGACCAAGAACAAACAGTGGTGGTACCTCATGCTGCTTGTCCAATATGTTGCAGTTCCACCACAGCTGTGGGGAGAAGATGCTACATCTCCGCGGGTCTTTCCCTGTCAAACCAAGTTAGAGAAAAAAAAAGGATCAAGCCATGCTGAGTGCCGAAATAAAATGTGACAGTCTTTAAATGCTGAGACTCTCACATTCGAATAAACCTCTTTATTAAGGCTGTGAACATGAAGAATTACTTTATTTTGGAAATGGTGCAGTAAATTACACACATTTTAACAGAATATATATATATATATATATATATATATATATATATATATATATATATATATATGTTTATTTAAAATACTACTAATTTCAGATCATTTAAAATATTTTTGAGATTATTTTATATTTGCAACACTTTTTAATCACTATTTCAACATCCATATGCTTATCAATTTCACACGTCTCTTCACATCTATGTCTATTTCATAGAAATGCTTTCATAACTACCATAACACCTGTCATGTCTATCTGTCCATCCTTATAATTACTGTATATAGTGCCTTTCACATCTATCTATCTATCTATCATATAGCACCTTTCACATCTATCTATCTATCTATCATATAGCGCCTTTCACATCTATCTATCTATCTATCATATAGGCCTTTCACATCTATCTATCTATCTATCATATAGCGCCTTTCACATCTATCTATCTATCTATCTATCTATCTAATGTCTTTCTGTTTCTCATTTTATATAATGCCTATTCTTTCTGTGTCCATTTTTTTTATTTTTATAGTGTCTTTCCTATATTTCTATCTATCTTAGTGCTCCCAACCTCTCTCTCTCTCCTTAGTGCCTTTCTCCTTTTCTTTTTATATACTGCCCATTCATTATGTGGCTAATTATTATTATTATTATTATTATTGGTGCCATATCTATCTATCTATCTATCTATCTATCTATCTATCTATCTATCTATCTATCTATCTATCTTAGTGCCTTCCTGTTTTTCTTTATATATTGCTCTTTCTGTAGCTAATTATTTATATTTTTGTGCCTTTCTGTTTCTCTTTCATATACTTTTTTCTTTCTTTCGTTAATTTTATACTGACATTCCTATCTATCTATCTATCTATCTATCTATCTATCTATCTATCTATCTATCTATCTATCTATCTATCTATTATATAGTGCCTTTCACATCTATCTATCTATCTATCTATCTATCTATCTATCTATCTATCTATCTATCTATCTATGTTCCTCTGTTTTACCTTCTTTATCTCTATATTAGTCTGCCCAGATCCAACAGGTAGACTCTCTAAAGTCCAGTCTGTGATGATCGAGTGTATATTTTCTAAAACTGAAGGGGGTGAGGATGCACCCCAAAGCCAGAGCGGGATGCGCTGCATGGCGGCTCCCCGCCTCACCAGGCTATCTGTTTGCCTTCATGTGTTGTTTCAGTTGGCAAAGCCGACGTGCAGGAATTAAATCCCATGTTCTAGTATACCACATGTAGGAATTAATAGTTTCATTAAAAATAAAGTAACACATCAAAAATAGAACTTGAGCTCTCCAATCAATATACCAAGAAATTCAAAGCGAACCAAAGAAAACGTAAACGTGTCATTTCCTTCATTTCTCCCAAAAGTCAAGTGCCCGCCCGAGTGAGTGAGGACGTGAGAGCCGCCCAGTGGCGCGTCTTCTGTCTGTCAATATCTGTTGTATGAGTGGCTGTAATGGTTTGTTTCTAGGCAGCAATACTGTGCCACTCCTACCTGCTCTGAGCACTTATTAGAAGATTAACAGTTTTAAAAATGTACATCATTTCTATGACACACAATTTTCCAAATGTAAAGTCTTTTCCTTTTTCATCCTATCATTCATTTTCAATGTTTGTCTTTGTCATGCAGCTGTCCGACATGCTTGTGTAGAAGCATCTTTGAGGTAATATTTTTGCATGTGTTCTAATTGTTCCTAATGTCGTTACTTTCATTTGTGACATGACAGTTTTCCTGTGGAAGTCAACTGGCTTACCTAAATAAGAGTAATTGTTATAGCAGAGGCTTTAAAAATGTTCTCTCTTCTGTTTGTAAAATCAAAATCAACCTCAAAATCCTAAGTTGTTCTCCACTCTTACTGGATGGCAAAAAACGTTTTTGTGCAAAGCCGCATGGTGGTGGTAGGAGGCTGATTGGGGAACCTTACAAAACAAAAAGCCTGCAGGATTTGTGTAGAAAGAGTGAATCAGACTTTTATGGCACCTCAAAACCTTCATACATTTCTGGCTCAATATGGACACTAGGTGAGAATTTAGATTTTTTAAAATAATGTCAGTATTATGCTATTAAAATTTCACTCAAATGGAAGAAGGCTCTCCCACCTCCCACCATTTACGCAGACAATGTGACAAACTGCAAAGGCAGCAGACGGTGTACCACAAGTGTCCCCTCCGATGCAGTACGTGACCTGACGTGAGACCCTTAGCCTGACAGTCCTCATATCGTACAAATAGGTTGATTTTTAAGTTGCTTTGAATAAAAAATGTCAGAAAAATAAATCACCTGCATATCATGAAATATCACTATTTCATATTGTACTTCACATAAAAGTTTTGCAGAGAAGAACGGCTCAGATAACCAAATTCTGATCCATCCATTTTTATTTCAATGCCAAATCTAACTTTTATATTTCTGAGTACGTATAAGAGCACTGGGCTTGTTCTATCTGAACTGGTAATAAATCAATTGTGTAAGGAAAAGCAAGTGATCACCAGTCTATGAGTTGGTTTCTCAACAAGATGGACCCGTCACAACTCAGAAAGGCTCTCCTAACTAACTGGTGCGTCTTCAAGGTGGCAGGCTGAGTGCGACTGTGTAACAAAAAGAAACTGAACCCAGCATCAAGCACCAGCATCTCTTTGTCTCGTAGACGACGTTCTGTCTTTGTTTTAAGGTGAAAACAACCTGCAACTGTCTCAGTAGTCGATAACTAAAATCTGAAATTTGAAGTGTGTGATAATGACCTACATAAGGATGAACAAGAATATATACAGTGGTGCCTCAGTTTGTGAGTGTAATTCGGTCCGGAAACGTGCTTTTAATCCAAAGCACTTGCATATCAAAACGAATTCCCCCATAAGAAATAATAGAAGCTCAGATGATTGGTTCCACAACCCAAAACTATTCATATAAAAATGATTAATACAAAATATAAAGTAAACATATCTAAAACAAATTAACCTGCACTTTACCTTTGAAAAGAATCATGGCTGGTGTGAGGGAGACGAGAGAGAGGAGAGGAGGAGGAAGGTTATTGTGAAGGACGACTTTCACTCTAACCAACTAACAGAATCCCTGCTATCTGTTGGCTCACTGGAATCTTCTTCTTTTTTTGTGACTTTAACAAGGAGCCTCTCCAGCGACAGTTGCTTTTGCCTGAAGAGCCACTACACTTGGACACAAAATAAAAAGAAATGCTTTACACACTGTACGGTTTCTAAACTCTTGTGGGACTCCATCCCCACCAATGGGGCGACATGCAGAAGAGCGTCCTGAAGCAATTGCAGGCTCCCAGCGCCGTAGCAGTTCGAATCCGCAAAGATCGTGGACATGCTATAAGTGCCTGCCATCGATGGGTGATACAAGGAACATTATAAATGTGCAGGGCACAGGATTACTTGGCCACTAACCTGACCCTGACCCTGTCTGACTGCTGTGTCGGTGTTTAGGAGAGCGGCAGATCCCGCTACAATAAATAACCGTGCTGTTCCTGTTTCATGCTGAATAAAGATGGTGTCGCTAAAGTACTCGCGTTTTGGGGTGCAGGACAGGGACTCACACGTTACAACACACACAGGTGTGTTCACCATGCTACAATAAACAGTATACGCTCCTACGGATGTTGACTATACGAGTGAGGCGCGCCAACTGAGACTGGGAGATGATTACCCACAATCCCGCAGCGAGAGCGAGAAGAACCATCAGCTCAGTTGTGATCACGTGACGCTCAGCAGACAAAGCGTATATGTACCTCGCTCGTTTATCAAAAATTTTTTGCTCATCTTGCAAAACACTCGCAGACCAAGTTACTCGCAATCCAAGGTTTTACTGTCCATGGATTTATGATAGCCTTTATTAACATGGGGAGAAAAGAACAAACATAAGTAGACAGAAAGCTAGTCATCTTTACCGCTTCATTATTGTCCATCCCTCTAGCTCCTGAACCTGCTCATTTCAGTTCAAGGTCGCAGGGTGCCAGAGCCTATCCCAAGAGCTTCAGGCGCAAGGCAGGAAAGGACACAGCCACGTAACCTCCAACATCAGCTGATAGTGGGTCCGGTTGAGTAGCCTGTTAATCCATTATGTGTGTCTTTAGGGTATGATGTTGATAGGGATATGGACAGCGTAACGGAGAAAACCCAGATGGACATGCAAACTCCACATAGAGAGAAGCCAGGCAATAGAATGAATAAACGTCTGCAGCACTCGCCACTGTGCTGCCCTTTGTCGATAAATGAATTGAAATGTTTTACCCAGCTTTAGCTGCAAATAAGTTCCACTCAAACAACACCCATTGATGTGTTTTATAGATACACACAAGTATTGATTCTGGATCTTCTGAGGTAAGCAATACCACTGCAGGACAAGAGGGCGCGGTCATTCGAACTGTCTCTCCCTGTACAGTTTCAAGAAGCCACCAAGTGAGGGCAGCTGACCTTCCAGGATGGTGTCTGATATTGGACCCGTAACCTGATCTGGACCAAGATTCATCAAGTTTGTCTAAGCTAACAAGCATTTTGTATGTTGGGCTGAAGATGCCATCTTTGTGTTAGTGCCATCACATCCAGTTTTTGTTTCAGGGTTCACCCTGTTCACACATTATGAAGAGGCTTGTATACGTCTGTCTTCTGGGTCACAATATGTATGCCGTACTGTACCATAAATTGGATATATATTTAATGATCACTGTGCTAGAAGGCACAAACCAACCCGACTAACTCCTCCAGACGATAGTTCATTACTATATATGCTCTGTGTGTGTGTGTGTATCTATTATATCTATCTACTGTATAATAAACCAGTAAGGCCTGCATGTGTGGCCGCACCCTTAGAGCAATCTGATTGCTCAGTTTGGCTTTGGTGATGCGATCAAAACAGGAAGAGCCGTGGAAAAGAGGCTGAGACACAAGAGGCGGAGAAAAGGTGTAGGAGTCACCCTGAGAGTCGCCTTCACAGACGTGAAGTATTAAAGTGGACAGGAAGCGAGCAAGACGCCTGCAAATGACAGAATCTGGGAAGTAGGCATTATGGGAATGCAATCGAGAGAGGGAGGCTCCGACACACCAGGATACTGTGGAAAGGTGCAGAAGGTACACGTAGGGCAGTGGTTCTCAAACTGTGGGGTGGGCGAGAAGATGTGAAAATAAGAAAACAAGAATCGAAAATATGAAAAATCCATCTATTGAAACCAAAACAAATTAACTTAAACTACATTCTGATACTAGAAAAATAAATATTGAGTTAGATAAACGTCGATAAAAGTTAAGTAGGTATAAAAAAATATGCATCTATGATATATCATTAATTAAAAAAGAACAAATTGTGAGTGGGTTCCTTTCAAAAAAATGTTAGGTGGATGCGATTAAAACTGTTACGAAAACTAGGGTGGCAAATACTTAAAGGTTTAGAAACGCTGACGTAGGGCAAGAAATATCAAATATTTTTACATTCATTCAATTTCTTTCTTTGACAGGTAACAGGGCAATAATATATATGCTCATGTGTTTTGATTGGCTAGGCTCTGAGTCCCTGCATCCCTGTCAAAGAAGAAGTAGGTTTAAATATAAGCTGTGCAAGTTATAATGAAAAACAAAAATACCGATAGTTTAATTTGTATATTTTATGTAATTCAGCTTTTCGGGTTTGTGTCCCACGCCTGGTCATTATCTGCGTGTAATCTGCAGGATGTCCCCAGATCACGTCCTCCTTCATCCCCAGAGATGTGCGTTTTAGATTTGATTGGCATCTCTGAATTGGGTGTGATGAACTGATGCTTCATCCAAATTTGGTTTCCACTTTGCAGTCTGCCCCTCATGACCTTAAATTTGATTAAGTGGATTTGATAATATTATGCTATTTTATGTAATGGTTAAGCTCTAATTTGATTACATAAATTCTCTTGTACCCTATTACTAATGCTTAGTAGTTATCAACGTGCCAATTGTCATTTAGTAAACGTCTAGCCCGGCCGTACTTTTATTCCTCTTTATACTCAGTCCACCAGAATCCTGGGTAGAAGTTTCAGTGTTTAGGAGTTCAAAAGACACAAGAAAAGAATATAAATGTGATCGTCTAGTGTTCGTCTAAAGGACACACTTTTTCTACTGCACTAAGCAGGCTCTTGTTACAAATTTCACTCATTCAGTTATTAGAATACTAGCTGTCGCTGACAGCTCCGCCCGTGTAGTACTAAACGAGGACAAATATTTTAAAAATCAATTTAAAAAAAAATTTAATCATTTGTATTTAGAAGAATTTATATTGATAGCTTTTGTATCCAAGGGGCTCTTAATATACAATATTTTTGGTTTTGCTATCAGGGGCGAGAATGTAGCTGTGATCTCTTTGTCAAAAAATTGTAAAAAGTTGGCAAGGTGTCTGTGGCCAAGCGGAAGGTAGGTACACTCCAACGTCAAACGTTGCCACTGTATCTGATCGTGTTCAGCTCTGACGGGATAGCGTCCCCCATATTGCGAGAAGAGCACGTGGTCGTGATATCTCAGCCAATGAGCAGCTACCATCTAAGACACACATAGCCCTGATCTCTCTCTCAAAAATGTCAAACGTTACTCTTTAACAATCTCTAGATGATAATGTCGGCTGAACAAACACGTATCGCTAGCTAAGCGGAGGCAAGGTGCGCTCCAACACGTGGCGACATGTAGACTAACTCGAATGGAGGCTGGCGAGTGTGTGAGGACCCGCCTCCACCTCCCCTCGGCCTGCAGCCTGTCTCTTGGATTTCTATGAATAAATCAGTGCCGCAAGTGAACTATGATACTTAGTGCGATGAAATCAACCGAATGTTCAAGCAAATTATAGAAAAAAACCTAAATTTAAATCCATTAAGTGTTCCTCGCATGAAAAGCAGACAGACAGATGTTGGATTTTATATATACAGAGATCAGAAAATGTTACAAAAGACTAGGCCATTTAACCCAAAAGAGTTTAAATATGCCAGCTACTGAATCTCTTCATAACAGAGAGGCGAGATTTGAAGGTCCCTAAAGTAACAGTCTCGACCACACTACCTAATATTTTATTCTAGGTATTCAATGTATAAAAACAAATTGCAATGTTTACATGAAATTTACCCACAGCAAGTTTCCAACCAGGTCCCCGTGTTTTTGTTAAACTCATTTTAAGTAACAGTCTGGGTCCGCTGTATTAATTCCTTTCATAATTGTAATAACTTTATCATCTCTTAACCTCCATTTGCTTATACTGAAAAGGTTCCACTGCTTTAGTCTGTCCTCATAAGTCATAGTCTGCCAACTTGGAATCATCCTAGTCACTGTTCTCTGGACATTTCTTATTGCAGATCATCTTAATTCAGTTCATGTTCATGGTAGGTTGAAGTCCATCCTCACAGAATTAGACACCAGTCCTGGATGAGGCTGCTGTACTTTATAGGGTGCAATAACTGAAACACGGCCTCACGCTCTTCTTTGGGATATGCAAGGAAACACAAAGTACCCAGAAAAAAACTCCAAGCAGTCACATGAAGAAAATCCACATTGAGAGCAACCAGGCCCATGATTCCTGTTCAGTCTCCTGGAGCTGTGCTGTGAAACAATCAATAGCATTATTGCATTTCAGTATTGTAGGGGTGCCCTTCAGAGGTCTGGTGGCCTTGGAATGCAGCATCTCACCAGTCGGAGTTTTGTTTTCCCTGGCTATGTGACCATATCAGAAACCATATCTGACCATATCATATTACAAAACTGGATATTAACCTTTGCCATTCTAACCATGAGAGTTACAATTGAATTCAGTTATTTTGCAGTTTAATTTATGTTTTCCTCTGTTTGAGATTCTTACATTTCCAAATCTATATATATCTTTCTATTATAAAAAAAAATCCTGGAAAGGTAAAGCAGGGCAACGATACGTGATCTTCTCGGAAGACATTTAAAAGACCCACGAGATGCAAACAATATAACAAATAACACTCAGTCGTGTAAAGGCACGTAGCACACACAGGTCCTGTGCTGTCAGCACATATAAAGTGTATAAGAACAATTACGTTCTAAATGAAACGTCAAAGAATAAGCAAAGAAGCATTATAAGTCCTGAGAAAAAGATGTAACCACGCCTGGAGCCGGAAATAAAGGACAAGTATTGTTTTAACAACGTCACGCGAGTCAAGGCAGTGAGCAGTCATTTAAAACAAGTCCAAGGACATCTAACCTAGCAGTTGTTGGATTGCTGTTGGCAGACACGCTTCATGTGCTCCCAGCTCTTAAAGTAACGACAAGCGACAAGCAAAACACGCAGCTTGCCAGCAGCAAAAGGCCTGCAGATGATCAGACTGCTTCTCTGTAGCGTGCGTTCAGCCAACCTAACCCTCGCCCCCCTTCACATTGCGAGCGACAGAGATTCAAAGTGGCAAAAGGGCAGCTGCTGTACAGGCTTTAAAATGATTGGGCAGCGTATGTAACAATTCCCAAGAAACTAACAATCTCTTTAAATTGTATATCCGGTAAACCAAACCCGGGTGTGGGCGAGCGAAGCGAGCAGGGGACAGAGACCCCAAGTATATTTAAAATGCTAAGGTCTGTCCAGCTATCACAAGATTACTCATGAAGTACTGGGGCTGGAACATTGATTTTGGTCTTGATTGGAAGCTTATGACCCGTTATGTACTGGTATTGTACAAAATGTGAGGTAGCATCAACCTTGCCAAACTGACCTGCATTTGTTGGTTTCTTATGGCAAAGTGATAGGGGAACAAATCAAACAGAAGAGCAATGACACCTGCTGAGTGTCAAGCAAATCACATGTGATGAAGAAAACCCATAGCAGGAAGAAGAAAATCAGCACCATCTGCTGAGCATCAAGAGCAGGATACAGAATGTGAGAACAAGAAAGATGGAGAAATGCATACAACAGGGAGTCAATGTGTAGCGGCCATAACCACTACGATTCACGACGTTTATAGTGATGTGTTAATTACGGGTTGCACGTCAACCCCAAACTGCCTTTGGACCCCTTCCTGCAGTGCCGATTACATCAACTAATAGGATTGATTTGACGTATAGTCTATACAAATTACACAAATTTCCCCAGACCTGTGCCGATTCCGAAGCTGCCCACCCCCTTTTCCAACCCATACAGTATACAAATAACATAAAAATCATGGACCCAAAATGTCATGCAATGTCCACTCAGTTTTGTTTCTTTATAAGATAAAATATCCCACAATGTTTCCCATTCTTCAGACGTGCTATCCCAGAATAACAGATTGCTATTTGCTCACTCAGATCTTGATCCTTTCAACTGTCCTGTCCAATTTAGTATATCAGGATTTCTTCACGGTGGCCGCCATCAAACTGTATTGGACTTTGGTGCTCCACATGAAACAATCTCTTTCCTGGCTTCAGATAGCACACGTCTGTCCCCTCCACAATAAAGCTCAGGCTTCTTCCATTCCTGCCTTTTCACACTCTTTTGTAGCTGTGTATCCACGTCTGTTTCCTTGGCATACCCTCCCGGAAATCGCAGCAACAGACCCCTACCTCACCAAGGTCCTCCCTATTAACATATACCCAGTCCGCCCATTTTAAGCCTTACGCTAGATTCCACGTGTGCTCCGACGGAGACAGGGTTCACATTGGTTATAACGTAATAGAGAGCGAAAAGATAAACCAGCAAATAGATTTATGTGCCAGTGCTGCAAATGTGTAATAAAAACACAGTCCCCGAAACCCCAGCTATTGATAATCCCCCAGGACAAGGTACATACGGCTTCAGTGCTGTATTTATTGATTAATGAACATGATGAAGATCTCCATTGTTGGCTAAAGTAGAAAAAAGTTAAAACACGACTGCCGGTGTCTGATGAGACCTAATTTGTAATATTTATTCTGTTTCTCTTCTCTGTTTCGAGATATGGAACTTGGTGCCACTGTTCTACTGCAAGGCTGCTCTCCTGAATACGGAAAAGTCATCTTGGACAAAGAAGCACTGGAATCATCTGACGGAAAGATTCTCTCATCAAATTGGATGGTCAGCACAGACTCCATTATGGAAAACCCCAGCAGAAGGCAGGCAGCCAGATAGCCAAGGTCTCCAGGACTGTGACTTTGTCTCTTTTATAATTTTAACCTCTACCATTGTCAGCTGGCAACAGTTCATCAATTAATTAATATACTCTATAGATATTGCTGGCTTCCATTTATGTTTCATCAGTTCCACCTTGTTCTCTGTGTTTTAACAAATCTGCATTTATATGTGTACCTGTTTTGTATTTAGTAGTTAGTATAATCTATACTTGCATTTTAACTAAGAATTGTTCACAGCACTATGAACTGGCACTCAGCGAAGAGCGCTATACAAAAATAGGTTGCATTTAATTGTATATGTACTGATGAATCAACAAATCAGAGGTAGTGTCAACCATGACAAAGTGAGCTGGGTTTGTGTGTGTAAACTCATTAAGAAGGTGACAAGGCAGAACGAAATGGAAGAGTGACAACATGTGCTAAGCATGAAGCAAATTTCAGAAGCTGATTACGTGATAGGAGGGTGAAGCATGACAGCTGTGACATTGAGCACATATAGCCACAAACTACTGGGGCGAGAAACTTGAACTTGTGTAACCAGATAAATTGTTTAAAGTCTAAATATCTGAGTGTCTTACTGGTGGGCATTGTAATAAAAGCTCGATCCTTACAACACCATCTATCGATAATATCCCAGGATTTGCTACATACAGTACATCTTCCAAATTCATACCGTATATAATTGTGTTTAAGTTCTCCCGCGTATAACTCGAGGTTTGATTTTACCTTATGTTTATGATGTTGGTCATATAAGTCAAATGCGGAAAACTCACGCTATTGGTCCAAGAGATTACGATATGCTAACGCCCACCTGAAAGAGTAACCACACGGTGATACCCAAACTATTTCGAAGCGACGTTTGCACTGATTTGTGTTTTTTGTATCCCACACCCTCTTACACGTTTATCGTAAGAGCATCCCTTATCTACGATGGAGCGTTCGATCAAAAGAAAGTATAAAGCTGGATTTAAATTAAAAGTCGTTGAAGTAGCGAAAGAAATTAGTAACTGTGCTGCTGCAACAAAACTTGATGTGTCTGAGAAACTGATGTGAGATTGGAGGAGGCCAGAAGATGTAAAAAAAAAAATTTAATAAATGAAGTGTCGCATTTTTGAACGGGCGTATAAGTCGGGGTCTGATTTTATGATCGAGTTTTTGGGTTTCAAGACCGTATATACGGTAATTAAGTGTAAGTATTGTGTTTATTGATTCTCGACCATGCCAAAGAACTCTTTAACAGGAAGAAGAGCAGCGACATCTGCGAAGCTGTATTTTTTCATGGTGAAAACAAACACTGCCTTGCCAAAAACGTTCAGCTTGCTCTACATGTGTATGAACCATCTTTATTTGAGGAATTTCTTTTTCTATTTCTTTTTTTATTGTTTTATTGTGTTTGAGCTACACCTTTGTATGAAAATGTGCTACAGAAATAAATGCTGTTGTTAGCCAGTGTGCCACCATGCCAGAAAAATAACACAGAAAAATGTGAACTTTTTTGGTCAATTGAAAAGCAAAAAAAAAAAAAAGTTTGTTAATAAGTTTGTATGTGTCTCTAAATTGGCCTCTAAGCTTCATGGTGGTGCATGCGGCTCTCCAGCATGACCTCAACATACTGTACATGAATAGACAAAAATCAAATGGTTCAATTTCTTACACCACCATAGATTAAAAAAAAAAATTAATGTCTACATTTGCCCCCAAAAAAAATGTATCAGTCTGTTTTATTTTGGCTCACTTCTGAGTGTCCATTTTCGGTGGCCGTCCGGTTGCTTGCCGTCGCATTCCTCCTGCAAAGTTTCCAGATCTCAACGATTTTAGATTTCTGTGTTTCAAGAAGAAAGGCTTCCTGTAAGTGAAGGAGTAGAAATGGACAAAGAGTTAAAAAACACTAACATTTACTGTCGATTTTAGTGTTTTTACGTGGCAGCTCTCAAAGGTATATTTACATGCATTATGAGAGTGAAAGCACGTGGCGCACACCAGTCAGGACAGAGGCAGCCATTTGTCTCCCTCAGGCTAGTGTGACACCCATGGCTGAGATCCCCCAGGTTTTAGTGAGGTTCAGTTTGATGAGAAGGTATCAGGGACAGCAGATCTTTATTAACTTACTTACTTATTGCTTATTCATTTATTTATTTTTCCTTTCAAAGTGCAATATGCCCAGAACTGAAATCTAAATTGTGGGTATAAGTGTGGCCTGCCTGGAAGCTCATCTCCCCAGCAGAGGCGACCTCTGACCCAAGCAGAGCGAAACCTGCATGTCTCACGGAAACATGGCACACATGCTGCCCACTTCTCTACCATCTTACTGTCTGCAGCAGAGCAGTTAATAAAGAGATTGATTATGAAACTGTCAGGAAGTGACAGTTGGACAGAGCCGCTCCCCATGAGTGACAGAGGGCTCGCTCTACTTTCACAGCCAAGAACTACACCACCAGCGGAGTGCCGACAGCACCCAGACATCGTGCCAAGACTGCTGGAAGGTGTCTGCAGAGATGTGGCACAGCCTTCTGTACTGAGAGGACTGCTTGTGATTTTCATGTATTGTCAGAGTTCAGAGATTCCTAATAACTTTTTTTTTGGGGAGTGGGGGCGGTGGTTGGCGGAGGCGGCGAGATGGGTATGGCGCTCTGTACAAGCTTTAAACTGACAACGTGTGTCGCCGCACAATGAAAGTCAAAGCTGAATTTGTTTATTGGCAGGCTCAATTTATGTCACAAACACTCAGCCATAAATGTTGACGGCTGCTTAATGCGTTAACACGGGTGTACATGAAAAGGGAGGGAGCTGGGGGCGGTGGGAGGGAAAAGTGGGAAAAGGTCCATTTTTTCTTGTTATTTTATTGAAAATGTCTATTATTATTTTTTTTTTTTTTGAAAGAAAGCATCCATGCAAATGTTTGTATGGGTACATTCATTAGAAGCTTAACATGTACCCGCACTGTGTATACTGCATGTGGGGCACTTGCTGACCCGTTCTATAAGGCTTAAGGCCTGCCGTAGCAAACATTTAATTTACTGAACCGACTGACATCACAGAGCAGCTTCTACAAGTGACTTGATTCTTGACCCCCCTTTTGTGATAAGAAGTCATTCTGCAACCCACCTAATCCAGTTCTGGATTGCAACGGGCCAAGTCTGAAACGGACCCTGGATGTGGCAGCAGCCCCTGTCAGGGCCCAAAATATATAAAACATACTTTTATTTAACATTTCTGTTTAATGGGCCACCATAAAGGAGCAAGCAGCACAGTTTACTTTTATTGGGAATAAAGGACATCAGACAGGAGATGAACTTGAGAGTCAAATGCTGTGAGGGAGCAGTGCTACGTTCTGATCATGGTGGCAGATTGGCTAGCACTGCTGCCTTACAGCTCCACTGCCAGTGTGGGTTTTCTTCCCACACCCAAAAGACATGAAGGAGCGGTTAGTAGTGACTTTAAACTGGCGCTTCATATGTGAGTGGCCCTTATGATGTTTGGTGGTATGGCATCTGTAAACCTGTCCAGGATTGGTTCTCAACCTTGTGTCCGGTTCAGCTGGGTTAGAAGCCAACTTCATGTGGCCCTGTACTGGATAAGTGGCATTAAAAGAGTAAGTATAGATGGCTAGACTAAATATTACGTAGATATGACCGATACTTATGAGACAGACAGCTATGAGGGATGCCATATAAAACAGATGGATACATGGGAAAATGTGCTTTATTAAACTGAGGGACAAATATAAAAGGTACTTTATTAGGGTAATATTTATAAAAGGTACAATATAAAATAGATAGAGGCACTACATAAAATAACATATAAGGAACGACACCTTATAAAATAGCTGGTTAGATACAGAAGATGACATAATAGATGTGGATGCAGTTCTAGTAAACAGATAAATGCAAAAAGAGACGTGTCAGACTGATAAACTTATAAATGTTGAAATATAGCCATAAGAAAACTGTTTTAAATGTCAAATAATATCAAACAGATATGAAATATGTGAAATATATATATAGAAAACATGCTTTTTTAAAACTGATAAGATGTGAAAGTGCTGCTCAAAATACACATATGAGAATCACGCTTTACAAATTTGACAGACAAATAGGATAGTTACTTTATTAAATACGGTAACTAGGTATAAAAGGTGCCATATAAAATCAATATGTCGAAAGAAAAATAGATATAGCATTGCTCTATAAAACAGATAGATAGATAGATAGATAGATAGATAGATAGATAGATAGATAGATAGATAGATAGATGTGAAAGGCACTAAATAATAGATAGATAGATAGATAGATAGATAGGAAAGGCACTATATAATAGATAGATAGATAGATAGATAGATAGATAGATAGATAGATAGATAGATAGATAGATAGATAGATATGGGCACCATATTTCAGCCCAGTGTGACCCAAGCAGTTTGGGCCGTCAGGTCAGCCTGTATGTAGCGAGGATTGTGTTGGCGTAGGGTATCCCATGGGTGCCACCATACCATCCAGCTGTGTAGATTCTTTCCATGATGTGCCTTGTCTACGATGGTGGCAGAGTTCTGGTGCTCCCACTACTTTGAATGGGCACCTGCTTACCGAGTTGGTTTGCCTCTGTATTTTGTAAAAGCAGTGTTTCCTGACTTCAGAGAGAGACAGACTTGTGTATCTGTCTTGGATCTGTCTGGATTCCGTGGTGCCCATCCTCATCGTGTGAAATGCCTCATAAAGCATCTCCTCACGTGTGACATGTGGACGACCTCAAGTGGACCCCACTAAATAAATCTCGCAGACAAAGGTAGTCAACATTGTCTTATTTCCCACTTGGAGTGCCACAATATCAGGGGCAACTTATGAAGAAAGCAGATGAAAACACAATAAAAGTATAAAAGATGTGAACTACTTGTTAAAACTAATCAACTACACGTAGAAAACAGAGCATCTGAGGGAGGAGTTCCGACCTCTTCCTCGAGTTATTGATGTAACATATGAAGTGTTTTATGGCCGATCTCTTCTCTGCTTCTCTCTAATCGAGTAATTGTGTTCAGTTCATGCCTATCTGAACTGATGCAAAGCCACCTAACGTTGTGGGCATCCCGAGTCAGTAATGGAAGGTCCGGCTTACAGGAGACTCGGGGCCCTAGAAGTTGAGAGTCTTCTTCTTCTTCTTTTGAGGTTCCCATGTTCAAAATAAAGCCTCTGTGAAGAAGTGGAGTTCACGTTTCATTGTTCTAGCGCTATTATTCTTTTGTGAGCTGGGTACCTTGTATGGCAGTGAGTGACAAATGTGAAATCCATGCAGGAAACATGAATGGAGGAGAGAATTAGAGAGTGAGAAAGCTTCAACAAGACGGTGTGCCTAAGCTAGTGCTTTTTTTTCCAAGGCAGGAGTTTTCCCCAACATGGAGCACATTGACAAATGACCTAATAGAAACTCTCCAGAACGACTTGGGATTTCATTTACAGGTCTGGGCAGATCAAGCTGCAGACAAATGGAGGTTATACTGTATATACTTCAAAGAGTTAATGTAAGGGACTGCTAAAGACTGGCTAAAGTTGGAATAACGTATCTAATATACCGCTATCCTGAGGAACGCTGGGAGAGAAAAATAATTAACACATAAAACTGTAAAAAAAAAAAAATCACCAAAATGGGAGTTTCAGTGTTTTCCGACTGCATGGCTCAATGAAACTTAAAGTGTCGAAAATGAAAGCAGTTCCACACATGTGGCATCCAGACTACTGTACAGCGATGCCAATAAAATCACTGGAATTAGAATTATCTACAATAGATGAACCAGGAGTGCAGCCATTTATTTTTAGAGCCACTGTGATTCCTACATGAAAATAAAGAACAGTTTTTCTGTTTCTGATGAAGTTTGTTTTACTCCAGCAATTGTAAAGACGCATCTGCATTTTTTACAGAACAATAAATAGATACCGCAGTCCACGACAAATTGTGATTACAGTAAACAAAGAGAGAAAGGAAGAATCTGCTCCTTCCTCATCTGCTTCCAGCTAGCAGGCTGACTCCAAAGACGAGCACAGCTTTCTAAAGCGACGACACTGACTTCACTTGATTACCTTACGATAAAACAGCTCCATTGTCCCTGTACGCATGGGAAGCTACAAAAAAAATGAACCTCAGGAGATCCATTAGGAAATTATCGTCTATGCAAAAACAATATTATCAGACATAGTCTGTAGGATCTTTTAAAGAGCAACACTATTCATCTGCTAAAGATTGTTTAAATTTATCACCAATAATTGCTGTTATGCCTTTACCAAATGATACCCATGTGAATATTTACTTAAAAATAGAAATTAAAAAATCTGCATAAAGCTTAGGATAATTATATTGACTCTACTGGTTTCATTTGTAACAGAATACAGTGAGTGATAATTTAATATGGCTGATATATGAGCTGCGACCAAAGCTGTCAGGATGGGCTTCAGCTTCCTAGTGTATACTAGGTGTTGTTGTACAGTATACTGAGGGCACATATACAGTACACCATACTGTATATACCATAGGTATCAATATAGACAGATAGTCATACATATGCACAAGCGCAGCTACAGAATATTACAAAAAAAATAACGATAATATCATAGACATACAGTTTACATGATTCACAGTATACACACACACACACTATATACTATATATATATATATAGATACTGTATATATATACTGTGTGTACTATGAATATGTGTATCTAAAACTGTACATTGTTATACATGTCTATAGTTGGATCTCCTTATGGCCTCTGTTAAGGTATACAATAACCCACAAGGACAAGAGGGGGCGCTATCGCTAACACCGCAGCACTGAGGAACCACCCAGTTTGGGCATCTAAGTCCATCCCTTCCAGTTCGCAGACCATAACAACCTCAGCTGCCCAGAAGTTGGCATCATCTTGGCAAGAGTGAACCGCCGGATGGAGCTCCCAAGCAAAATGACCCTAATCCACTGCTAGAGCCGAATATTTACTTTGTTGTTTGATGCCCCAGGGCAAGAGTTATAACGCCTCTTTTGTTTTTATCTGATCGCTTATTAAACAGGGTGACTTGGTTAGCACCTTAAAATTTTCCAGCCCCCAGCCACAATATGTATACAGTATATTTACATACATATATATATATATATATATATATATATATATATATATATATATATATATATATATATATATATTGTCAGGGATGCCAGGGGCAACGACCCGGCCGGGACGCCTTGAGGGACCGGAAGAGGGTCTACGCCCACCCTGGATCATGTGGGGGCCGCCATCCTGGTTGCTTTGCGGGCCACGGATAGTGGGCTTGGAAGCCCAACGCTGTAGGGACCCGTGGTCACCGTCATGGGGCGCCCCAATGCTTTGGGGACCCTGGACCTCAGCACTTCCGCCACACCACGAAGTGCTGGGGGAAGAGGAGAAGGGACACCCGGAGGGCTTCCGAGTGCGCAGCTGGCACTTCCGCCACACGGGGGTGTGTCCAAGGAGGAGTGCCCGGGAAGCAGCTGAAGCCCATCCGGGGTGGTATAAAAGGAACCGCCTCCCTGCATTCGAAAGTGGAAGTTGGGTGGAAGAGGACGGAGCTGAAGAGAGGACTGGAGGTGGCCAGAAGAAGGGCAAGAAAGACTGTGAGAGGCCCGGACTTTGGGGGAATTGGTGCTGGAGGCACTGGGACGTGCACTGAACTTGTTAATATTGTATATAGTAGTTGTGGTGAATAAATGGGTGTGTTGGGTGAACAAACGTTGTCCGCCTGTCTGTGTCCTGGGCACGTTCCACAATATATATATATATATATGTACTGTATATATATATATATAGTCACACATGCATATACATACACACGCACACCCACATCTATCTATCTATCATACTGCCTTCTGTATATATCTATCTATATATCATTATTTTTGTAATGCCTTTTAAATCTGCTTATAGTTAACAGCCTTATCTATCTATCTATCTATCTATCTATCTATCTATCT
Organism: Polypterus senegalus; assembly: GCF_016835505.1. Lineage (NCBI taxonomy): Eukaryota > Metazoa > Chordata > Cladistia > Polypteriformes > Polypteridae > Polypterus > Polypterus senegalus. The sequence goes on along the minus strand of NC_053171.1, from coordinate 96,431,024 downwards.
ATCTATCTATCTATCTATCTATCTATCTATCTATCATTATATAGTGCCTTTCATTCTATCTATCTATCTATCTATCTATCTATCTATCTATCTATCTATCTATCTATCTATCTATCTATCTATCATTATATAGTGCCTTTCATTCTATCTATCTATCTATCTATCTATCTATCTATCTATCTATCTATCTATCTATCTATCTATCTACAGTATATGTATCATATATTTATATACTGTATTTATATGTACTGCCTGTTGATTTGTGACCTTGTTAATACATGAACAGTATATACTGTACACGTTAATTTAAAAAAACAATGCATGTGATATATATACGTTCACATATTGGTAAATGATTAAGTTTATTTTGAGGTTCTCCTCTTGCAGAAATTGCAGCCCGGTGGCTCAGAGGTCAGTGCTGCTTCCTGCCAGATCAGGAGTTGTGGATTTCTGTCACCGTCTGGCGGAGTTTGCATGTTCTCCCCATCACCATTTGGAATTTTTCTGAGTGCCTCCAGTTTCCTGTGTGAGTTACATTGAATGGCAACTCTGTATTGGCAGTGGCTATCTGCGATAGTGGACTGAACTGGTGCTTCTACCAGTTTAAAGTCTCTGCTTTGAGTGAATGCAGGTTACTAGGTGAGTATTGACATGTGCACAGAGTACAGTGAAACTCTTCCTTGTATGTGCTACTCCACATGTAACACCACTGGTCACTGGTCTGGCACCATGATTAGTGACTACAACTAGCTAACCTTGGAACTTATGTTTCCCTTATGTGAAGTAAGTACCTTGCACTCTTAAAAATAAACGTGCTATAGTGGGTCATGGGGGTAAACCATCCACATGAAAGTTACAGAAAAAGACAACTTTATTTTCAGCCTTCAGATCTGTAGCAGGCTCCATAAATAACCATGAGCACATGGTAGCAGATTTGTGAAACAGAACTCTTGCCTCACACCACACAGACTAAGTTCAGGTTTTCTTGATCTTTCAGTATCCTGCTAGGTGCAGCCTTCTATACATTAACAATTTCTGCTTTTCTCCACATATTAGGAACCATTTTTAAAGTCCAATGAGCTCTTTGCATAATTAAATGGTTGTCTGACAAGGGACCAAGCAAAAAACCTTCATTTTAAGAGTGTGCCTTGTAGTTAATTGTAATAGAATATGAATTTCAAGTATTCACCCCATCAGATCCTCTGCATTTTACGGTTACAGCATTGAAGTCTGTTGTATTCAACAGTCCTATCGGTGTTTGCTTTGAGTACAAATGTGGCTCATTGATAGACTGGTGATTCAAAACTGTGCCCTGTGGTAAACTGGCATCCCCTCCCTGCCTTTCTCGTCGCATGTTGCAGCATAGGCTCAGGCTCCCAAAATCTTCAATTGGAATAAGTAGGTTAAAAAATGGATGGATGGGATGGATTTTTAAAAATCCATTAACGGAGTACTTTTCATCTTTTAGCACAGAAATTTGTGGAGGACATGTACTCTTCCTCTGCCTTCAGGGCAACAAGTTAAAACCAAAGAGAGAAGCCCAGTGCAAATGGCCTGAAACTTTTTACATGTGAAAAGTGGCACATAACTCTTAACTTTCATGACGCACAACTACTCTCAAGTGCTTTGTCTTTATTTTTTAATTGTGTTTAATTAAATCCTTTATAATGATGTTTGCAGTAAAAGGTGCTATATTCGATGTGCTGATTGGTATACCAATGTGCATAAAACACTGGAATAAGATTTGTAGATCCGTTAGTATGAAGTGGTGCTCTTCGCTGCTTGTGGTCAGTTGAAGGGTCTCATCTAAGTGGCCCCTTCATTGGTCTCCTTTTAAACAGGTTAAGTTAATTAGCTGCGTGTCAGGACTGAATTTATCACTAACACTGAAACACATTGTCTAACGTTCACGGATAATGGATTGAAGTAGTAGTGGAAACAACAACAGCAATAATAATAATAATAATAATAATAATAATAATAATAATAATAATAATAATAAATAGGAACAAAACAGCTAAAGACGTGAATAAGGTGGAGGCGCGGCAGGTCGGGACTTTGATGTCACAAGTGCCAAACACTGTCGTCCCGAGCCGGGCGACCGCCTTGTGGGGCTGCTGCTGCTACTACTGCTGCTAAGGGTGAATCATTTGAGGCTGATTTTAATTTTTAGTGCTTTGCCATTTGCTTCAAATAGGACCAAACCTCTCTGAAAAAAGAAAGAATTGTTCCAGCACCGAGGGTGCATACATTCTCCACGGTACATACGACGAGCATGATTACATTTCACAGAGGAAGGAGCACTTGCACTCCAAAGCCAACACAGATGGACAATTGCCTTTGTGGCGGTGGTTTGCTCTGGCAGGGCGCCATGGGCACAGACTCCTTTTGTTTGCTAGGCTCCTAAACTAATAGAGATGAAATCGGGTTCCCGCTGGCTTCATATGATAAAGTCATTAATGAATACAAATAACGCACTTTACATACTGGCATAAACGTGCTGGTCTCAGAGCAGCTGAGTCCGACGAACAGGGGAGGCTTTAATGGCACCTGAATGGTGGACAAGCAGCGGGCAGCCCGGGCCAAGACGCGCCACTGGGCGGCTCTCGCGTCCTCACTCACTCGGGCGGGCACTTGACTTTTGGGAGAAATGAAGGAAATGACACATTTTCTTTGGTTCACTTTCCATTCTTGGTATATTGATTGGAGAGCTCAAGTTCTATTTTTGATGTGTTACTTTATTTTTAATGAAACTATTAATTCCTACGTGTGGTATACTATAACATGGGATTTAATTCCTGCACGTCGGCTTTGCCAACTGAAACAACACATGAAGGCAAACAGATAGCCTGGTGAGGCGGGGAGCCGCCATGCAGCGCATCCCGCTCTGGCTTTGGGGTGCATCCTCACCCCCTTCAGTTTTAGAAAATATACACTCGATCATCACAGACTGGACTTTAGAGAGTCTACCTGTTGGATCTGGGCAGACTAATATAGAGATAAAGAAGGTAAAACAGAGGAACATAGATAGATAGATAGATAGATAGATAGATAGATAGATAGATAGATAGATAGATAGATAGATCTGAAAGGCACTATATAATAGATAGATAGATAGATAGATATGGCACCAATAATAATAATAATAATAATAATAATAATAATAATAATAATAATAATAATAATAATAATTAGCCACAGAATGAATGGGCAGTGTATAAAAAGAAAAGGAGAAAGGCACTAAGGAGAGAGAGAGAGAGTTTGGGAGCACTAAGATAGATAGAAATATAGGAAAGGTACTGTAAAAATAAAAAACGGACACAGAAAGAATAGGCATTATATAAAAAGAGAAACAGAAAGACATTAGATAGATAGATAGATAGATAGATAGATAGATAGATAGATAGATAGATAGATAGATAGATAGATAGATATAAAATGCACTTTAAAAATAAAGAAATACATAGGAAAAATAGTCAGTATATGAAACAAAGAAATAGGAGGACAAGTGTATAATATGAGTTGTGTTATAAATAGAATGGCTATATAAATCTATTTCTGTACTCATAATCTCATACTATTTAATGTAGTGCCTTTCAATTAATGTTTTACATAATATCCTATCTATCTATCTATCTATCTATCTATCTATCTATCTATCTATCTATCTATCTATCTATTATATAGTGCATTTCATCTATCTATCTATCTATCTATCTATCTATCTATCTATCTATCTATCTATCTGACGGTCTTTCTGTCTGTCTGTCTGTCTGGCGCTATATTAGATAATGATACCGCAGACAGTTTTAAAGGCACTATACTAAACAGAGGAGGCTGTATATGAGATAGACCGAACAGCCAATAGAAGATTTCAATAGTAGATTGAAAGATAATGCCAATAGTTTAATAACTCACTATTAATAATTAAAATGTTCGATTTTTAAAAAATATTTGGACCTTGGTCATCATTACCACATTCGCTAAATACTAAAATGTAATACTATATTTTACATTCTTTGCTTTGCTCCTGGTAATATTTATCTTCTGTGTTGGCTTAATCAAAAGAGAAAACTAAAAATTCTACAGAATGAAACACAGACGTAATGATCCCACATCTTGAAGAACGCATGTTTAAAGGAGAATGATGCCCGTGTTTATTATAAAAGCCGCCCCCCCCACCACACCCCCCAATTAAGACTTTTTAGCCTATTCTAAATGTGTTATTTGCCTCCAATTTCATCAAGAGTAAGCTATTAAACTTCGAAATCTAAACATTTTATTCGGGCATAAATAAAACCAAAAAAAAAAAAAAATTGAAAACGAGTCGGTTTAAAGGGAAGGAGAGTAACGGAAGAGCTTTAACAAAAATGGGTGGAGAAAATCTAAATAAATAAGCGTTCTGCCGCACCTATATATATGTATATGTATGTATGTATGTCTAAAAACAAAGGAGAAAGGAGCTACTTTCGAAATTCTCTGATAATTGGCTTCTTAAAAGGGACTCATTTTTAACTATGTCACTGTGCCTGGTGGATGACAATTAATCTGTTTTTCAACATTTTCTTGGCATCTGTGCCAATTACTTTATATGCTAATATATGTAAATTACTAAACATTTTATATGCCAGTTACAAGTATAAACAAGCAGTTTTTTCATTTAATTTTTATTCTTTAAGCATATCACCACAAGTTTGTGATTTTTTTAAAAATATAATAAAAAAAAATAATATTCGGATTTCTTCTCCGCGAGTTTTAGAGACGCCCGAGCGCCGGCCGCTGCGTTCATTTCACGACGTTCCCGTATATAGCGCACTGCCCCTTCGCCGTATTGTTCGATTGCTTTAAGCCGAGGCTGGCATTGTGCCCGTGCCCATCCTTACAGTCCAAACTTTAGACTGGCCGGCATTCCATTTCTATGACAGTTGTGAAATACGTTAGATCCATTTCGCGATCAGTTTGGATACCGTTTCAAAAGGAAATGTCAGAAAAATAGGTTTTTCAAAACGAGCTTTGGGAGGTTTTTTTTTTCTTTTTTTTTGTGTGTGCAAGGTGTTTAATGTTTGTTATGGAAATGTACGGCATTCAAATGGAAAGTAGTGCTGAAAAGTGCTAAAAATAATGTCTGCTTTGGAGCCTGACCCACTTGCATGTGCTTTCAGTTGGGATAATTGGTTGACAGACAGAAACTCATAAAGAAATCAGTCAATTAAAACATATATAAGTGTATTTAAACAACACTTTACTAATAAATGTATCTGCTACCTCTTTATGTCTTATTGTTTCTGATTATGATTCCAAGAAAGGAAACATGCCTGAGAGAGAAATACAAACCGGAGTGTGAATCAAAAATCTTTTAAAAAATAATCAAGTTTCTCATTTCATCACTATAATTACAGCTTTTCAATTCACATTTGGCACGTTATGCATGTGCAGCTCTTCTTACAATGTTTCAAGCTGCATGGAATTTAATTTTTTCACCAAATGAAAGCCTAAATGTGTGTGTGCGCTCGCTCTCTCGGTTTTCTTTTTCCGTCATAAAATCTGAAGCCCCAATCGAGGCAGGCTGACCTCCCGTTAATCGACGGAGATTCCATCGCTGCCTTTGATCTCGGCTTTGGTACAACTTCTCCGTGTGTCACGCCTGGCTGTGTTGCGGTGCGGACACGGGTTCAAAGTCATACTGTCAAATGTTTCTCCTTATTTCCGAACGGGTCTGCTGCGTGCGCAGCCTCTTGGCCGGTAAAGCGGCCCCTCTAAAACATTACGGGGTTTCTTTGAAGGTCTCAAACAACAAAGAGACGCAGAGTGTTTGCCACGAGCAAATTTAAGATTTACTGTACTTGGCCTAAAAGAAAAAGCCGGTGAGTTGCTAAGCGGTTCTGCTGCTAATCGATTTTACGCTCCTGACCTACATGCTGCTGTGCAGTCGGAGTTTGGAGTTGTGCGCTTTAGAGCTCCACCACAGCCATATAGCGCCTCGGAGGATTCGAGGGGACAGCTTCAGTTCACTGGCCTAACGGAAAACTTTCGAGCCTTTGACCTGACACATTTCCTTCTCTCGTATTTATTTTAATTCGCAGCTCTTACACAAACCGTACTACTCTATTTGTCAGCTTTTTGTCTGTGTACATCCAGAATTAAACCATATAGGCTTTTTTATGTGGGAAACCCCAAAACTCCAAAGTAAATGTTAATGAATGCACTTGCCTGCATGAGCGCTTTTTTACATAAATAGCTATAATTAATGTTATATTACATCTTTTTCTCCCTGGGGAGCCAACATCAGAACACAAAGAGGCTGTAAGCACATTTCTCTATTGTTCGTTGAGCGTCTCAAAGATCTTCATGAGGCTCGTTTACTCGACTCACCTCTAGATGTCGCCATTGCATTCAGAATAAAGGCAGCGGATGCGCTACTGGCCGGGCCAAGCGGCATTGAAGGGGAAACTTCACTTTTACACAACCGGTAAGCGCACCTTAAACTGTTTTATATATATTAATATATACAGGGCCGGCGCCACAAATAAATGGTAAGAGGGGTCTGGGGGGAAACCCAGCCGCACAGTCGGTTGACGCACTGATAAGGTTGGCCTAGGGCGCAAAATAACGTAGCGCCGGCACTGTATATACAGAACATAGGGCGAGGGGGGTCTCAGCCCTTTCACGGTGATGTCGTCAGCTTGCAGTTTAATGGGCTGCTTAAGACACTTACAAACACCACTTTAGGGTCACGTATTATAAAATAAGGAGGTCCTAAAATAATTAACAGACTCAGACTTTGTATTACTTCTCCTGAATTTACCAGGTTTGCAAATGTTAGGTCAAAAATGAATGGACGGATGGTAGATACTTTGAATTAAAGATGTGACGTTACTGTAGATCACCAACATCACTTTGTCAAAGTCAATGATATGGAAGCCCACCTATGCCCAACAGAAAGTTACTATTATAAATTCAGTGTTGCAATTGTCATATTCTTTTTTTCTGCATGTATTCAAACGAAAAATAGTGTAACGACCCAAGGAGAAAAGAAGAAGACTTGGCACGCTAAGTGAAATGGCGAATTATTAGGCTGAACAGGACTGTTTATTGGAAAACACCTTCTTAATTCAAACGTCTGCACTCCTTCTGCTGTTATGCCTTTGGAAGGCGGCCTAAGGAGCTCAGCAAACTCTGTCAGACTCACACGGCTCTTCCTCCTTGTGCTGTTGCCTTTGTTTGTCAACGATGAATGAATGAATAAAGTTTAGAGGTAAGGTAGTTCTCCTCACAAATAATAATGGTGCCAGACAGTATTCTTGTACAGAATTTCTCTGTACTTGTGACAATGATGACCACTGATTTTTTGTACAGTAGTTTAGAAACCTCTCTTGCTCTGTAATGTACCCTAGAGCAGTATGAAGTCTGAAAGGTGCAATAGGAAATAAAAAAAGTCATTAATTAGGTCTTTGGTCAAGTTCTGGCCAGGTAACTACAGTAGCATTGATCAGCAAAGCTTGGCAAAGAATTTTTTGAAGCATATTTCCACAGTTCACAAGGGCTGACATTGTTGGCCAAATATTTGCCTGAAAATTCGCTGTGTGGCCAGGATAGAGAAACCTTTTTTTTCCCAGTGCCCCATGATGCTTTGTGAGGCCAGCGTGTCTAGGGATATCAATATAAATGGAAGCCCGGGATTCCCGGACATTTTTCAATCCCGCATTCCCAGGAATGAAACTGCTGTAATTCCCGGGAAACCGGGAATGGCCAAGTTCGCATATATAGCGTGTAAAAATCGATCAAGAAATAACAGAGTTACAGTTGAAAACCGAAGACTTCATTGACGTCTGTCAGACAACAGCTTTGAACAGCAACTTGAAATTGCAATGTGTCAATCTGTTGCATCCGCATTATCTGTGCCAAGAAACTTTCCATTACAGAATGATGACAAGAAACTGGATGCATCAGTAGCAGCTGAAATGGCGGTGTGTCACAGCAACAGCAAGCGCGGGCGTTGTTTAGAACAAGTGTATCAGTATCTGATGAGTGTGCTGCCTACTTCAGTGGAGGCAAATCGCGCTTTCTCAGCAGCTGGCGTACTCTGCACGATTGTGTGCTCTCACCTGGACGACCGCACGCTGGACAAGTTATGCTTTCTACGCTCTTATTACCGCAACTAACTAGATCAGGGTGCCCACAGTTTTTGGGCTTGCGAGCTACTTTTAAAATAACCAGGTCGAAATGATCTACCTACATTAAAAGTATATATATATATATATATATATATATATATATATATATATATATATATATATATATATATATATATATATATATATATATATATATATATACATACTTGCATAACTGAATAACCTTTATGGCACAATAACAATTCAATACATTTATGGTAACTACAGTATTTGGATTTAATAATCTTCATGTGGAAAAAGGCCGACTCGCATAAATAAGTAGAGCCGAATAATGCAGTCAAGGAGCTTTTTAAGTGAAAAATGACGGCTGTCCGATTAACTGTGATTTTAGTTCCCTCTCTTTTCTCTTTCTCAGATCGCTTTTCAGAAGGAAGTCAGCTCGTAGTTTTTTTGAACAGTTCGAAAGTGCCTTTTCACATTTTCATTCTTTGGAACACCAATGATAGATTGGCAGATCAGACAAACGCACTTCGGTTGTGACATTGTGAGAGAAAAAAAATCCTCTTCCAATTCCTCATCCAGACCATACCCTCCCCAAACGATTTTTAAAAAATCCCTTCTTTAGTCGATATAAATTGGAAGGCTAACTAGATCACAGCCGGAGTTTTGCAGTAGTTCGCATGTTAGATCGTGCGTGCGGGATGACCAGCGTGTTAGAAGAAAGGAGATCTCAGACTGGCTGCCCTGTATGTCAATCAAGTGGCAAATGCCACAGGGAGGATATATGATAGACTAATGTTTAAAAAATTTATTTTTTGAATGCAACGCAATCTACCTGCACTACCTTTGCAATTTACTGGTCGATCACGATCAACGCATTGGGCACCCCTGAACTAGATACATGTACTTATATAACAGCATGAACTGCTTGTAGATAAGGTTAGTCTTTTGTTGGTGTCAACATACTGCAGTAGTTTTATTAAAAATAAGTGTTGGTCGTTCTAAAACCGTTCACATGTGAGATGCCCGTGCAGTGTGTCATCCCGGGAATGACATGCGGGATTCCCAAATTCCCGGGAATGGATAAACCCATCCAGGAATGAATTCCCTAAGTGTGACGTCACAGAGCTGTAGTAGACAATGTTGGATGGCACAGTCCCCAGATTATATAATGCTAACCCTGGACAGTATGCCGGATCAACTGCTATACCAGGTAAAATTCTTTGTCTGGTCCAGCAATGATGGCAGATGCTTCCCTTGCTCCCAAGGACACTCAACAGACCGCTGCACCATAATAATCCACGCAAAACTAATTCAGTTTCCCTAAACTTTATGCATTTTGCAGTGTTTGACAATGTTATTCAAAATTTCCAAAAAGCACATTTGGCAGGTTCCACACATCAGAGGTGGGTACCGTCTTTGTGCTGTTTGCATGTTCATCTTGTGTGCATGAGGTCCAGACATGAAGGTTAGGTTAATTGTTGGATCTAAAACAAACCTTGCCAGGGTTTGCTCTTCCTTCACCTCCCATGACTCTAAGGCTGGCTGCCTGTTATGCTAGGACATCCTGACTTCATTTGTGCCAGCACATTTTATATTAGGAAATGCGATCATATATGACATTTAACTTTGTGTTTTGTTCTGTTCAAACAGTTTAAGTAAACCAAATGTTTGGTTACGACTTTTAAAGATGAACTATTTTGGGACCTTTGGTTGTTACTAAATGGTAGAGGGGTATTGCTAGATTGTACCATTTATCTGAGTGCTCATTGGTGGGATTGAAATGTTGACCCGCTAGTATATTTAAATAATCCCAAGTGACAACAGGCGCTGTTCTCTTAAGACTAATCAGACTGGCTATGGAGAGCCTTGCTGTTCACATGGTGAGCCTCCAACAGTCGCTGTAAATAAAGAACATCCTTGGATTTTATTTCTGGCAATGGCTCGAGAGTTTTTTTTATTTGCTAAGTACTGTATTTTAGACAGCACTATATCCACACTACTATGTTTTTATTTAAAAATGCAGGCATTATTTTCTTTTTCCTCCTTCATCCAAGCTACCCCAGGATTGTTAACCCCTGGAAATGGAGACTTTTGAAAATCCTCTCCTGGGCTTTATATTTATTAATATGAAAGCTCAGCATTGCAGCGTGATAGGGCAAGAATGACGAGTTTTGAAAAATTGGAAATTTTGGAATTGTTTGTGCTTCTTACGTGACTTATTACATCGTCTCATTCCATGACTGGTCACGTTTACAGAAGCAAGCCATATTCCAACAAACAGGACACAGAGGAGCTGCTTTCCATGGCACTTGTTATGTTGCTTACCCGTATGTGTCTAAATTGTGTTTTGTACAATTTAATTGTTGCATACATGCACAAAAGGCAAATAATTTACAAGTTGCTACAATTTTCTGATAAAGCTCATAACCACCGGCATAACCGGTGGAAACTTCCTCTTCCTGTTTCTGCAGATTTGCGCATGCCCAGTACCAGGACAACTACCACATGCAATTACAGTCATTTAAGTGTGGGCAGAGATACTTTTGTAATCAGCGTGAAAATGGTAGCGTGAACAAAAGTGACTTTCTTTAAAAACACAGCTATTAAATGAAAACGTCGTAGTGCCGACACTGACTAAGATGTATTACACATGTGTGCATGAATAGGCCCTGGTGTCCCAACTAGGGTTGTTTGTGCCTGTGCCCCTGTGAAGAGACTCCAGCTCCTGAGCTCAAATAAATCGGTTTGCAAATATTAGGTTATGGAAGGTGTGAAAATGAAAAGACAGAGGAATGATGGCCTGATTTGTGGATGTGATGTTGCTCTAGATTAGAGATTTTCAAAGTGGATTGGACAAAGCACCACTTTTCCAAAGATAAAATTGTGAAGGCTCACTTATGCCCAACAGCTGCTTACTACTGTAAATTCCATGTCACAATTATCACATACATAGAGTAATGATCCATGGTGCAAAGAAGAAGAGTTGATACATAAACTCATATAGTGAATTATTATGCCAGAACACTGTTTGTCAGAAAGCACCTCCTTAATTTAAGTGACAATCTTACTCCCAATGTTATGTCCTTGGAAGGTGGCCTAAGAAACACAACAATAAAACGAGCACAAACAGAACTTGCATTGCTCCTCTTTCTGTGTTGCAAGCTAATTCTCATACTGCTACTCTATGAGCTAACATTCTGCTACCTTTTTGATGGCTTTAACTGCATACCAGGTGCCCGCCTGGTATCTTCTCACTGCTCAGGGTGGCACACGCTGTCCCTGTCTGAATCTCATGTCTGCCGAGTGATCGGCCCTGTCCACCTGGAAGGAAAGTCTACTTTGCAAAACTCACATTGCTGAATTTGCATTTCAAAGTCCCTGATTTTAGCCGATGATCCATAATAAAGCCTTAAAGATGGTGTTATGGCACACACACTCAGAAAATGAATACATCAGAATCAGTGTGTGTCAGTGTCCACATGGAATTAAGGGATTGCTGCTGCCGCCTGGTGCCTGGCTCTTCAGGTGGACATAGAGGTAGATTAAAAAGTCTGAATTAGCATAAGCTGTCCTAATTTGAGGTGTTTATAAGAAATGAAATAATGAAATGTAATGAGTTATTTCATCAGGTAGGAGTACATAATAAACAAGAATAGTTACATCAAATATCTGAAATATTAAAATGTGTGCTTCAATTTAAAATGTTGAAAATCTAAATACAGTAGACCCCCGCGAAGTCGCGGTCCAGAGTTCGCAGCCTCAGTCATTCACAGATTTTTCCTTAGAACCTAACTAGTAATTGTTAGCGGAAACTGCAAATATCCTCCGCAATTTTTATGGCTTTTTTCATGGCAATACTGTACTGTACAGAGAAAGTAGCCAATAGAATTTGAAACTGCAACTCCCAGCAGTCCCTGCAGTGGCTCTGATTGGTCTTCTGCTGAGGGTGCTGGGGCTATTGAGGTCAATGGATGTCAGCACGGCTTTTAAAAATGGGGCCGGTGACCAAAAGCCAAAAAAAATAAAGGTTTTGCAATTTGTGTTTCAAGTTCCTGTCTGTCTGCCTTCTGTTGGGTTGCCTGTACTTATTCATTTTGTCCTGGATCGCTTCGTGCCTCTGGATTGTCTGCCGTCTGCCTGTGTACATGAGGACTGTAAGTGGATTCATGGCCATCCTGCTAAGAAAGGAGCACTCCTGAACCCATCCACCCATCTTCACCATTTCAGGAACTACCGGTAGAACTATCTGTATATTCCCATTCAACGTGCAGATCTTTGGACTATCTATTTTCATCATTACATTTCATCCGTTGCCATTTTTCATGAACTTTTTCATGATTTATTGTGTGTGTTTTGTTTGTGCTTTGTTGTATTTAATGTGTAATCGCCATAAGGAGAACATGGATGGTATCGTTTTCTTATTTCATTTGATTTCATTACATTCTTTATTTGCTGTTTGATTACTGGTTTGCTTTGTTTTTGTCTCTGTTTGTGAGTGTGCGTGTCAGGTCAAGGCTGGAATCTCCACTGTAAAAATAAATAAATCACCATCTTCTCGATTGCGGCTTCTCACGATGCTACACTTACATAAAGCCTGAACTGTACCTGTCCTTTGTGGTTGATTGCTTTGTTTCTCTCTCCTCCCCCAGACATTCTCTGCTACTATGATGTTTGTCTATTGTTTAATTGTGAACTAACTGCATGCTGAGCACCTTTTACTTCTGAAAGAGACACGTTTGTTTGAAGTGTTTGAATAAAGTTCCTGTCTCTACAATCTCCTGTATTTGTGTGCAATTCTGTGACCCAAGCTGCACTAAGACTAGCCTGCAGGCATCAGCGCTTACCTCTGTGTGCTTTCGTGCTGCCAGTTTAAGTGCAGTTGGCTCACTGATTTACATCCATGGCGTCATTTACACTTTGTACATATTGTTCCAATAGTTTTTTAAATAGTTTTTACAGTTCATTAGCAGTGTGTAAAATGATCAGTGTTGCTGTAATTGTGATGCTCTTTGCATGAAAAAAAATGTGTTCCATTAAAATTTCACTTTTTCTTTGTGAATTGTGACGTTTACTTAAAGTGTAGCAAAAAAGAATTTGGCGTCCAGGGATGCATTAACCCCCAAGTATGTGGCAGTTTAACAGTTAAAGCCCCAAGATGCCGCTGAAACGAACTGCATCGTCTAAGGCTTCTGGCAATGAAAACACGCTTGCATGGATTACAGTACATATAGCGGTAACATTGGTATTTTACATTCTAGCACTGCAGGAGACATAGCCGTACAGTATACAGGTTTACCTTTACATTCTTTATTTTAGGTAATGTATTAAGCTGAGTTTGAAATTAAATTAAAAGGTTTTGGGGGCATATTTAGGGTTTAAACTATTCAAATAGGCATTTTTTTAACCACATCCAAAGTTTACAGTTTTTCACATTTCGCGGGTGCTCTAGGAATGTAACCCCTGCAAATTTTGGTGATGTACTGTACTCTCGACTGTAACAGACATTTGTCATTTTTCACTATCTGATAGAGGGCCATAGAGGACTAGATCACTAGTGAAGGATCTAAAAATAATATGTTCATAATCACTGACCTTGAAGTAGTCTGTAATAATACCCCACATGCTTAAGTTTGAAATGTGTAATTTTTGTTTCTGGGAGTGTCTCTGAAAGGGCTAGGACCCCCAGTAAAGAATTAAAATATGAAAAATAGTATTATATTTGTGATCAACAACTCTGAAGTAGGATAAAATGACATTCTGCATTCCTATATTACTGATCCATATTTCCTATGTGAAACGGAGTACTTCATATTGGGACCCCTCATACCGGACTGGGGTCGCTTGATGTGCCATGCACAATTTCAAATCCTTCTGGTCATTTCTGCTGAAGACACCTATTGGTTTTCTCTTTATCATAAGGATGTCATTTCCTGCACAAAATATGTTCCAAATATGGCTTTAGTTATTTTTCGAGTCTAGAAGGTCAAAAATAGGGGCGAACTCCTAAAAACCCGACATCTTGAATAACTAGACATTAACAGACGATAAACCACATTCTCTGTGTGGGGGTTTCCTCATACCAGTGAGTCTGGAGGCACTGGTGAAAGTAATTTTAAAGCATTTATAAGTAATTCTTATGAATGCAATAAAAAGTGTCATTTGTAGTGGAGGAGTTAGGTTGGACTGGAGAGAGATTGCAAGTCGGAAGAATTAGAATTTAGTCTCCCTTTGCCAAACATGCAACTCTCCATTTCCTTATCAATTGCATCAAGGCAGTCACTTAAATTGCTTGATTCACATCTGCTTTGTAACCCAATGATTGCCTGTTAATATTTTTATATACAGCATACATCCATCCATCCATTTTCCAACCCGCTGAATCAGAACACAGGGTCATGGGGGTCTGCTGGAGCCAATCCCAGCCAACACAGGGCACAGAGCAGGAACCAATCCTAGGCAGGGTGCCAACCACCGCAGTACAGTATACATATTTACAAATAAAGATTTATACATAGAGTCTAAGGTGTGTGCTGAGCAAATAAAAGCAGGACAGGCACAGCTGTATGGTCAGTGTTTTGTTGTGGAGTCAAACCACAATCTATCAGACTGCTGGTCATTTGCATTGTGGTAACTATTTGTAATCTAATATCAAAGGCCTGCGCATGGCAGCTAGCACAGTGCAAATGTGCAAAGTGGTGGATTGTGGTGTGGTTCCACAACAAAGCATTTGGCATAGTCGGCAGGATTTGCACTGTGAAATTGTGGACTGCAATGGCGGTGCTGTTCAAATGGTGGGGCCTGAGTGAAAGAGAGAGCTCAGCTGACACTACCAGGAAGCACTCTGCTTTGCAGTGCTTAAGGCCGTCCCTGCATGGCAGTTACCACAGTGCAAAGGTGCACCAAGGGTGGACTGTCGTATAATTAGACACACAAGTTGGATTAGAGTTCCACAGCAAAGCATTTGGCATAGTCAGTAGGATTTGCACTGTGAATAGTTGGACTGGAGAGGCGGTGCTGTTCAAATGGTGGGGCCTGAGTGAAAGAGAGAGCTCAGCTGACACTAACTCTGCTTTGCTGTGCTTAAGGCCATCCCTGCATGGCAGTTACCACAGGGCAAAGGTGCACCAATGTGATATAATTAGACACACAAGTTGGATTCGAGTTCCATGACAAAACATTTGGCATAGTCGGCAGGATTTGCACTGTGAATAGGTGGACTGCAGAGGCGGTGCTGTTCAAATGGTGTGGTTGGAGTGAAAGAGAGAGCTCAGCTGACACTACCAGGAAGCACTCTGCTTTGCAGTGCTTACAGGCAGTCCATGCATGGCAGTTACCAAAGTGCAAAGGTGATATGATTACACACAAGTTGGATTAGAGCACTTAATTAAGTGCTAGTACTTTTTTTTATTGAAATACAGTAAAAAGGTGAATACATAATATGGATCCCCAAAACTGTTTAATTTTGTATAGGAAAAATGAAAATCTAATTAAAGACCCTACTGAGCTAAAGGTAAAGGTGGAGGTCAAGTCTAGGAGCTGGCTCGGGCCAAGAGGTGTCTGGGTCCATCCCTGAATTTTTTATCTTAGAAGAATGACTGAAGGATCAAGAGCAGAATAACCTAAGTATGTAGATTGGCACTTAAAACTCCAGCATTCCAGAAAAGAAGAAGCCTTCAGCCACATCAGAGTCCTTCATATTCAGTCCTGACGCTCTACTCTTTTGTGCACACAACTTGCTTCCATTTGTCAATAAGGTTTATAGGTTTTTAAAGACAAATCTTGAAGTCACTGCTGTTTATGTAAATGCAATATGAAGAATTGGAGTTAGTGGAGTTAGTCACTGTGCAAGTTACGTGGATTTAAGTGATTGGTGTCCTCTTTTCATGCTCTCACTCTCATTTACCTTTTCTTCTTCAAAGTTAACTAATACAGTATAACAGTGGGTGTCATGGTTCAAATTGCTAATCTGATCACTGTTCATATGGAGTTAGCATATACTCCAGATGCTCCCATTTTCTTCCTACTTACCAATGACGTATGATGAGTATAAAATGTAAAGAGCTGATCCTTGTAATGGACTGGCACTCCACCCAGGGCTGGTCACTGCCTTGTGCCCTGTGTTGCCATGATTGTCTCCATCCCTGAACTGAGTTAAGCAGTTCTTAGCATGTTATGGTGTATTATATTTTGTTGAATTACTACTTTAGCAGCTAGAATACCTTGTGAATTCATTTCATCTTTCCACATGCCAATACTTTCAGAAGAGTTTGAGGACAGGGCAGCCGATTTCTCAAAATTGAAGAAGCCTTGCTGTCATTCAGATGCAAATACATTTGCCTTGTGTATTTTAGAATGCAAAAATGCAGCCCCAGTTTTTCCACTAAAAAGATGTCAGATTCAAGCAGGGCTTGTGAACACCCTCAGTAGCCCGAATGCCTACCGATTGATTCAAGCTCCAGCTGCCATCCCCTAGGAATCCTCGCTACGGTTGGTATTACACATGCATGTGTCGTCTCTGCTTGACAGCTGCTTTGCTCATCAGGCTGGCATCAGATGCAGGGAAGTGAATCTATAGGTGCGATCCCTTTGGAGAAGGGCTCTGTCGTTTTTATGTCATTTTCTATGAGACTGGCTCCATCACCCTCTAATCGTGCCGTCTTCCTAACATTTATTAACAGCTAAAAGACCTTGCTAAATCTAGCACTCTACCTGCTTAGCTAAATTAGTTGCTTGGCTGATTAGAGGAGGCTGGGGACCCACTACATCCTAATTCAGCCTCGATCAGAATCTGCAAAGTGGTGCCTCTGGTCAATTACTCATTTGGCAGAGCCTGTGGGAGCCCCAGGAATGAGGGCCTTCCCGCATGGTCCTGCATTTGGATGACAGGGGGTGGCTTCAAGTGAAATACGTTTTGCGTACATGGCAGGAATAACAGATCATGCAGTGCAGAAATGAGCTGAAGAAGGGATAGGGGAGCCTCATGAGGACTACTCATCAAATAGGAGAGTCCAGGAAGAATAAATGTGTTTCAATTGTCCTGACATGAGTGTGGTAGCATGAATGGCAGTTACTGAGGCGGCTTCTTCTAATTTGGGCAAGGCCCTTAAAAATCCACCAAGCGCTAAGTTGACGTGCTTCTCAATTGTCTGTTTTTTGCTTGCACTCTGTTCATACGAGTGGGTGATGGGATATTCTTCTGTGACAAAACACTAAAACTCCTTCTATCTTCTATGACTGTGGCACTCAACCCACTGGGGCTCAAGGGTGTGCATGGAGTTCATGCTGGCTTTCAGACAGGCAGAAACGCTCAGCACGAAACACGTCACATATAAAAAAACAGGGCACAGCTGACTTGACATGCCACATAAAATGGTCACATCCCACCTGCTAGGTTCTTGTAGGTTCAAGCAGGTGCCTGCTGTATAAATGATTCTGCAAGTGAAAAGCCTGTAAGTGACCATAACCATGAATGTCACTGCATTCATCAAATACACCTACAACTAATGGCCTTTCCCCTGATGTCACTATAGTAACACTTGGGTGTTCCAGGGGATAGTTGACTTAACTGGACTCCCAGCAGCACAAATGAAGAATGTCTACATATTGAAGCCAAGGATGAATTTGACCAATCAGGTGTTGGCTCCAACAGCCCTATGATCTTCTAAACAGTGATTCTGCAACCTTATTTTCACATTTTTTCAATTCTACCACTTTTTACTAAAGGAGTGCAATACTAGATGCACTTCTGCATGTCACTACTTAGTCCAACCAGTACAAAGGAGTTAGGCCAGGGCAGATACACTTGATGAGGATTCAACTTTCTTTTTAATTTTGAATGTTGAATTACTTGCCCCCTGTTTTCTTACATGGGGTGATATGGTCACAAAGTAGCCAACACTGGCTGTGGTCAACACATGGATCCTATGTTCTGGGTCACTATCTACACAGAGTCTAAATGCTTTTCTAAGTCCACAAGGGTTTTCCTTTCACACCCGCAAGGAAGTGCAACTTATTAAATGGTGATTCAAAATTAGCCCAGTGTGAGTGGGCTCTGTGATGACTGGCACCCTGTCCATGGTTGTACCAAGTGCTACTGGAGTAACCTTTGGACCCCCATACTCTTGAGTTGCATTAGGTGGATTTCATAGTGTTACATTTACAGCTGGATGATAAATTGGACTGGACTGCCAATACTGATGCTCTGTGTAAGACAATTTAGAGCTGACTATACTTCATTAAAAGGCTGGCGTCCTTCAACATCTGTAATAAGATGCTGCAGATGTTCTACCAGACGGTTGTGGTGAGTGCCGTCTTCTACGTGGTGGTGTGCTGGGGAGGCAACATAAAGAGGAAGGACGCCTCGCGCCTGGACAAACTGGTGAGGAAGGCAGGCTCTATTGTAGGAATGAAGCTGGACAGTTTAACATCTGTGGCAAAGTGACGGGCACTGAGCAGACTCCTGTCAATCATGGAGAATCCACTGCATCCACTGAACAGGATCATCTCCAGACAGAGGAGCAGCTTCAGCGACAGACTGCTGTCACCGTCCTGCTCCACTGACAGACTGAGGAGACCCCACGCTATGTGTCTCGGGGGGTAAACGTTAACATTATACAAAGTTATTGTCTGTTATACCTGCATTTTTATTACTCTTTAATTTAATGTTGTTTTTTGCATTAGTATGCTGCTGCTGGATTATGTGAATTTCCCCTTGGGATTAATAAAATATCTATCTATCTATCTATCTATCTATCTATCTATCTATCTATCTATCTATCTATCTATCTATCTATCTATCTATCTATCTATCTATCTATCTATCTATCTATCTATCTATCTATCTATCTATCTACATATTTTGTGAAAGATCATCACCCTATCTAGAAAGCCTGCCTTGCAACCACAACAAAGAATTGGAATAACTAAATGCAAAACATGGATGGATATACAGGCAGACCCCGGGTTACGTATGAGATAGGGACTTTAGGTTTGTAATTAAGTTGAATTTGTATGTAAGTCGGAACAGGTCCATTATTTTAATAAATGCTATTGTTGACCGACTGTAACCAAGTGCTCTGCCAATGAATGATGGAGTGTCACCTCTCTCTGAACTTTTTTATTATTTCTACTTTATTTTCCATGGTGATGGTTTTTCTCTTCTTTCCTGTATCACCAGCACTTGCATCAGATTTGTGTTTCAGAGACATTGTTGAAAGGTGAAGACAAAAGGTTAAGATGAGCTCTTCTGCACAGCACTGTACACGCTATCACAGCAGGAAGGCACCCGTCGTCAACACGTCTGATGTACTGACAAGAGACAATGTGCATAACAGTACAAGCAGGCTTGGTATTGAGAGTATTCACCACCCGCCCACCACACAGTCACCACCACTACAGTATGCTGCCTGCCGAGAATGAACACGGTGCAGCCAAAGGCGGGTAGTGAATCCCCCACCATCACCCCCATTCAACAGGCAACCACCCGAGGCACACTATAATGCTGTCCCCTGCTGCCCCATTCACCCTCAATGGCCTCCGTTCAGCCACAACCGTGTCACCGCTTGCAGCATTACCAGCCACCCACTGAGAGCGAACGGGGCAGCCATGTTTGGTGGGCAGGTAGTAAAACGCCCCTCCTCCACTCCATCCAGCCTGCATCCAGTCAGGAGCAGTAGCTGCGGCGGCGTAGTGGGTCAGCAGCGAACCGCCTGTTCAAGCCTCCGTCCTGCACATGAGTGATAGCTGTGGCCCCGGTGACTATGGACCACAGGTCACCGCTTGCCGCCGGGAGCTGCCCGAGGGACACGACACTGCACAAGCACTGAAATCGCACCCCCTCCAGCCTCCTTCCAGCCACCGCTTGCAGCGTCCCCAGGTTGAAGATGACGGAGCGGCAGTTACTGAAGTGCATGCATTGAAGCTGCGGCCCTGTTTGTAAGTCGTAGGTTGGATATCCGTAACCTGGGAACTACTGTACCTGTACTTGAACATACTTGTAGTATACATTGATACAGCTTTGCAGAATTGTCACTAAAGGGCTGGGTCCTTTTCCAGATCGGTGAACACCTCTGCTTGCCCCTCTAAGTTAAAAGGAGTCTGCAAAGCCTATGTGGTAAAATGTTAAATTGGTAGCAGAGTCATGGCAACATCAAGGAAGGAAGCCCATATAATCTCTCCTGAACACTAGATGGCAGTAAGCAAATCTCCCAATGAACTGATGCCATGTATACAACAGAACATGTGACACAGAAGCTACACAGCTCCTGTGCCTTTAAATGACTGATGAGTGGCTCCACTTCAGAGGCCTTCTCTGACCCAGGAGGTGTCCCCAGAGTTACATTAAGCTGGGAGCAGACAGGTAAGTTTGGAGCAAAGGACAGAGTTCTTTATGTATAGAGTGAGAGCAGAAGGTGGATGACAGTTGGTATGTAGAAGGCAGTGAGGAGAATCCGATGTGCTTATCTTGAATTAGCAGTGTTTAATATACTGAGTTGACAAGGACAGTATTAGTCCATAAAATTGAAATTGACAGCAAATATGAGTAAGTCAAAGTAGGGGAAAAAAATGTGTCCGGTCAATTGACACATTAGCCAAACATTTGAATTAGACAGCACCTAACCTCATATGCTTGAAGGGACTTCTTGGTCTCAACTTGAACTGAGGACCCATACACACAGCTCCTGAACGTTAGGCTCTCTGCATCTGCATGGATTTGATGGCTTTTGTAGTTGCCTTGAGGAGATCAGATTGCATGACTGCATTACATGACTCCCTCATAAAGTCTCAGCACAGTTTCAGATTTTAGTGCTGTGTGATGCATTTCTGCAGCCATCAAGCAAGGAGCACCTGTTGGCTTCAAAGTTTCATGAGCCTCTCCTCTGTTTGAACAATCCAGAACACATATTTTCCTTCATTTCCTTGAGGCCATTATTGCTATGCTCTGTTCTTCTTTTTCGTGTACATTTCATTGGGCTCTATTCTCTTTCCGTTGGTATGCATTGTACTTCTCTGCCTGAGAGCTCATTAATTGTCAAATGTTGCACATACAGTAGCCCACCCATACGACTGTCTGAATGCTAGTCACACAATGCTACGATTAAGTCACTGGGGATGTCACATGACATTGCTGGTGGTCAAAGTTGCACGCCACAATAGTCCACAATGTGCTACAATTATGTAAATGAATGTGAAGACAGAAAATTATTGGAAAGTTTGTGTAATCTGAAAGGGCTTAAACTTACAAAGTGTATGGTTGCCTGGTTTGCTCAACGATACCAACACGATTCGCCATTCATGTGAGTCCCAACAAGGAGACTGTCGGAGTGCTGCTGAAGACTGAAGTGCGCCTCAGTCCATCCACCCATTTTTGAACCTATTTATTCTAATTCACGATCACAAAGCATAGCATTGGCACAGTCAAATAAAATATGGATGTCAGAGTGAACCCGGCAGCAACACATAATGCAAAGCGTCAGCAGTTCTGCTTCCTCAGCCTTAGCCCCACAACATTAATGTATTATTTTGTTCACTTTCTGTAGCACATCCTGCTCACTTCTGGACATCGACAGAAACCAAAACACCACTTCTGGACGGGGATGATATAAAAGTGCAGTGTGGAGTGATGTATGGTGCACAGCAACACTGCAGATATGTAAAAACAAGTCAGTTAAACTCCATCCACTACCTATGTTAATTCATTTGCTTCAGATTTGATTATTTAAGAATTATAAGATAGTTTGAATTACTTTTTTTTAGGTTAGCACTGTGGCCTAGTAGTTAGTAATGCTGCCTCATTGTTTCAGAGTTCTGTTTTCAAATCCCAGCCCAGGTCCTGCATGTGTGGAGTTTTCGAGTTCGCCCAAGGGTCAATAAAGATTATCCTCATACATCCTACCTGGCAAGTGAACATTTACCAAATATGAGTGCGCCCTGTGATGGCATGATATCATCTAGAATTACTGTAGGTCTTGTCTTGTACCCAGTACTCCTGGGATTTGCTCTGGTGCTCTGTGACCCTTTAATGCACACTTTTTTACATAATGGGTGGACAGACACTGAAAAATGCCATGGTCTTGCAGTCATTAGATCCTGCCGCACAATACCAGGGCCCCCAGTTTAACTCTTGGGCTGGTCACTGTTTGTGATCATGGAGGTTTCCTCTGGGTACTGTGGTTTGTTCCCACATTAAAAAGACATATGTGTTAATTTCCCCTTGGGATTAATAAAGTATCTGTCTATCTATCTATCTATCTATCTATCTATTATATAGTGTCTTTCATATCTATCTATCTATCTATCTATCTATCTATCTATCTATCTATCTATCTATCTATCTATCTATCTATCTATCTATCTATCTATCTATCATATAGTGTCTTTCATATCTATCTATCTATCTATCTATCTATCTATCTATCTATCTATCTATCTATCTATCTATCTATCTATCTATCTATCACACAAGAGACAAATTCCTCAGACGGCGTCATGTCCATATCTCTTTCAGTCCTCTTCCTTTTCCACTTATGGAATTCAGGGACTAGTCAAAGAGGAGTCCTGTTTTAACCCTGAAAGTAGAGTTTCCATTTTGTTTTGACTTTGTCCAAGGGTGCATATTGGCTGACATGTCTTCCATATTTCTGTTATATTCCATGAACACCACTTACAGAAATCGTTCATAGTTCAAATGATCCCATGGATTCTTTTACTTCTGTACTAAGACGTGTTTGCAGACAGATTGACGTGTGTCATTTTCACGTTAACTCGAGAACTACATCATAATCCTCTTGCTGTAGGCTTCAGGTTAGCGCATCTTCTTCACTGCCCCAGGGATTTGAGTTCAATTTCCAGCCTGGCCACTGTCTCTGTGAGTTCTCTCCTCATATTCTGGTTTCCTCATCCTTCCTAGAAGTTTGGTTAACTGGCGAGTGAATGCGTGTATCAATGAGCACAGCATATTGGTGTCCCATCCAGGATGTGTTGATGTCTGATACATTTGGAACATTCCTGGATTTAGCCTTGAAAGCATATTAAATTAGTAGATGAAGGAACCCCCCCATCTCACCTAGTCAGCATAGTCTATGTGGGAATTTGTCGGGGTGGCTTATCCTCCAGAGACGTTCTTCTCCCACCAAGTAAAGCCTTGCACTCCCACTGAAAGAAGCAGTGGTGAAATAGTGAAGGAGAAATATTCCCAACTGAGTGCAGCACATTTTTTCTTCATGTGAGAGTGCCACTGATTAAAAATAACTCCACTTGACTGAGGAAAAAATGGAATCAACTGCTACTAAATTTTGTTTCTGAAAAAAAAAACAAAAACAAACACACAATCTGCTTGTTTTTGGCAATTTTTCTTCCCCCATATTTATGTATTTTTTTCATTTTTCAAAGATATTTTTAGCCTTTATTCTGCTTAGCATTGCTCTCTTCTGATGTTGTTTTGAAGCAAGCAGAGTGTGGCTGTCACTCACGTGTGATGGGTCACCCCGTAAGGTGTAATGTGAGCCTGCATGCTCTCCGCAGGTTTCTGTCCATGCACTGGCACGTTCAGCGGGAGGCTGCATCAGGGCTGATTTCAGATAAGGCAAACGTAGCAACTGTTCTCACTGCTGTAGAAGCCATGATCTCATGTTTGAAGACAAAAGAGGGATCTGAGAGGAGAAGGAAATGAGAGGACGCAAAATATGAATAAGTACACCATTCATTTTTAGAGCCTGCACACTGAGCTCCTGTTCAGCCAGTTTAAAGTTGCAAGTCTACCTACCTACTGCATGCCTTTGGGATATGAGAGGAAAACCCATGCAGACACAGGCAGAACTTGGAAACTCCACATCTACAGTGTAACAGGCCTCACTTGGAAGGGTGAGCGCTATTCACTGTGCTATCAGGCGGCACATCACAGATAATGAACCTATTTAATCAAACCGTAGTGGCAGTGGCATGGTGGCTAAGTGGTAAGCTCCACTACTACTCCATAAATCTTGTGTTCTCAGTTTAAATCCTTTTCATAATTGATTGGGATGGCGGCTTTACACATTCTTGCCAAAACTGAGTGGAATTATCTTTGTTTTTCCTCCCACATCCCCAAAGACATGTATTTTAGGCTAATTGATCACTCGAAGTTGGCCCAGTGTGAGTTTGGATGTGTGTGTGTGTGTGTGTGTGTGTGTGGTGCCATTAATAGGCAATGGATTTGATTAAGTGGGTTTTAGAATGCATTAAATTAAATTACAAAGTGGATGGATGATAATGGGGAGAGGACCATTGGACTTGACTAAACCATAAGTCTATCCCCAAATAACAAGTAAGGCAGGTTGCTTACTTGACCTTCTCTTAACCCAAGCTACACCTCAGCTACTTTTCCCACCTCCTGCTCTCTTTAACTTACTGACCTTTGTATCTTACAGCCCACAAGCATTTACCCAAATTCACCTCCTCTAGGAACTGGTCTGGCAAACTTCATTCCTAAAATCCTTTCCAGGATAAGGAAACCCCAGTGCCCTCAAGTGGTATCTTGAGTGAATCCATTCCTCTGCCTTCTTTTACTTAAAGCAGTCGGCATGAATAATAATTCAGATTGCTTGACTTTCTTGGTCATTAGTAGGGATCAACAGTGGTTTGCTGTGGCTGGCAAAATCCCATCACCACCTCCTCGCGGTGCCGGCTGGAAACAACGACCCCATGGGAAGTTGGCCAACGGTGAGGGTCGTCGACGTCAGGCGGAGCGACGCGCCGATCGACGGACCCCTCCTCAGTCGCATCATATGCAACAACGGCTCAACATTTGGACGATGATGCTAGGGCGTCCCCTGCAGGCGACGCGCGCCGCCCTCGCCTGAGCGACGTGAGAAGTGGACGAAGGCTACCTGCCCAAGGACGGGACAGGCTAAAGAAGCAAGTCCGACTACGATTACGGTGTGGGACCCTCAACATCGGCACCATGACCGGAAGAAGCCGCGAGTTGGCCGACGCACTCAAGACCCGTCGTGTCGACATCGCCTGTATTCAAGAGACGAAATGGAAAGGATCAAAAGCCAGAGACATCGGCGAAGGCTTCAAACTGTATTACAACGGCGCACAAGCACAAAACGGCGTGGGAATCGTGATCTGCCAGAAGCTACAAGACAACGTCGTAGAAGTCAGCCGAGTCTCAGACCGCCTCATGTCACTCAAGATCGACACTGGCTCAGCCGTGCTCGAGTTGTATCGTGCTACGCGCCCCAAACCAATTGCCCCGACGACGAGAAAGACCGATTCTGGGAAAGCCTCGACGCCCACCTACGATCATTTGCCCCCGAAGAACACGTAGCTGTCGGTGGCGACCTCAACGGCCACGTGGGTCAAGAGCGAACCGGATACGAACGGGTCCATGGGGGCCAAGGACGAGGAGCCCGTAACGACGATGGCACACGAGCGCTGGACTGCGCAGAGGCCCATGATTTCGCCATAGTCAACACTTTCTTCAAAAAGAAGCAAATGCATCAGATAACATACTCCAGCGGCGGCCGAGACACCCAGATCGACTACTGGCTCTTTCGGAGGTGTCACTTCAACTTGGTCCGTGACGTAAAAGTGATCCCATCAACAAACGTCGCCCCCCAACACCGGCTGCTAGTCATGGACCTACACCTAGACCTTGGCCAGCGTCGAATGGTACGAACAACAACCGCCGAAAAGATCAAATGGTGGAGACTCGGCGAGTGGAAGCAAGAGCTTACAAAAGAGCTCGCCCGCATGGACGTGGACCCTGACCAGCCAGTAGCGGACACCTGGGATACCATCTCCAGCCAGATCTCCGAAGCTGCGTCCGCAACCCTTGGACGGACGAAACCGGGAAGAAAATTCATCGATAAACAAACATGGTGGTGGAACGAAGAAGTGCAAGAACCCATCAAAGCGAAGAAGAAAGCCCTGAAGAAGTGGCTCCAGTCCAGAGACGATGAAGACTACCAACAATACAGAACATCCAAGTTGATGGCGAAGAGTGCTGTCGCAAAGCGGCGCGCTCACTATAGCAAGCTCTACGAGGAGTTGGACACGCCTGGAGGGGCGAACAAGATCTATCGCCTTGCCAATATGTGCCATCGTTCGACCCAGGATATCGGCCAGGTCAAGCATATCAAGGACGACCAACACCAAGTCTTACGGACCCGCCCGCCATCCTCCAGCGTTGGAGCGATTACTACTCCAGAGTGAGCAACGAAGAATTCCCACACCCGCCGATCAGCAGTGCCGACCCGTCTCTGGCCCCGTCCCGCCAATTACCATTGCAGAAGTCACAACTGCTGTCAAGAAGATGAAGAACGGAAGGCGACCGGACCTGATGACATTCCTGCTGAAGTGTGGAAGCTGCTTGGGCAACGTGGAGCCGCGACGCTATGCGACCTCTTCAACCAAATCGCCAGAGAAGGCGAAGTCCCCAAGGCCTGGACCACCAGCATAACAGTGCCCATTTGAAAGGCAAAGGCGACGTGGCCGAGTGCTCCAACTATCGCCCAATCCGCCTCCTATGCCACACAATGAAGATATTCGAGCGGATCTTGACGCCCGCCCGCCATATCGTCACCATCACGCCAAATCAATGCGGCTTTGTCAAAGGCTGTGGAACAACCGATGCAATCCATGCCGCCCGCCTTCTACTGGAGAAACATCGAGAAAAGAACAAAGGTGTCCATATGGCCTTCCTGGACCTGGAGAAAGCGTTTGATAGAGTGCCTCATGACCTCATCTGGCATGCGTTACGAGCGCACGGTGTACCAGAAGCATACGTCAACTGGGTCAAGCTCCTGTACCGCAACGCCACCGCATGGTCAGGTGCCCAGTGGGAACATCACTGCCCTTCGCCATCAATGTGGGCGTGCACCAGGGATCAGCGCTATCGCCGCTCCTGTTCATTTTGTGTATGGACACAGCAACGGCGGACCTCCAGACCCCCACCCATGGACGCTGCTGTATGCGGACGACGCCTTCCTCTCGGACGAGACACGCGAAGCCCTACAGCAACAGGCCCAACGGTGGAAGGACCGGTTAGACACCAACGGCATGAAGTTGAATATTAAAAGACCGAATACATGGAATGTGGCCTGCAAACCGATGGTACCATCAAGATCGGGGAGGAAGACCTGAAGAAGACTACCGAATTCAAGTACCTTGGCGCTGTCATCAGCCACGACGGTGACCTGTCACCCGACGTCCGCGCAAGAATCAACGCCGCATGGGCCAAGTGGCGCCAAGTCACTGGCGTGCTCTGCGACCGCCGCATGCCGGACAGCCTGAAGTCAAAAATCTACAAATCAGTGGTCCGCCCAGTTGCCCTATATGGATCAGAGTGCTGGCCAGCCTCTGCGAAGCACGAACAAGCCCTAAGCACCATGGAGATGCGTATGCTTCGCTGGAGCCTGGGCCTAACAAGATGGGACTGTATCATGAACGCCGACATCCGAAGGCGAATGGGCATAGCGCCAATTGTAGAAAAGATGCGAGAGGCAAGGCTGCGGTGGTACGGGCATGTCACCCGGTGACCAGAACTCGGTGGCGCTGAACGGCAATGCGGCTCGACCCGCAGGACGACGCGACCACGAGGAAGACCAAAGAAGCGGTGGATGGACCGGATCAGCGAAGACATGAAAATCGCCAATGTCACCCCAGAAGACGCTTTAGACCGAGCCAAATGGAGACGATGTTGCAAGAGAGCGGACCCTGCGATCAAGCGGGACACAACGCCAGGATGAAGAAGAACAGTGGTTTGCTGTAGTAGAGAAGTTAGTGAAGGAATCCAAAAAAGAGAACAACAACAGTCAGCCTTCATGAGAAGTCACAGATTTGTCTTCTTTCTCTGTACACACACTGTGAGTATGGTGCTTATTTTAGGACATCATCATCCCTGTAACAAAATACCATCCTTCTTCTGGCAAAACTCTATCTATCTATCTATCTATCTATCTATCTATCTATCTATCTATCTATCTATCTATCTATCTATCTATCTATTATATAGTGCCTTTCTCTCTCTCTCTCCTTAGTGCCTTTCTCCTTTTCTTTTTATACACTGCCCATTCATTCTGTGGCTAATTATTATTATTATTATTATTATTATTATTATTATTATTATTATTGGTGCCATATCTATCTATCTATCTATCTATCTATCTATCTATCTATCTATCTATCTATCTATCTATTATATAGTGCCTTTCTCTCTCTCTCTCCTTAGTGCCTTTCTCCTTTTCTTTTTATACACTGCCCATTCATTCTGTGGCTAATTATTATTATTATTATTATTATTATTATTATTATTATTATTATTATTGGTGCCATATCTATCTATCTATCTATCTATCTATCTATTATATAGTGCCTTTCAGATCTATCTATCTATCTATCTATCTATCTATCTATCTATCTATCTATCTATCTATCTATCTATCTATAGGGTGGTCCAGATCTAATTATGCAATTTTCATTACGCTATAACTTATTAAGTTTATTACACAGAAAATCACCTGAAAAGTCACGGACCATCGAGAAGTGTGCGGACTGACGGCATGAAGAATCGTCTTCGCGCCGAACTGGAATCGTCCCCGCATAAATCACAGTCATCCAGATGAGCTGGATCTGCATAATTAGACCTGGACCACCATCTATCTATCTATCTATCTATCTATCTATCTATCTATCTATCTATCTATCTATCTATCTATCTATCTATCTATCTGTCTATAGGGTGGTCCAGATCTTATTATGCAGTTTTCATTACGTTATAACTTATTAAGTTTATTACATAGAAAATCACCCGAAAAATCTCAGACTATCAAGGAGTGTGCAAACTGATGACATGAAGAACAGTCTATGTGCTGAACTGGAATCGTCCCCGCATAAATCAAAGTCATCCAGAAGATCTGGATCTGCATAATTAGATCTGGACCACCCTCTATCTATCTATCTATCTATCTATCTATCTATCTATCTATCTATCTATCTATCTGCATGAGTATATATATATATATATATATTTATCTATAATTATTATCTTTATTATTATGTAGAACATTTTATGCAATGATGATGAAAAAAGTGGAAAATCTTTGACTTCTTGAAGCTATTAATGTACATTTATTATCCTGTTGCAGTATAAGTTCCATTCTCTCTCCATTGAAACTGGTAGTCCTATATAACTTATCATTTTTTTAATGTATATATATATATATATATATATATATATATATATATATATATATATATATATAGTATATCTAAAATTCATAGCTGCTTGCATCTTTTGTATTTTATTAACATAGTTTAAAGTCCCTGGGCCAAAAAAAAGAATAAAGTACATTTTCCATTAGCCGCGTTAGTATTGTAACAGCGCAAAGAAGGTCTAGTTTATTGATACTAATGGTTTTGTCAGCAGGGTTGCACAAACTCAAGGGTCCCCTGATGTTTTTAAGAAGTAAAAGGGGCATATCGACTTTAACGTTTAGCATAGGCATATCTTGCTGTGAGGTAAAGGACGGCAGTTGTACAAGCTGCAATTAGGCTGCATTATATTCATTCAAGCGATATGCCTGTAAAGGAAAAGGTGATGTATCATAATAATATAGTACAATGTTTTCTTCCATGCCAAGCTTCTTCTTCCTTTTCCTTTGGAATGATCATTAGGTGGGGGAATGTATAGAGGCATATTAATGTGATGGGGGTTTGACTTTTGTTTTTGTCAATCTGATGTCCATTTTTAAACGTTTTGTTACTAATCTAAGCAGGTCTGGTTGTGCATGTTAATGTAGGCGTTTGCTGGGACACTAATGGTAAAAAACTCACCTTGCACTGCTGTATCTTTGCTCATTGTATGTGCATATTTATTCTGTATTAGAGAACTGCTGGAGCCATTTGCACTACACCAAGCTCCCCTATGGTCCTATTGAAGGTCACAGGCATCACTGGCCTCACAAGATTTTTTACTGCAAGATAAAGGAATACACTGTTTTTAAATATATTGTGCATTCTACTTGAAATATATGAATTTGTCAACTTAGAGTGATACATTCAATTCTACATAAAAAGGTAAGCGACACAATATTTCAGCTGTATAGCCTCATCAGACGTGTAACTAAAAAGGAAAGAGCAGGTAACATACTGTATATAGGAGAGGAAGGGGGGAATAAAGCCAGGGAAGATGGAAGGAAAAAAGATGAGAGTAGGTGAGGAAAAGCTGACCTTAGAGACAATGAAGGGGGAGATTAAAGAGTTAGCTGGTCATTTAGACCTAGAGAAATATGTGATATCAGCCTGAGAATTAGCTTAGCGTTTTTAGTTTTCCTTTGAAAAGTGTCTTTGAGGTCCTGTAAAAGTACACAGAGTGATCAGTGTGGCTATGATGAAGGGATGTGAAGTGTCCTAAAATAAGGTATTTAATATGAACAGCTCAAACATGCTCTCTGCAGAAGTCTGCTGACTGTCTCTCAGTTTTGCCTGTGTGGACAGCTGGACATTTCCTAAAAGAATTGATTTTTTTAGCTGGCAGAGGCCTGTTGTCCAATACTGAATTTACCGGAGGGATCTCTGCTGTAAAGTAAACTTGGGATGAGAAGTTTATGTAACTTAGGTGGTCAATGGAAGGAGGTCAAGAGACAATTAAGAAAAAGGCTCTTGTTGGGGGGATCAGTATGGAAAATTTGCTTGGTGAGTTGGGAGATGGATGTAGTGTTAGGGTGGAATGGGAGGACCAACGGCATGCAGGTTTCATTAGTTGAAATCCCCTTGGAATGGATATCATGAGGTC
This sequence comes from Polypterus senegalus, assembly GCF_016835505.1. Lineage (NCBI taxonomy): Eukaryota > Metazoa > Chordata > Cladistia > Polypteriformes > Polypteridae > Polypterus > Polypterus senegalus. The sequence goes on along the minus strand of NC_053171.1, from coordinate 96,400,109 downwards.
TGCTCCTGGCTTGATTGAGGGCCCTTTCCATAACATGAGAATGGTTTCCCTCTCAATGAATAAACTCCTTATTCTGAGAATTACATTCCAGAATTCAGCATCATAACCGCAGAGGCAGCAGGTACTATAAGGAACTATGAAAGAGGTACAGAGCTTTTAATATGCCAAGGACAGAAGAAGCTAACTGTGTGAATCAGCTGGATTGTAAAAGAGTTTTTAACTCCTGAAAAGCTAATAGAAAGACTGATATCTAAAAATGGTAGAGTTGTGGTAGAAGTGTCGACTGTAAACCGAGAGATGGATGGAAAGTAGCAAAAGCATTAATTAACTCCTGCAGCTAGCTTCTGGAGGAAGAGGTGACACTAGCACAATTGTTGACACACAACTTGTACAGGTCTAGTACAATCCCATGCTTCAGTGGCACTGAAACGGTGTTAGGCCTTTAAAGAAAGCAAACGGAGTGCCAAAATACCTCAAAAATGAGGGAAAAGCCTTCAAACCCAGGGTAGTCATGAAAGGGCAAACACAAAATCTTCTAAACAAATACAAGATTTATTATCACAAAATGTTCTGTAGCACAAAAAGCTCAAATGAGCACAAAAGGCAAAGAATGAATCAACTTCAAAATTAGGCAATTCAGTGGCAATCAAGTTCCAATACATAAATCTTAAGAATGATCAAATAACAGAGCGCAGAGGTCTAAACCCAGCAAATACAGTAAATAATAAAAAGAGGCAAGAAATCACCAGTTAACTCACAGCTCAATGAACCGCAAAGGACTGTGGGTTTCCCAAACCTTTTTAGGGCCGAGGGCAGTCTGTTGATGATGAGGTGAACTCCCCTCTTGGGAAGCCACAAGGAACATAATATAAAATACATAGACACCTAGAGACTAAATGATCACCTAAACTGAAAAAGAATGCATAAGTGTATGTTGTACAAATAATAAAACACAAACAACAATGTTAACATAAACAAAAGAATGAAAAATTAACCAAAAAGAAAAACATCTGAACCTCATCCAGGGGAGGAACCCAAAATGGCTTGAGGTTTGGTTCCTAGCTAGCTCCCCAGTGTACCCTGAACTGAAATAAAGTGGCTTCAGATAAAAGAAACATGCAAGTTTAATCATAGCCTATCCTTTCAGCCTTTAAGAAACACAAATAAGCATGATCTGTTACAAAAACTGCACTCCTGGACATCCACAAATGAGAACGAGTCATTGGAACGAAATCAGCTGCTCACAGCTGGGACACAAAGGAAAAGAGCTGTCACTGGTGGCCATCAGTTATACAGGATGAGATACTATTGGGCCAGTTTTTAACTTTGCATCAGTCGAACTCTACTGTGGCATATTGATGGTTGCCAAACCCTTACTGGATGATCTTTCCGTCATGCCTTCTTCCAAATGAATGGATATTGTGAAAAAGTAGGCCATCCAATTAACATTTGAGGATTAGATCATCTGAGATTTATTGCCTTCTACAGAAGTACAGCTCCTCACAGCAAGTGAGCATCAGATATGTACCAGGGTCTCGTTTTATGAGCTTATGTGTTTAATTGTGCTTCTTGAATCCAATCAATGAAATAAATTATTGAAAATAAAAACACTTTAATATTGTTTTTTTTTTTTTTCTGGAAAGTTTGGACATTCAAAATGTCAACTTTATTTAGTCAAATTTGAGGGTCTGGGGGCAGAGGAGTGTCCCGGCCATGTTGTGATGCAGTCCATCACACTCACTCACACACCCAAGGGGCTAATTAACTTAATACACATATCTTTATAACATAATAATTTCATTCTAACTATGACATGTGCATATTATCTGTCTCAGCTGAGAAATTCGCTCAGTGTGACACCAGTTTCTCAGCTGTTTGTCCTCCCTGACAGAGCAGCGGTGAGAGTTAATCTCAGGGGTATTATGAGTGTATTCATTATTACATTTTTAGAGGTCTTTTGGTTATGTTATGGAAATTATTTCGCACTGTTTCTAACTTTTTAATGCAGATTGTAGCCATGTTCTGAGGTCCATTGTTAGAACGCTGCACCTTATTGCCGTGGTGTGGTCTGTGAGGTTGCAACTTCTGATGTCATTGAGGTGACAGGATCAAAGGTTGGTGACGACGTCCTTTCCCTGTCCATCATTGCGGATAAATCAACTCTTTGCTACAGAATTCTTTCTAAAAAGTGTTTGGGTTTTTGGTCTTTTTGTTCTAAAAAAGTTTCCCCAATTTTTGTTTTACCGTTCTGACCTTGACGACAATTAGTTTTGACATTAGCCTCGTTCTTGTATGTCTTTCTTTTTGTGATTTTTCTTCTATAATTTACCTAGTGATTTCTCTCTGTTAGCCTTGTGCAGAAATGGCTATTAAGTTTAAAAAGGAATGACCAGGAGAGGAAATCTAAATGAGGGGAAAGTTGAAACTAAAGATCAGCCTTATAGAACGTCACTACCCAAATTTAAACCATGACAATTTTAGTAATCAAAATCATAGCAAAAGTCTTAACTTGGAAATCTTAATAGTACAACTAACACACGCATGGACATTAATCTGATATCTACAAACTCAGATAGTGACACATCCAACATGCTGGTTCATTTAGTGGTGCATTGAAGATGTTGACCACATAACCTCCAGGATCTCCTTATGATGACAGCAACACAACAAGGCAGAGTCCAGAAAAAACAAAAGTGGTGATGAAAACACCGCAAATAATTTCTAGTAACTGATAGCAATCTCTATTATAGAAATAAATGCAAAAATCTGATTCATCATCTCACAAAATAATAACTTCTAAATAACCATTAATAGAAAAAGGCTTAATGAAATGTACAAAATCATAACATTCTCTAGCATAACAAGGGCCTCCAGTTTACAAAGTATCCCTTTCAGCCAATGGAGCTAAAGAGAAATCCTATTAGTACAGTGGCCATTTGGGCTTCTAAATATGGGGTGCTTCTCACGTAGCAGTAGGATTTCATTTGTGCTCCATCCACCTTCCCATTTGACTGTCAATTATATGAAACTGCACTGTAATCCATTAGATAAGTCATAAGGCATCGCCAATGGGGTCATATCTTTCATGGAGTGTTGGTGGAGCTGCATACATTAAGTTGTTAGAAATTCTGTAAAACACTAAACTTTCACCCTTCAGGTTCAGCATGCTATCACTTGACTTCTGCAGACAGAACCTTAGAAGGGAGCTAAAGATCTAATAAAAGTAGAATACAGAAAAGATTGTATCCAAAGATATTTGCTTTATATTGAGCAGTTATTTTGGGTACCCCCAGTGGTCCGAAATTAAAATATGTCTTGTAGGTCATAAGAGGTGACTAATCAATGTTAGCCTCACGAGTAGCAGGATATATTTGCTCCAGTATCTCCAAGATTAAAGATTAAGGTTAACCTAGATGGACCCAGAAAACCCTAAAATCAAGAGGGAACTATAATTCCAAAAATGTAAAATTAAATGCATATACAGTGGAACCTCAGTTTGCGAGCATAATTCGTTCCGGAAACGTGCTCGCAATCCAAAGCACTCGTATATCAAAGTGAATTTCCCCATAAGAAATAATGGAAACTCAGATGATTCGTTCCACAACCCAAAATTATTCATATAAAAATGATTAATACAAAATATAAAGTAAAATACATAATACAAATTAACTTGCACTTTACCTTTAAAAAGAATCATGGCTGGTGTGAGTTTCTAAACTCATGTGGGATTCCACCCAACGGGACGACACGCGGAAGAGCGTCCCAAAGCAGTTGCAGTCTCCCAGCGCTGTAGCAATTCGCTGTATGAGCGCATCCAAAAAGATCGCAGACATGCTATAAGCGCCTGTCATCAATGGGTCATACAAGAAACATTATAAAGATCCCGGTACAATAAATAACAGCACTGTTGCTGTTTCAAGCTGAATAAAGCTGGTGTTAAAGTACTGAGACTCAGCTTTGTGTTTTGGGGAGCAAGATGGGGACTCGCACTTCACAGCGCACACACACAGAGTCACAATACTGTAGTAAACAGTATACGCTCGTACGGATGTTGACTATATGAGTGAGGCACACAGACTCAGACGGAGAATAGGAGACGATTGCCAGAGAGAGAGAGAGAGAGTGACGGGTGGAGAGAGAGAGAGAGACTGATGGGCGAGCAAGCGAGCGAGATAAGGAGAGAGAGAGAGACGTGCTGAGCGAGTGAGCGAGATAAAAAGAGAGAGAGAGAGAGAGACGTGCTGAGCAAGTGAGCGAGATAAGGAAAGAGAGAGAGAGACGCGCTGGGAGAGCAAGCGAGCGCGATAAGGACAGAGAGAGAGAGACACGTTGGGCGAGCGAGATAAGGAGAGAGAGAGAGAGACGACTGGGCGGCGGCGGCGATAAGAGAGAGAGAGAAGAACCATCAGCTCTGTTGTGATCACATGACGCTCAGCAGACAAAGTGTATCCATACTACTTGTATTGCAAGACATCGCTCGTTTATCAAGTCAAAATTTATTAAAAATTTTTTTTAGTAAAAAACTCGTAAACCAAGTTACTCGTAAACCGAGGTTCCACTGTACTAGTAAAAATATATTTATGTTTAATATCTTAGAAACTCAATAAACCGAAAGCTCTTCATTATATTCTGTACCGATCAAAACAATACCCTGAAGTAAACTGGTGCCTACTCTCCATGTCTGATTTCTGTCAGACTGGGATTGGCTCCATCTTCCACAATTTTTAACTGGATTAAATAGGATCGACAATGTGAAGCTTTATAAAATATACAAAAATACAAATCAAAGCAGGAATATATGGTAAGTCAAAGGTAAATGAACAGCCATGAAAGGTGAGAATGAAGGAGTAGATTTGATAAAGAAGTGTTGATAAAAGGCACCCTGTCTTCAATATCAGTGGGGTAGTTTGGAGGTTTTTATTGACACATGACATTCATATCCAAACCTGGAAACATTTATGTTAACTGAAAGCAAAGCTCTTCTAAGAACTGACTAAGCATCACTTGAGCATTTATTATAATGCTCTTGATATTCCTGAGACGTGCTACCTGTAATGTTTTTAACTCATTTTTCATATCTTCGGGGTGAAATGAATTCCTTGTGTAGTTTATGTGGATCTTTCCAGCTACTGCCACAGCACAAGAATTTTCCAGTGTTTTTCAACTGGAGTCCTCACTTACATATTCTCAGTGACTTTTGGACAATCCCAGCTCATTCCCGTGACCATCAGCCATGTTGTGACTTATACAAAGCGCTCTGTGACTAGCCACAACAAAAACAGACAGGGTTGCTTTTGTCACAAATCGCAGAGTTGGGCTCTTTTGTGTGTGAAAGTTGACAGCTGAAGTTTAATAAATAAAAGACGCACAAAGAGAGAGAAGACAAATGAAATCTACAAGAAAAAGAAGAACAGAGAAAGGTAATGGTGGTCTCAGGAAACCAAATATTAGTTTTATGTACCACATAGAAGAAAGGCTCATAGAACTTTGGATCCAGCACAAATGTCTATTCCATATGTTATCTTTGTCATACCTTTGAAGAGTGGAGAAAGAAAAAAGTTGTTACATGTTAATTGACTGCTAAAATGTGCCAGCCTCATAACGGTTTTGAGGTGTCATAGGAAATGTGGAACATTTCTGAGAGGCTGCAGTGGAGTTGTGTAAACTGTCATACCCTGTGATTTGTAGTCTTTTAATCTGACGACCTCAATGCAACAAGATCCAGTAACTGCAGATATTTAGGATGGTTTAGATAAAAAAAAATTGAGACGTGAGAGGAGATCATTCAGTCCCTCAGGCTTGTTTGTTTAGCTAATAGCTAAGCTGTCCCAATATCTCATCCAGAGACTTCTTAAAGGTTGGTAAGGGTTCTAATTCAATGACATGCTTTTGTAGTTTGTTCCAAAGTCTCACAACTATTCGTATAAAGAACTGCTTCCTGGCTTCAGTCTTTAATGTACTTCCCCTTAATGGCCTCTGGTGTCCTTGAGTACTTGAATCACCGTTAAGATAAAGGAATTCTGCTGAACCCATGCTCTCAGTGCTTTTGAGGATTTTGAAGACCTGGGTTTGGTCCCCACCCAGCCTCCTCTGCTCAAGTCTAATTCTCTTTGTCTATCAGAGTAGAACACATCCTTAAGTCTTAAGATGCACCAGATTGCTCTCCTCTGCACAGCTATTTTCTTATGCCGTGGTGACCAAAACTGCACACAATACTCCAGATATGGTCTCTTGAGTGCATTACCCTCCAACTCAAAGGGTGTAGGGTAACACAAACCTAAGGGAACAATTCTCCTGGAGTTACTGAAGGTCAGGGCTACACATATTGGAGGAGTTGGTTAAATAATAAATGAAATAACAATCCATGTGATCCAAAATACAAGAAAAATGAAAGGTGTGATTTGACCATTAAGACTGAAGGAACCTGCACAGAGGGGTCCGGTCAAAGCAAAATGAATGTGAAGACAATGGCTTTAGGATGCAGAGAAAGCTGGAGTGTGTTGCTCTGTAAATCAGTCGGAGAGTTCCGAAGTGGGTTTGATATAAGAGATAAAGTCATTATAGTCAGCCAGCTGTAGTGTAAGCATCCATTGCATTTGGTGGAAATCTGAGAAAATTGTCATCATTATTGCTTATTTAGCCGACCCCATTACCAAAGATGAAACACAAGTCAAGTCAGTCAAGTCGGTTGCCACACCCACTACACGATGAAACAACTCGGGATCCTGGTTGGCAACACCCCAGGCAGACACACGGTCCAGTCCCACCCTCCGGAAATGACCCTCTATCTTCCACAACCAGGTGTTATGTGGGTGACCCCTTGGCCTGGTCCAGCCACTCGGGTCCCCAACAATGAGGATCTTACGAGCCGGATCACCTTCAGGGAATCGCGCCACATGGCCTTAGTGCCGTAACTGACGCTCCCTCACAATGCAGGTCATGTGCCTCATTCGGGACTCCACGAGAAACTGCTCATTTGACACAAAGTCAAACCAACGGTACCCAAGGATCTTCCGGAGAGACACAGTACCAAAGGAGTTCATTTTTCGTCTCAGGTCACTGGATAGCGTCCATGTCTCGCAACCATAAACACAATTGTGCATAAAGACACAATCAATAGAGAATGAAATTTAGGACGCAGCAGAAGAAGCTTAGTAGTTCAAAGACAAGATGATGAGCTTTCAATGTAACAAAAACAGAGCTGATGGTTAATAAGGAAAGAATAAGCCGCGGTGATCAAAAGGAAGGTGGAGGAGTTTAAAGCTTCAGTGGCCATGACATACTTTGTGAAGAGAAGATCCTTCAGCAGGCGCCTGTTGGTAAAACCTGAAAGCCCACATAAACATCTGTTATTCCAACGTTACTTAAACAGAAATCCAAATTCTCGACATCTTTAGAGCTACTATGAAGTGACATTAGCACCTCAGCCCTGGACTTACTGCTATGTCAGTAGCGGCTTGAAGGCAAGCTATTCACCCCAGCTATAATGCAAGCCATTTATAGCTAAAATAACAATTTCTACAATCACTTTAGAGTAACTGAGTCAATTTTTTCCCCAAAGGTAGCTTCATTATAAGAGTACAGGCCACAGTTCACAAATTTATAGTGGTTTACTTATTTCCTTAAGTGAGTGAGATAAAAATGGGAAAAAAGGACAAAACATTAAAAAAAGTATTTTTGCTGTCAGCTTAAATGCATACAAATTGCCGTTGATGAGCTCTTTATTGGGCTAACATTTATCTAGTAATATCCCAAGCTTTTAAAACCACCGAGACCTCACTCTTCAGGTGTTCATTTGAATAGAAAGAGCTGAATGAGTGTTTCTGTAATTGATCCCCTGAGTACAGAATGTCTAGTCCTGCAGAACCAACGTTTTCCCAATTACTGATATTTTTTTCTTTCTCTTCAAATCGCTGCACTGCAGAATTAGACTAATTTTTTGAATAATTTCACTCTCGCTTTCTTTTTTCTTTTAACACCCAACATGCTGGCAATATTATTATTAATAATAATAATAATGGGCCTCCTGGTCCTCATCACCATTCTAATAGCAGGGTCATTTGCTCGATTAGCTTGTCTCAAGGAGATGAAAATGTTATGAACGTTATTCAAAGCCTAAGGTGGTCCATATTTCCAAACCCAATACCAAGTCATCTCTGGTTGGCTTGACAGCACTTTGAAAGCCATCAATAATTTTCCCATCTCATTACCTCATACCGTACACACATACCAATACTGCGAACATACAGCTGACTGATGTCTGTCAGTGGAATGGTTTCTCTCTAAGATGAATGTCGCTAAAGGAATATAATGAATTCAAATTAAATTACAATTCATGACACATGCATGAAAGAAAGAAAATGAAAAGAGGAAGGGGGGTACAAGGCAATCTGTGGATACTCTATAGCTTTTGCAAATTGCAATAATGCTTAGAAAATGTGTAGTGGTGCACATGCTTGGCTGCGAGGCTGGTAAGGATTTCACAATTCCAGACAGCACTCATTTCCGCTAAAGCTGTATAACATGTTTCAAAATAAATATTATTAGAAAAGAAGAGGCGAATCCACTTTTAATCTTATCATCTGCTTCAAACGTACGTTTGATACCTTTATTGCACTACATCGCTGAGAATTTGGTCTTTTTCATTAGTAGTTACTGAGTACCACCTGGAACCTTGGGCAGTGGTCTGGCCACATTACTCTTTTCAAAGGCATGTCCCCATTTTAACCTTTCTGAAGCACAGGAGGGACAGAATTACATCAGGATCAATTAACCAAAGTGGCTCAAAACTAAAGCCATGCTAAACGTCAGTACTGCTGTCAAGAAGACTGTTTCATTTCCTCTTAGTTTCCTCTGTTGTCTGGACTTATGCTGTAGACCCCACGAAGTGTGGATTTATTTATTTTAAAAACATCTTAAATGAGACAGCATTGAAGTCAGGGAAGGAAGCCTTAAGCTGCTAGTGCTCCTATTTTCATTTCTTGACCTTTTTCCTTCTGTTCTGTGGTCCATGTGATGACTAGAGGAAATTAAATTTTGGCAACACTTATGATCCATTCTTTAATGACCAATTCTTTCTTGTTGCTACTTATGAGTTACTGAATTTTCATTTATTCAATAATATTTGCCCTTGACTAGCTTTGGCATTTCTTGGCAGTGGTCAACAATCTATATTTTTCTGTTTCACTTTGAAGAACTCTGATGCTTGCCTACATTACTATCTTTTCATTATAAAAATCAGCTTTTGTACAAGATCATTCAATCATCCTGTTTTTAAAGCTTCTTTCTCCATTTGTGTGTCAGAGTCTATTCCAGTGCCAGTGCCAGTGCCAGTGCCAGTGCCAGTATTTATTACGTGTCTCAAACATACTCCTAGGAATTGCACTAAAAGTCTGACTAGGGTAAGAACTTGTGTTACCCCAGAGTGGGACATGGGAAGTATTTATGAAGTGTCCTACACCTATTCCCAACGATTAGTAGGAGTTCACATTTGATAATGACTGATGTCACAATTTTACGTCACCTAAAGCCAAAGGTGTTTTGTAGTATCCGTGGAAATCATGGTGATATCATGGTGATTTCCAAACACTATAGCAGCGTTTCTCAACCTTTACGTATTTGCAAAACGAGTTTTCATAACAGTTTTAATCATGGCCCCCCTAACATTTTTTTTGAAAGGAGCCCACTAATACCCATTTGTTCTTTTTTAAATAATGATATATCATAGATGCATATTTTATTATACCTACTTAACTTTTATCGACATTTATCTAACTCTGTATTTATTTTTTAGTATCAGAATGTAGTTTAAGTTAATTTGTTTTGGTTTCAATAGATGTATTTTTCATATTTTTGATTCTTGTTTTCTTTTTTTCACATCTTCGTGCCACCCTAGGGGGGTCCGCCCCACAGATTGAGAACCACAGTACTAAGGCTTCTCCACAAAGATAATAATAATAATATTAATAATAATATTCAAATGGATGTGAGAAGTTGCATTACCCCACACGAGAAATATTTATGAAGTGTCCTACACCTACTCTGAGTGATTAGTAAGGATTTGTGTCTGAAAATGAATTATGTCACAATTTTATGCCACCTTGAGCCACAAAATGGCACTCATGTAGGTGTTTTCTAGTTTCCTTGGAAATCATGATGATACTTATTAATTTTCTGATACTAATGCTAAGGCTTCACCACAAATATACTAATAAATATTATTAATACGGTATATACTTGCATATAAGTTGGGAAAAATCGATCATAAAACCAGACGCCCGTTCAAAAATACAACACTTCATTTTTTTTTTTTACATCTTCTTGCCTCCTCCAATATTGCATCAGTTTCTCGAACACATTGAATTTTGTTGCAGCAGCGCAGTTACCAATTTCACTTCAACTACGTTTAATTTAAATCCAGCTTCATATTTTCTTCATATTTTCTACGCTCCATCGTAGATGAGGGATGCTCTTATGATAAATGTGTATGAGGGTGTGAGATACAAAAAACACAGAACAGTGCAAACGTTGCTTCGGAATAGTTTGGGTATCACCATGTGGTCACGTAGGCACAATACATCGAAAATGGAAAGAGACCGTGTGCTCCATGGTTACTCTTTCAGGTGGGTGTTAGAATATCGTAAACTCTTGGACCAACAGCGTGAGTTTTTTCCGCATTCGATTTATACGACTGATATTATAAAAACCAGGAATTTTACTTTAAAATCAAGCCCTGACTTATCTGCGAGTATATACGTTATATTCAAAGGGACATGATTACGTTTAATTAAAAAGTTTATGCCACTCATGTGAAGTGCTCTACCATCATGCATTGAACTGGCCCACTTCAAAATTAATACTGTAACAAGCACTGAGATGGAAAGGCCGAGGCATACCGAATGAGAGTAAAGCCCAATAATGGGCACATTTATCTAACAACAAATGATTCACAGCCGTACTTTGTGAAGAATGGCCTTCCTGCTATGACAGCCATGAAAAACACTTTGTAAAATAACACTTACTGACACTATCCATGGCTATTCCAGCACTGTTTCTGAAGTCGCTTCCAGTGTTTCTGGTCATCTTCCAGATTTGCATGACGTTTCTACCTCTGTCCGTGATCTCCCTTATCTTCTGTAAGGCCCTATTTAACGAATGCCCTTGGAGTCTCTGCCTGCCTTCTTGAACCTTCCCAGACTTGTAAAGTGTTATTGTACGTAGATATTCCAGGGGTTCATAAAGGGCAGTGCTCAGCATACCTGTGTGACATTTCCTTTTCAATCCTCTATCCAGCCCTGGCTTTCTTCAGAGTAATATGCTTGCAGTTTTCATTCATGACCATCTGTGGCTGTGTGTTGATACTGTGCTATTGCTTGCAGTTCACACATACTGTATGTGTGCTCAGCCACACTTTGGGCGATGGTGTTTATGTGTGTGCCATTATTCACACCAGCAACTCCAGGAAGATCAGTGATTTGCATGAATGCATATTGCTTTAACATTACCTTATGTGAAGTGGTGGGAAAAATGCATACATCTGCATATAACCTCACGTGTTGTAAAGGTGTTCAAAGTATTGGTGCAAAATTCAAGAAATGGTTGTTTCTGACATACCCGAGTCATTGCTGTTGCAAAGCTGTGTTTTCCATGTGGCCAAAAAATTGAATGTTACCAACACTGTCATTTTAGCTGACAGCACGTGGTTTCTGTGTATAGATGAAGCGATTAACAGACGCGCAAGGTGTACTACTAATATTATTCCATCTCAGTCAAATAGGTATCTTTTTATCAGTTCATTGTTGTCCAACATTTCAAAATATTTGGCCTCCCCTAGATTTTGCGTGCTGATCTCTGCCCAAACTCCATCTTCTGGCAGCTCCTAGCGAGTTATGACAGCTTCCAAGTGCTCCTAAATCCTGGTAATATTAAAAGTAGTTTCCTAAATTTGAAAAATTGATAAAATGATATTTCTCCTACTCCTAAGAGTAGGACCAAATTTGCATCTGTAACGGCTTTAAAATGGTTGCTGATGATTTGAAAGAAGACAGACACACCAATATCCGGATTCTGCCGTTCATTCTGCAACAACGTCATCCAACTACAAGACAAGCAGTAAGCGGCACAGTCAGCACACACAGCGACAGTCTCCGTCTCTCAGTCTCCTGCAAAAGCGTCATCCAGCTTTTGCCAGGAGTCTGCTGTACGCTACATGTGCGTCCTATGGGTGTTACATTAATTAAAGCCCCCCCCCCGCTACAACAGGCAAACAGGAATTAAATACAAAAGATACAATAATTGCATTCACGTTAAACAAAATTCACAATAAATAAAACAGAAGAATTTCAGTATTAAAAAAAATAGTTTTGAGAATGTTCACAAAAATATAAAACATAATAAACTAACTCAGCCACACGTCATTCTAGGATTTTTGAGCCAGCTAGGATTGTTTTCCTACTCTGAGATGCTTGATAAATATGGACACAGAAATCACACTGGATGAGATGCCAGTCCATCACAGGAATCATACAATTAAACAACCTGATCCAATCATAGCAGATCGATTTACAGTCACCAACCAATTTAAAACTCATATTTGGATGGGAAAGGAAGTTGGCTCAATCAGATAAAACCAATACTGACACAGGAAGAATTGGCAAAATCCACGCAGATAGTGTTTCAGCTGCAGGCAAAATACCAAAAGGACAGATGTTTCTAAATGACCATTTCTATATGTTCTTTGGTTTATTGCTAGAAAAAGAAATGCAGATTTCCTGCTAAAGCACATTATGTTTGTGCAGCAACAATTCAGTAATATTTTTTTTATTACGTATTTACTGCACTTAGTGAGTTCTAGACATCTTTCTTCTGCTATACCCATTCACTCTGAAAATCTGCTTTTGGATTTTATGGTAGCTGAAGGCTAAACTGACAGCACAAGGCAGAAATTCAGCCAGGGTGGGAAACCACTTCCTTGTGGAAACTCTTCCAGATACACACACACACACACACACGTGCACCAGCTCAACTCAAACCTGGACAACATATTAGTGCTATTGATTATGAATAACTCTTGAGAAAAAAAGAATGATCTACTAATCCTTAAAATAAAATGTCAGTCTGCTTCATTTTGTAATATTTCTTTATTGATATTTCTTTTCTTCACTTTCATTCAGTCGGAGATGTTTTCAGCCTCTTTTCTGCTCTGGTGTTGTCTTGCGGCCTGCAGATTAAGGCTGTCACTCACAAGTGACGGGTCATTCTTCAGTAATAGGAGCCTGTGTGCTTTAGGCAGGTTTCATGCCAACCATGAACATGTTCAGCATTGGGGCAAATCAGTTCTGATTTCAGAAAAAAAATCAAGCTTAGAAAGAGTTATTACCATAATTTGCTGGTGGTGGACTGACCCCCAAGAAGTGATCTAAACAAATCCAAATCTTATTATGTGATATCATCTACTGTTAAATTCTGCTCCGTACTTCTAAAATTTTTATTTTTATACTGTATTGAGGATTTGTTCTGTTCTGTGTATTGACCCCCTTTTTCTTTTTGACACCCACTGCACTCCAACCTACCTGAACAGGGGTCTCTCTTTGAACTGCCTTTCCCGAGGTTTCTTCCATTTTTCCCTACAAGGTTTTTTTTGGGAGTTTTTCCTTGTCTTCTCAGAGAGTCAAGGCTGGGGGGCTGTCAAGAGGCAGGGCCTGTTAAAGCCCGTTGCGGCACTCATTGTGTGATTTTGGGCTACACAAAAAATAAATTGTATTGTGTTGTATTGTATTGATCAGAGTGAAAGATGTTATAATCAGGCAAGGTTTCCTCACCTGGCTCATGTGTAAAGCACTTGTGTTCATCTTCTGTGTTCCTTTTTTATTATTGTTACTTTTTCATTGCTTTGTATTGTGTCTGATAATATTTTTTCTGTTCATTTATTTGCTGGTACTTTTATTCTGTTTTATTGTTACCTTCTTTCTTTCTTATCTAATTCTCTCATATTTCTTGTTTTCTTTATTTTATACTAGGGGGTTCGCCCCCTGCTCCCTTGGCTCGCTGACCCCTCACTCACGTTGTGAAGAGGGGGGCTGAATGCACCCCAAGTAGATGCGGTCACTCCTGTGAAACCCCCTCTTAAACGGTGATACAATGGGAAACAAATACAGTTTTTTTTTACCTCCTCTTTGCTCGATCAGCTGCTGGATTGCTGTGCTACGTAATCTGCATCTCGTGCGGCACTTCAAACAGTTAAAGGCCTGAACAGCAGCTGTCCTACTCTTTGTCTTTTATTTCCGGCCTCGGAATGGTTAAATCTCTTGGCACAAAGTCTTGTCTTGTGGGACACGGGTTCTTTATATTTTTTAGTTTATAATTTAAAAACGGAATAAGAATCTGAAAATTTAACAACATCGTATTAAAGTTTGATAAATCCTGAAAAGAATGATATCAAACATATACCCGGGGGGGTAAACGTTAATATTATATAAAATTATTGTCTGTCTGTTATAAGTTCATTGTTATCACTCTTTCATTTAATATTGTTCTTTATCAGTATGCTGCTGCTGGAGTATGTGAATTTCCCCTTGTGGATTAATAAAGTATCTATCTATCTATCTATCTATCTATCTATCTATCTATCTATCTATCTATCTATCTATCTATCTATCTATCTATCTATCTCTATATCTATGTCTATCTATCTATCTATATATGTAAGTTTTAAAATAAGCCTGATTTAAAGCGTGACAAACAAGTGACATAAAATCGTTGCACTTTTAGGCTAAGTTTCAAGGTAGTATGAGACCTTCAGAAACACCCAGTGAAGCAGGCCAGAATCCCTCTAGCCACCCCAGAGGTGCTACTCTCACAAAGTTCAAAAATGTTTTCTAAAATCTATCAAAACACACTCAAGATGGGAGAGAATCACCATTAACACCTGGCTTGTATAAAGCAAGGCCACAACAAATCTTTATAAAGGAGGATTTACTGAACAAAAAGTTTAAATGCAACAAACGGCAAATATATTCATAAAAGGGTCTGCTTAAAAGGCAATCCAAGGCAAAAGGTACTTCATAAAGCACAATCTGTAGAAGAATCCGAAACCCAAAAAAGGTAGAAAGCAAATAATCAGAATTCAAGAAAAAGAGCAAAACACTCACAATAACCACCACACATCAGAGTGCATTCAAAATGAACCACACCTAACTTAAATTCCCAGCCTGCCTTTATACAGCTGGGGGTGGTCCCCTAAAATTTACATTTATTTGCCTAGCAGATGCTTTTATCCAAGGCGACATACAAAAGAGGTCAATTTATTCAATTAGCATCAGTCTGGGGACTGTTTGGAAACAAGTGTTACAGGACAAAATTACAAAATTGATTACCGCAAGTGAAGAGCTCAAAACAAAATATAAATTAGCTACAATTCCCAGATTTACAGAACCTAACAGCTTCTTTCACTTAGACAGCAATTCCCCAAATAAGACAGTCTTCAAACACTATGGGGGAGTCATAAAATTAAATGGAAGTGATCAGCTTGTTCCACCAGCTAGGAACTACACATGAAAAGAGTCTGGAATGAGATTTGATACCACGCATTGTTGGCATCACCAGACACCATTCAACAGCAGACCTGAGGGGTCGAGAAGAAGCAATGAATGGATGGATGGATGGAGGATAGATGGGTAACCATCCCGAAAATGCAAAGACCGTGACAGAATTGGATAACATTCATTGAATCTAATTAATAAGTAAACAGAATACAATTATCAGAATTAAATAATAAATGAATTAAATGAATAATCAGAATTATAATTAATAAATGAATTAAACAGTTAAAATAAAGACAACAAACAAACAAACAAGACAAAAAAAAGCACTTTAAACATGAGCCGGAACGGAAGCCTGGCTTGACCATGACAAGGGATGGGAAATTTGACCATTCCTTCTTTTTAGTTCATCCTGTATATTTAGATTTATTATTATTATTTATAATAGTAATAATGACACATTTTTTATGTTGTGCCATTCCTATTCTCAAAGTGCTTCAGAGAGTGATCGACGATACCTTTAGCCTCATGCCAGAGGGGTAGCATGTCTGTCTGCTCTCTCCATGGTGAATGCATCCAGGAAACAGGAAAAAAAAATTGACCTCCCTCTTGTTTCTACCTACCCAGTGCATCAATGGAAGGAGCCGGACTGTTGTTTTATGTGTTGCTTTTATCTTTTGTTTGATCTTAATCTGCATCTTATGTTATTATTCATGTTTGTTTGTCATTATGTGCTGAATATTAGGTTTACTTGTTGTGTTAATTATAAGTTTAGTTATGTGTCCTGTCCACTTACTGTAACATAGAGTTTCAGGGGCTGGGACCGCCATGATGGACTGCTGGGGTCTGCTCTCTGCCTATTTAAGTCCATGCAGAGGGTCAGGCTGCCAGTTTGGCACTGACTTTTGGAGAGTTTTAAGTACTTTGTGGATTTTCTGGTTTCTTTTGCTCTGTTTTTGTGGATTTTGCCTTTGGCTTATGTTTTGGGGCTTGTTTCACTTGGATTGCCTTTAAAGCTCACCCTTTTTGCTTATTTTTTTCTGTCTTTTCCCCGTTCTTGTTCTCATGTTGTTTATGGAAATAAATTCTTCATATATATATATATATATATATATATATATATATATATATATATATATATATATATATATATATATTTATATATAAAAAAAAATGTTGCTTAATTTTTTATTTTCAAACAAGATGATTTACAGTTCCCCCTACCATGAAAGGAATTTTTGTGTTTTCTTGAACATTTAAAAGTATTTTTTCACTTTAAAAGCCTGTGCTCTGTTTTGGGCCTGTGCAGGCCCTGAAGCCTGCCTGTTGGGTCTGAGATCTGTGGTTAAGCCTGCTTTCAGGTTCCAGACTTGGTGAATTCTTCTCCGGTTTTGGATATTTTGGAGCCTTTATGCCTTTTTGCCATTTTGTATGTATAGAAATCACAACAGTATGTTGCAAAGAGGCTGCATGCTTATAACAGAACATACACAATGTCTTTGGCACGTGGAAATAGGCAGCAACAATTCAAAGAGACGTGTGACAAACCTAAGAGAAGTGGTGTGTTTAAAAGTGAAAAAGTGTGCAATTTAAAAAAGACAGAACCGATTTTACTAAACATACAGTAGTTGAGCAGCATTTAGAAGATATCATGACATTTTTCAGAAAACATCGGCCAGTACTGCTTGTACTGTATGTCTCTCTCACTTTTGCATTAATGTTCTTAAAGAAATGGTGTAAATTTCTATTCAATAAGGAATGTATGTTTGATGCCTGTAGATATGGGAAATTTAAAATCTTTGTGAATCAAGTAAATCTTACCATGAAAAATTACCATGCGTTTAAATGTACACTATGAAATCTCACAATGAGCACATTTTCTTGCCGTATTTATTTACTTTTTATCTAAAAGTAGTTTCTTAGTGGTATAAACTGCAATATGTCAAATTCTACAGTTAGATGAGTTTGTTTTATTCCATGCTAGTCTATTGTTTCAGGGGGCTAAGACTGCTGCTACTTTGTGACATAATAGAACGTAGGTTTATGATATGATGGATGTAGGCATATGAACCCGTTCTTCTAATCTTTTTAAGATTTGTCTTTGTCTTAAGATTCTTGTCTTGTTTTTGTCTTACGATTCTTTGTGTTAAGATTTTTAAGATTTGATTTTGTCTTTAGATTCAAGATTTAGACTTTGTCTTAAGATTCTTGTCTTGTTTTCATCTTAAGATTTGCTCTGTATTTTTTGTAATAGTGCCCCTAGTACATTTCCTTAGTACTTTCCAAAGTTACATGTGCACCTGTTTGTCTTTTCTCTTTTTTTGGCATTATGGTACATATATTTAGCAGCTCTCTAGCAGCTAATTTATGCTTAGGTAGGCACAAACATTGGTCCATTGTAGGAGGAGGACAGGCATCCCAGATGAGACAGGGAAGAAGCGGGTTAGGCTGGCAGAACAAATAAATAACTTTGTACCTAGTTGGTACAAGTTAGTGGAGAGATCAGCAGAAGACAAGAGTCCTCCATATGCCAGGTGGCAATGGTCCTTGCACGGGAACCCTGTCAGGACACCAGCAGGGGTGCTTGGGAGATGGAGTCCGGAAGTGCAGCCCTGTTGGTGTTCCTGGGGATCGAGAGATGGCGCTATTAGGAGAGGACCTCCCTACTTTCCTTATGGTCCAGAAGTGCTCCCTGGAAGACATGGCATGGCAGCAGAAGCATTCCTGGGTCCGGCATAAAAAGGAGCCCACTGCCTTATGTAGTTGAGTTAGAGTCGAGAAGCAGGTGGCAACACTCAACTGGAGGAGAGGAGGAGGAATATTTGTTGTTTATTTATTGTATCATTGTGGCACATTGCTGTGAAGGTGGAATAAATATCCTTTTATTTTATTCTGTTAAAGTGTGGTGTATTGCTGGCTCTCTGGCACCCCCTGGGGGTTACAACATATAATTAGCTCCATTTTTCAGGTGAGTGATAAGATATGTTCATGCTTTTAAATGGCAGGCTGAGCTGTGGTATAGTTCCTCTGTCCCGGTGGCTCAGTGGCACATTCTGTGTTGTCTATCACAATTTTCCTATGTATTTATTTAAACTGTACCAATTGAGTCATGACATGGAAAAGGATGGTGACTCTCATAGTGTGGCATTTTAAGTCATAGAGTACGTCCCTTTTTGTTTGTTCATTGAGGCCATTACAATAGAGAACTCTTCAGATTATATTCCTTTTTCTGTTTCAGCACATCTTTTCTTATGCTGACTGAAGCGCTTGTTTTAAAAATCATCAAATGTCAAGTTATAATTTGTAAGCAGCCATATTACAGGGCAGTCTATAAAGCCTGCTTTTGGACTATAGCCTGGAAGAAGAAGAGATGGCTACCACTGAGTCACGATACTGATGTCTGTCTCTTTCGGAATGGGCATGTAGGGATTTCCTTCAGAAAAGCAGTGTAAGTATGGAGAGATTCTCTGAGGATCAGCTCTATTCTGTCTTTTATTTATAAAAGTTGTAATCATCGATATATATAATTCACTAAGGCAAGACAACCATGGAAAGCACGCCGGAAGAGGCGTGGATTCACTAAGCTGCCGACAAGTGAGACACCTATGGCGCACGCAGGAAAGAGCCACGCCCACCAACTCCAAGACCATTGGATACGACGACAACTCGCAGGGCCACGCCCACCAACTCGGACGCGACACAGAAAAAATGACGTCATTTATATTCGTCTGTCGTAGAGGCCACATGCAGTGCAGGTCAGGTTTATGTCATGTGCATGTCATGCACCTCCGAGCTACATAGAGGCATGTTTCTCGTGGAGGTGAATCGCCATATGCAGCGTGTGAAACGGTTTGCGAGGGGTATCCCATGGGATCCTTAAAACAATCCTTTACAACTGAGGTTGAAGCACAATTAAATTAGCAGTCTTTAAAAACCAACTTTTCGGTTATGATGCACGACCGCGTGCACCATAGCAAACTGTTTTACACGCTACATACAGCTATTCGCTTCCGCGACAAACATGCGTCTTCTTAGATGCTCCTGCAGGAACACGGAAGACGTTTTCCTGCCCACCAACGCTCCTTTTTCACTGGCCGGCGTCTACCCTCGCTCTCTAGGCATTCACACTGCCTGCCCATTTGCCCGGACGCAAAAACTCACCTACCACCCAGTTAGTCCCTTTTGTCTGTGGTAAAAGTCCACATGCACGTCTGAGCCACGCGGCGTTTGTTATTCCGCGGGTTCACTATTGTGTTGTATTTTGCTCTCTCCAGAGTTCCAAGTATCTATCTATCTATCTATCTATCTATCTATCTATCTATCTATCTATCTATCTATCTATCTATCTATCTATCTATCTATCTATCTTTTCATTCACTTACTGTTGTATTCTCACACCAACCCGTTTTAGACATCCATGTCTTTCCAGAAGTGTTTAGCATTCAATAAATAATTATGCATGACTTTGACCGTGTGTCTACCCAGCGCAGACAGGTGTGGGTAAGCCGTTGAACCCTACTCGGGCTGCAAGCCGTGGAATTCCCACTAAATGTGACTCATACGCTCCCACTCATTACGTCCCTACTCTTTGTGCACACCCCCCTCCTACCGTGGTTGGGTATCTTGGTGGATTATATATAGAAAAGCAGCCAAAACCGAAGGGTATCCCATGGGGTCCTTAAAACATTCCTTTACAACTGAGGTTAAAACACAATGAAGTAAGCAGTCTTTAAAAACCGAGTTTCAGTTACGACGCACGACCTCGTGCACCATAGCAAACTGTTTTACACGCTACATACAGCAATTCGCTTCAGCGACAAACATACGTCTTCTTAGATGCTCCTGCACTTTGTTCACACCGCCCTCCCACCTCGCTACTACCGTGTCTTGGTGGATTATATATAGAAAGGCAGCCAAAACCGCACAGAGCAATGAAAAGTCTAGAGTTCCATCTTTTCATTCTCATTCTGTTGTATCCTCAAACCCTCCCTTTTTAGACAACTGTATCTTTCCAGAAGTATTCAACCATCATTAAATAATTATGCGGCGTTTGTTATGCTGCGGGTTCACTATTGTGTTGTATTTTGCTCTCTCCAGAATTCCATCTTTTCATTCGCTTACTGTTGTATTCTCACACCAACCCGTTTTAGACAACCGTATCTTTCCAGAAGTGTTTAGCATTCAATAAATAGTTATGCATGACATTGAGCGTGTGTCGACCCGGCGTGGGTAAGCCGTTGAACCCCATTCGGGCTGCAAACTAAGTCCCACTAAGTGCGACTCATACGCTCACACTGGTTGCGTCCCAACCCTTTGTACACACCCCCCTCTCCCACCTCGCTACTACCGTGGTCGGGTGTCTTGGTGGATTATATATAGAAAAGCAGCCAAAACCGCACAGATCAATGAAAAGTCTACGTCATTCACAGGTACATCTGGACTATGTAAAGACGGAGGCTCGACGAGTTGGAGGTGGGCACATGAGCGGGCAGTGCATACTGAACGAGAAATCAGCCGACTAGCAGAAATGCTGAATGGATGTCATTCTCCTTTCCTCCCGTTCCACACTCCGCGCCGTGCACCCCCATCCCTCCGTCTGGCAGCAGAAGGCGCCAGTTTTCAGTCACTTCAGATGATTGTGTGTTGGTTCGTTATTGCATTGTTACAATGTTGCTTTTCTTGCTGATTTATTACATTATCGATTTTTCAAATGTTAATTTTCTCCCTGTGCTTAAAAATCATTAAAAAACCGGCCTGATTATGCGGTGTATGGTACACCGTGGGTTGTCTAGTAGTAATTAATATATAAATTATAATGGATGACTCAACAAATCCAGTAACAATTACCTTGACGAGGGTAATCGATTGACTTGTTTTAGGGTTGTACAGTTGTATCCAATAAGATCAAGTTATAAGTTGCATTACTTCCAATGAATTGTGTTGTTCTGACGTAGAGATTATGACTTATTGGCTTGTTAAAAGCTCCATGATGCAGGGAGTCCGTCTTTGGAACAGGTTAGTCCAATTTGCATCGTAACACAGAATGTAATGCTTTATTTGAGGTAGAGAGTTCTGGCAAGAGCTATCATACGATTGTGGTTCACTAGGTTTTGTTATTATTAGAGGTATTATTTTTTTTACAGGTTCCCTTAGACATATTTATATGATAAATACAGTAGAAGCTCTGGTCACGAATGTTTCGGAACACGTACAAATCGGGTTACGACCAAAAAGTTTGCCAAAATTTTGCATCTGTTCACGACCACAGGCTCTGGTGGCGAACAAAAACACTGGCGGCCAGTTTCCCTACGCGCGTTCGTATGTGCCAATGATTTCCCAATCTCCGTTTTCCGTTTTCTTTTGTTAGCGTATACAGGGCCTAACAAAGCAGCTGATGTTGCAAAAGGAGTTACAATGTTAACCAAGCAGAGGCCTCAAGTGCTGGAAGAGGTGGAAAAACTGTTGCTAGTGTGGTTGAACGAGAAGCACCTTGCAGGGGATAGCGTAAGTGAGGCGATCATATGCGAGAAAGCCAGGAAGATTCATGGCTATTTGCTGAAAAGAAAATCCTTCTTCGAGTGGCAAAGGTGAGGCATTTAAAGCCAGTAGAGGATGGTTTGAAATGTTTCGCAAATGAAGTGGCATTTCATTTATTTTCCCTGTGCTTAAAACTCATAAAAAAAGTGTTTACAGCGAGCGGTTCGTAAGAGTCTAGCACAAACTCTTACAATGTTAGCTTTCTCTGTTGTTCAAGGGTTTCTCAGTGTTATGCACTGTTTTTACATTTAGTTTACTATTAAACTGTGCATTCTATGGTATAATTAACTATTTTTGTACTTTAAAAAATATATATTTACATACAGTTTGTACAGTCTGGAATGGATTAATTGTATTTACATACAATCTTATGGGGAAATTACATTCGGGTTGTGTCCAGAGTTTTGGAACGAATTACGGTCATGACCAGAGGTACTACTGTATTACTAATTGGGCTTTTTCGGCCATAGAATCCAAATTTATCAGCTGTTTTTTTTTTTATTTAGATCCAATATTAAAAAGTTTGGAGTTATTATTTCACCACCAAGTCATTTTTAATTTGCTGTGTTGTTTTGGAAGCTATGCATTGGGTGTTTCCTTGGCGATGCTTCCCTGAATTCTCTAGGAAGCGTAACATCTTCAACACAACCAAATTCAGATTGGCACAGGAATTGCTTCTGTATCTGAAACTGACAGATAAACCTCTAATTGCATGCAATTAAACTCTTGGTATTATGAATTTCGCTTATGTCTCTTGGTTTACGATTTCAGTTAGTGGGTTCGCTTTCGATGATCTGATTGGTGGATTTTGATCTCGTTTTGTTTTAACTATGTCTTTCTTGTGGTTCTTACATCAAAGCCTCACTGCCTCATTCCGAATCAGTATATGTAGCACTAATGTCCCAAGCTGGTTCTCCATTTGGTGTTTTCTGTGTGAAGTGTGCATTCTCTTCTTCAGTTTTGTATGTGCTTCATATAAAATATGGTTTTTGGAAAATGTAAATTATGAGCATGTGTACCATTAGGACCTTTAATTTTTTTTATTATCCTAAACAGGATTAAAAGATGGATGGATGATTTTATGACTACTTTGTGCTAATTGTACAATGAAGCACACATAAAAATTATTAAAATGAGCGTTTGAAAAAAGGTCAATCTGTTATTTTCAGACAGCAAGATCTGCTAGGACAGACGATTGATAATGCAGCCATTGAGTTGAAATTCTGGTTAAATTCACACATTCAGATTTTACCATGAATTTGAGATATCATCCTTTTTAATGACAAGGTGTGTATCTATCTCACCCTCCTAGCTAATTAATCAAATTCTTTGTTCTCCGCACAAAGAAGACTAGATTGCTTTAAAATCATTCTGTGTTTTGTCTGCACAGTCACATGTGTTTTATTAAGATGTTTCATCAATATTATAAACAATACACTTTTAAGTCTGGCTGCTTTTTTTTTAGATTTCCAGGGACTGTTTCTATCTTTAGTGAAGCTTTCCTTTCAATAATTACTCTCTGATTACTTTGCAATTACACATGCATCGTTACAGTGTAGTCACTCTTTAAACATATGTGGAATTATATGTAATTAATGCCAACTAAAAAATGCATCACATTGTTTCAGATTCTTTCTTAAAACAACATGTTTTCTAAAGTTTTTTTAATGACCTGCATAACCTCATACAACCATTATATGAGATAATGAATTATAGTGGTTTTGTGCTCAGCTCAAAGGGAGTATTTTAAATATAGTATAGCAGATATTTTACATATAATAAAAAAAAAGAAAAAGAAAACCCAGAAGGAACCAAGTCTAGAATGCAGTAATACAATATGGTAAAGACAGAGGAAGAGAGTTGATGATGTTGTGATCAAAGTCCCATGGTCGGCAGAGTACCCTGTGGTGATACAAAGTGCAGTGAAGGCCATGCCACTGTCATCAATAAGTGGTGCATATAGAGTTGTTTGGGTTACCATGTGTATGTGTGTGTGTGTGTGTGTACATAAATATATATATATATCCATCCATCCATTTTCTAACCCGCTGAATCCGAATACAGGGTCACGGGGGTCTGCTGGAGCCAATCCCAGCCAACACAGGGCACAAGGCAGGAAACAATCCTGGGCAGGGTGCCAACCCACCGCAGGACATATATATATATATACAGTATATATATATATATTTATTGTATATATTTAGTTATACGTGAGTGTTGGAGGACCTCCTCACACAGGCTCTGTTGAAGCATGTAATAACCCACTGGGATGAGAATGGTCGCTATCGCTAACACTGTCATCTCCTTCTCTCCCCACAGTTTCAAGTAAGCACCTAGCAAAGACAACTGACTCCACCCCTTCTGTTTCTAGTTCAGCCTCCGTAAAATCCTGAGTCTTCTAGAAGGAGGCGTCATTTCTGGGAACAGTGACCCGCTGGCTGAAGCTTTGCTACCTTAGTGACCTGAACACTGGCTAACTAGCCTGAATGCCTTGTTTTGCTTTTAATTCCCTCCATTGCGGGGAGTACATGTTAAGGGGAATTTTTTTATTTATTTGTGCAGTTTGAACAATAATTGGGACATCCTGGTTGATGTCTCAAATTCTTCCAGTAGAATTGACATTCCAGCACCCACCTCTCTTTGACAAGCCCCAATTAGGGTGAAACACGTTTCATGTACTCTTTGTGTGTATATATATATATATATATATATATATATATATATATATATATATGTACAGTACCTGTATATATATACAGTGGTGCTTGAAAGTTTGTGAACCCTTTAGAATTTTCTGTATTTCTACATAAATATGAACTAAAACATCATCAGATTTTCACTCAAGTCCTAAAAGTAGATAAAGAGAAACCAGTTAAACAAATGAGACAAAAATATTATACTTGGTCATTTATTTATTGAGGAAAATGATCGAATATTACATATTTGTGAGTGGCAAAAGTATGTGAACCTCATGGATGATCAGTTAGTTTGAAGGTGAAATTCGAGTCCGGTGTTTTCAATCAATGGGATGACAATCAGGTGTGAGTGGGCACCCTGTGTTATTTAAAGAACAGGATCTATCAAAGTCTGCTCTTCACAACACGTTTGTGGAAGTATATCGTCACATGAACAAAGGAGATATCTGAAGACCTCATAAAAAGAGTTGTTGATGCTCATCAGGCTGGAAAAGGTTACAAAACCATCTCTGAAGAGTTTCGACTCCACCAATCCACAGTCAGACAGATTGTGTACAAATGGAGGAAATTCAAGACCATTGTTACCCTCCCCAGGAGTGGTCGACCAACAAAGATCACTCCAAGAGCAAGGCGTGTAATAGTTGGCGAGGTCACAAAGGACCCCAACTGAAGGCGTCTCTCACATTGGCTAATCTTCATGTTCATGAGTCCACCATCAGGAGAACACTGAACAACAATGGTGTGCATGGCAGGGTTGCAAGGAGAAAGCCACTGCTCTCCAAAAAAAACATTGCTGCTTGCCTGCAGTTTGCTGAAGATCACGTGGACAAACCAGAAGGCTATTGGAAGAATGTTTTGTGGACGGATGAGACCAAAATAGAACTTTTTGGTTTAAATGAAAAGCGTTATGTTTGGAGAAAGGAAAACACTGCATTCCAGCATAAGAACCTTATCCCATCTGTGAAACATGGTGGTGGTAGTATCATGGTTTGGGCCTGTTTTGCTGCATCTGGGCCAGGACGGCTTGCCTTCATTGATGGAACAATGAATTCTGAATTATATCAGAGAATTCTAAAGGAAAATGTCAGGACATCTGTCCATGAACTGAATCTCAAGAGAAGGTGGGTCATGCAGCAAGACAACGACCCTAAGCACACAAGTCGTTCTACCAAAGAATGGTTAAAGAAGAATAAAGTTAATGTTTTAGAATGGCCAAGTCAAAGTCCTGACCTTAATCCAATCAAAATGTTGTGGAAGGACCTGAAGCGAGCAGTTCATGTGAGGAAACCCACCAACATCCCAGAGTTGAAGCTGTTCTGTACGGAGGACTGGGCTAAAATTCCTCCAAGCTGGTGTGCAGGAATGATCAAAAGTTACTGGAAACGTTTAGTTGTAGTTATTGGGGGGTCACAGCAGATACTGAAAGCAAAGGTTCACATACTTTTGCCACTCACAAATATGTAATATTCGATCATTTTCTTAATAAATAAATGACCAAGTATAATATTTTTGATTCATTTGTTTAACGGGTTTCTCTTTATCTACTTTTAGGACTTGAGTGAAAATCTGATGATGTTTTAGGTCATATTTATGCAAAAATCTAGAAAATTCTAAACGGTTCACAAACTTTCAAGCACCACTGTGTATATATATATATATATATATATATATATATATATATATATATATATATATATATATATATATATATATATATATATATATATACTAGCCATTCCCCACGGCTTCGTATTACTGAAGCAGGACAGTGAGGAGGGCCCTGCCCTGCTCTCTACTCCTGACGTCACTCCTCCCCTCTGTCTCAGATTAGCGCAAGTGAACTATGATTCTTAGCGCAATGAGAGAAGTCACAAAATCAACCACAATGTTCAAGCAAATTATAGAAAAAAAAAATCTAAATCCGTTAAGTAGTTCTCTTGTTCGCTAACTAACCGGAGTTAAGGTTTCGCCCCGAGGCAGACGCATCAGTAAGGATGGTCCCACCTCCCTCCACGCTGCCCGATGAATCTCTTTCAGTACTGCAGGCGAACTATGATACCTAGCTTGATGAGAAAATTGCAAAATCAACGGAATGTTCAAGCAAATTATAAATTATAAATATATAAATTTCAAGTCCCAAGTCGTAACACGTGAGATTTCGTGATGAGTGAGTCAGTGGTATTTGGCTTATATATATATAAAAAATATATATATATATATATATACATATATAAATATATATATATATAAATATATATAGTAACAGCCAGCCCTGACACAGACAGGCATAGGACAACCCACAGATCATCTCCAAAGACCCGCAAGAACATCTCGCTGCAGATGGTGTATCTGTACATTGTTCTACAATTCAATGCAATTTGCACAAAGAACATCTGTATGGCAGTGTGATGAGGAAGATGCCCTTTTCTTTCTTACAGAGTCGCTTATTGTATGCAAATGCTCATTTAGACAAACCAGATTCATTTTGGAACAAAGCGCTTTGGACTGAAGAGACAAAAATCGAGTTATTTGTTCATAACAAAAAGCACTTTGCATGGTGGAAGAAGAACACCGCATTCCAAGAAAAACACCTGCTACAGTATATATACAGTATATATATATATATCTGTATATATATATACACATACACACACACTACAATACCACCTTATGTCTCCTACTGCTTAAAGTCAGACCAAGTAAGTAAAATGACCCTTGTAACTGTAAAAGTAAAAACTATGGGCAATGAAAGCAAAAAGTCACTCAACTTACCGTATCTAGACATAAGTGATAGAGAAAAGCAGCTCTCAAAGTGTGGCTCTATATATATAGTGAATAAAAACCCCTTTAGTATTTCTACTACACTGAAAACAAGCTCACTCTTATTTTTGAAGGTTGCTCATTTTTGCAATAATATTTAATAAAATCTGATATCTCCTTGAATCATATAAACATATATATATATATATATATATATATATATATATATATATATATATATATATATATATATATATATATGTGAGTGGAAAACACACAAAATGTTTTTCATCACATCTTCAACAATAGTCGGCTGATTTACTTAATGTTTGATACAAAGTGTATGTAATATGTTTTCTAACAACAGTTGTATTAATTACTCACAAGTTTATACAATGTTCCAAATATTATCAAAATCGGCCGACTATTGCTGAAGATGTGATGAAAAAGATTTTGGTGTGTTTTTTTTCCACTCACAGTGTATATATATATATATTTATTTCCCCTTGGGATTAATAAAGTATCTATCTATCTATCTATCTATCTATCTATCTATCTATCTATCTATCTATCTATCTATCTATCTATCTATCTATCTATCTATTTTAATGGATCGCTTGCATGGGCTTGCATTCCTATCAGGATGGGTCCCAGTTCCTTACCTGGCTGGGAGGCCAGGGAATGAGTGAAAAAGATTAAAGGACATTCCCTGCCTCAGCCAGGAGGTTGGCAGAAGATGCCAATATGGAAGGAAATATGCTGGTATCCAGCAGTAGGGTACTGAAGAACCTTGTCTGGTCAGGAGGCCAATAAGTTATGAAATAAAGGGGGAGACAACTGATTGAGACTGATTACTCTACCCACATGCTAGATGGCAATATCACCGGGATATGATATCCATACAGACACACACAGGGTATGTTGGGAATTGTAGTCCTGTGGGGTAGCCCTGTTGGGTTCCATTGGTGTCACCAGGGTGTGCTAAAGGGATCTGTGATCCCTACTTTGTGGGGCTTCTGCCTGATCCAGAAGTGCTTCCTACATGCAATGCCCTGGCACACAAAGGGCTCTTGTGTTTCCATAAAAGAGCCGCCCTGCCTCACATGGTGAGTTAGAGTGAGGTGTGAAGGACGGACAAAGCTTGTATGGGTGGAATAGAGAAAGAGTAGAAGAATGAGGGAGAAATAAGGAAAGAGAATGAAGAATTGTGTTGTGGTTGTGCCATTATTACAAGGTATTATAATTGTAATAAACCTTTTATTTGAACTTGGGACTTGTACCTGTGAGGTTGTGTGTGGAGTTTGGGTTGCTGCAACACCCACTATATATATATATATATATATATATATATATATATATATATATATATATATATATATATACAGAATATTAAAATTAAAAGCATAGACATGTTTCCTTATGATACCCGGTGTCCAAGTTAGCTTTGATGAAGGACCCTGGACGTTGACCTTAGCCTGCCTTTTTGACCTTCTTTCTAGTTTGGTTTCTTCTTCTGGCCAACTCTTTACTTTTTCAGCTAACTTGCACCTCTGTGCTTTTGGCCCAGTGATGTCAATGTTTTTCTTTTTGCTGCCAAACATTTGATGTTTTTCTTGGTCATTTTTAACACTGAATGCTTAATTTCTCTTTGCTCTTGTTCCACAAAATGTCTAAGTGTTGTTTTATTCTTTTTGTACTGAACTACAGTTTTTCTTTTGTTTCTGTTCTGTTAATCTCTCAGTATCTTTTTCACATATATACAATGCCAAACTTTTTTTTTTGTTCCCAAGTAAGTGCTGTATGTTATATTAAGAAGCCTTGTTGAATTTAAAGTTTCATTGTCTAAACTAAGAACCTTTATCCATGTCAAGCCCCTTTTTCTATTTAAATGTAAAGTTTTTTTTTTCCCTACATTTCATGAGCAGCTTCAGAGTATGAACTCTGATATCTGTGTATTTTATATAGTCAGCATGCACCTATACGCAGATATCTACATGTGATTATAAAACCTATGGCACAATGACATGCAACAAAACAAACAGAAGGGAACAATAAGCCAAAATAAATTTAAAAAAAGGTGTTAAACAGTGAGAAAATATCCTTAAACATTTTAAGACCCTGTCCATCTTATTTTCATACTATAACCAATTTCACACATACAGTCAAAAACAATGGATCAATAATCCAAGGAGAGTTGACCAGCAGCGTGGCATATGAGTTAACAAAATCAGAAATTGCTGGATCAAAAAATATAAAACATCACAGCATCCACATTTATGACTTTGTGATGTTCTTTTAAGAAACCGAGGGACCGACGAATGAACGTCTTCGTTGATCGTCTAACACGAGAGTTCCCAAACATTTTTTGGCCACAGACCCCTTTACCAAAAACTTTTAAAACTGTCGACCCCCTAGTCATTTACTTTACTAACTCAAATTAATAAATTTGTACAGTACTTGATATTAAATGTTTCACTAGATATCAAACTTTTCATTTTAATCACTTGTAATTAATGATTGAAAAAGATAAAAGGACTACGGAATATGGCATTATCTTGTGCAACATTTAATATCGTAACCTGCACTAACGAAAATTAAAGGAAACAAATACGAGCAGAGTTTTTTTACATGTAAATTCAAAATATGTACAAATAGTTCAAGCTGTACTGTCTGCATTTCTTTTTTGGTTCAGTCATATTATTATCTGAAGAAATAAAAACTTTTATTAACAAACAATTTCAACAGCCCCGTGATAAAAAAAAAAAAACTTGCTTACTTGAGACAGAAGATTTTTGTTCAAACTATCCTCTGATTTTCTTTTTTGTAGTACTGCTCCTTTAATAAATAATTATATTCAAAGTTCCAATTACAAATAAGTACATGTCACATCAAACGAACCAATTTGTAGTGTTTTATGAAAGTATGACCGTACAAGACTGATAGATTCTGCTAATATCGAATATCCGTCGTCTCATCCCACCGCGAGCAAGTGCGGTCATGAAACGGTTTTTCATGACCGCTGTGACAGTAGGGGGCGCTAGTGCTCCCTTGAACCCTCAGGTAGGACTCCAGACACCGGATAAAAGTCCAAGACTTCTTTATTATCTCACAAAACGTGCCCAAAGCACTCTCCACACTACTCATATATTAAATCAACAACACAATAATATTCTCTCTCCTCCTCGCCCAGACACTTCGCCCTCCTACCTCCCAGCACAGCTCAGTGTCTGGACTGGCCCATAGTCATTTTATACACCCTGACCCGGAGGTGTTCCTGCCCAATCAGTCCACAGTTCCTTATTCCTTCTGGATCAGGGTAAACAGTCCTTTCTTCAACCCGGGAGCACGTCGTTCCTTCCTGTCACGTGGACCGTGATGTACTCCCGGGCTATAGGGCACACAAGAGCCCACGAGCCCCCCTACAGCGACTCCCGGTGGCCCCCAAGGTATCCAGCAGGGCTGTGTATAAATACTATATAGTCCATAAGGCCCTGCTGGAACTCGGGGCACGACCCTGCTGTCGGGAGAGCTCCTCCTGGTGGCCTGGAGGTGAGGGCCGGAGCACGAAGCCGGCAGTCCTCCACACATTCGATAAGACAATTCACAGACATGTTTGTGCTACATGTGTTTTCATGCATTCTTACGTGTGACTCTTTTAATGACATATTTTACCTTTTTGTTCACAAGTCTGGTATGTAATGTGTTTTTATCCAAAAAGTGTTTTTTTGAATTATTTTACTTCTTAATCAGGTACCTATTGGAATCATAGATATTTTGAAGTAACAATTAAATAGCAGTAGTAAGGGGGTCTATTTTTGCTGTCGTCGACCCAGACATTTTTTTATTGAAACTGTCGACCCCTAGAAAGTTCAAATCGACCCCAGGGGGTCGATATCGACCACTTTGGGAACACTTGGTCTAACAGAACCTTGTTTTCTTAGCTTTTTGTAAAGTGTGTGTATATTGGATTTAGAAATGGGGGAGGTCTTCTCTGTCCAAGACAAGGAGAAACTGCTAAGTCCGCATACCATCAGACCCAGCCGCATGCGACTATCACGGCTACTTTTTGTCGCTAGCAAAGAAAGCAGAACAGTCTAACAGTTGGGAAACGGTGACGAAATTGGGGTTCTTGTTACATATACTGTGCAACCTCACTTTCCTTGGTAGTAATGTATCAGTTATTTCGGACTCTCATATGGTGTTCCCTTTCCTATGTCCTCACTTTTAAGATGTGTCACGTTGCCCTTTGCCTTGGCCATGTGAATGAAGACACCTCCACTGAGCTGGTGTTTAATGTCACGTTCATTCAGACAAGAGAAGGAAAGCTAATCAACAGCACTACCATGGCCACTGCTCCGTCTTCTGCATCTATAGCACTACAGGAAGTGCTACGCCAGGTTATAACTCGGTTTCGTTAGCAACAGATGAACAGCCCCAAATATTTATTTAATCTTCCAATTAATAAAAATGTAATAGTAGACATCAAGGAAATTCAAAACACTTCCCATCTAAAGCCACAAAACACCTCAGAGGGTAAAATAAGAGTGAAATGCCACAGCTTCTTCACGGGCAAACAATTAATTAGATGCAATGCACCAGAAGAGACTCATTGCTTTTTCTTAAAGTTTATTCCAACTCCGAATCACGTGCTGCAGCAGCTGTTCCTAAAATTAACTTGGACGTTTTAAACAGATGTAAATGGTTTTAAGATAATGGCAGTCTAACCGTCTATTCATAAAAGAAAGTTAAGCATTTTAATCACTGTGCTTTTGAGCTCTTTGTACTGTGTTTTTATTTTAAAAACCTCTACCCCATGCAGAGATTACAGAAAAAAATAAAACAAAAACACAGTAATTGTAACTTTTATGGACTGTTGCATAATCACGAAGGATAAATCAGCACTTTGTGCGCTCAACCTACGTTGTAGTATTTTAAAACTGAGGGAAGGAGCAAACTTGAACACTACAGCTGTGGCACTGCAACGCACACATTCACACTGAAACACACGCAGAGGAGTAAAGTAGCAATATGCATAGTGGAGCGTTCGGAAGATTTTATAAGCACATTTTTAATAGCCTCGCCGAACATTGTGCTATTTTAGCAGATGAATTTGCAACAAATAATTTACCCTATATTTACGACCCTGCCTTGGATAGGCTCGTCAAGAAAATGGATGGGTGTTATTCAGGTTAATTTAACTTGATTTTTAAAATAACATTAAAAACAGACAGATATGTCTGATCTCATAAACCATTTTTATTGTTTCGACATTCAGTGTACAAAATAGGCATGCAGAAGAATCTATTAACAACACTCTTATTTACTTATGCTGCAGCATCTTAATGAAACATGAAGAATG
This sequence comes from Polypterus senegalus, assembly GCF_016835505.1. NCBI lineage: Eukaryota > Metazoa > Chordata > Cladistia > Polypteriformes > Polypteridae > Polypterus > Polypterus senegalus. The sequence continues at coordinate 96,367,218 of NC_053171.1, read as the reverse complement.
ATTTTATAATAAATTTAACTTGTCAGTAATTCTCTGTGTACTTTGGGAAAGCAAAATTCTACAAATTCAATAAGCAAAACCAAATGGGTCAGCTCCACAGTTCCTATAGCTGGTGATCTCACAACAACAACAACCATTTATTTCTTGTCTAGCCCAAAATCGCACAAGGGAACGTCTCAATGGGCTTTAAGAGACCAAGTGTGTTGACAGCCTCCTAGCATTAACTCCCTCTTGAAGACAAGAAAAAAACTTCCAAAAAATTCTCATATGAGAAAAAAAAAAATGGAAGAATACTTGGGAAAGGCAATTTGGAGAGACATCCCCTTCCAAGTGACGCCTCCTTCAGTGTGGTGGGGGCTGGAAGGGGTGGGGTCAGTTGCTCTCACTGGGTGGTCTCTCCATACTGTGGAGGCAAACGAAGATGATCAGTTAGAGGCAGCACCCAATCTCCGCTCACATTTGAAGATGATCTTCTGATGCCTATGCATGACAACATACATACTGAGACTCCTGGAATTTTTAGTGTCAAATCTTTACTCTACGGCTGACAGAAAACATAAGAAATGGACTTCAAACTTTAAACAAACTCCTCAGAGTACAATGAGCAGAAGAAGCAGAGCTTGAGGAGATATCACTTGGCTTTTACAAACACTGTGACACCTCAAAATCCTGCACCTTTCAAGTCAGCTCCTGTAACAGACCCATAATACATACATGTGCATATTACATGTTCTACGTAGATTCTATTGAATTATTTTTAAATATGTCATTTTAACTGTATTGAGTTTGGAAGCTAGCTCAATGATCTTTGTATGCCAATAAGAAGTCCTCGATATATCCATCCATCCATCCATCCATCCATCCATTTTCTAACCGGCTGAATCCGAACAAAGGGGCACGGGGGTCTGCTGGAGCCAATCACAGCCAACACAGGGCACAAGGCAGGAACCAATCCTGGGCAGGGTGCCAACCCACGATATAACAGTATCAAATACCAAATTCAATTACAGCCATCCATCATTATCTGTTTCTAATCTGTTTCTTAAAATGGGTTGGAAAAACTGGATATTGAAAAAGTATTTACGATTATAGTAAATAGGAAAACAATTATAATGTGTTTCCATTCCATCAGAAAACTCCTAACCATATTTCCCTAAATATCGTTAAAAGACTCTTAAACGTCTGTAATACAGTTCATTCATCAGTTAACTAATGTGGCACACGGCTGGGGGTGGTACCCAGCTGGGACGCCCAGGAGGACCGGAGGAGGGCTTGCCCTGGACCTCAGCACTTCCGCCACACCTGGAAGTGCTGGTGGGAAGAGGATCAGGGATACCCGGAGTGCTTCTGGATGCAGAGCCGGTACTTCCGCCACACTGGGGAGTGCTGGTGGACATCCGAGTCTGTATAAAAGGGGCCGCCTCCCTCCATTCGATGGCTGGAGTCGGGTGGAAAAGGACAGAGCTCGGAGGAGAGGAGAGGTGTGGAGGCGGACCAGAGGAGAGACGAGGCATTGTGTAACGGCCTGGACTTTGAGGTGATTGGTGCTGTGGCACTGGGTTGTGCATGTTCACTGTTGTAAATAATTGTAAATAAATGTGTGCTGGGTGATAAAATCATGTCTACCTGTCTGTGTCCAGGCTGTTCCCCACACTAAATAAACTGTTATTGAGGTCATTAATTGTGATGTTAGTCCAAATCGGCTTACATTTTGCATATGAGACTGAAACCAGTTCTTAAACGCTCGTGTGGATGGAAAGATCACCTGCCAGGCCGACTACCACTGTGGACTTATCTCACAACAAAATGTAATTATGTAATGTACTGTATATACTGTAAAAACAACACAATTGTGCTATCTTTTCAATTGCTACAACACCTTTTTTGGCACTGTGAGTCATAGCAAAGTGAACAAAGGCACAGGACTAGCAGCAGGGTCAGCTCAGACCGTGCAGGTGCCAGCAACAGCACTCGGGGTTACACAAGCCCACTTTCACCATGTGACGTTCAAATCTGTGTCAGAGGAGATGTGCCTTACAGCGACATTACAATCCGAGTAGCAGATCTGTTGCAAATTTGTTGTTAGAAAAACAAAGGGCCACTTTAGTCAAAAATCAAATAAGAAAACATGGGATTAATAATTAATTAATTAAGTTAATTAAGACGCAAATAATTTTATTCATATTTATTTCTTAATATCCTAAAGGAGAAGTTCTGTACTTTTCAAAAGTTATTTCTTCATAATCATGGTATACAGTATATTAATGTACCACATGAAATTGTGTTCTAATGTGAAGCATATTGTATGAATTTTAAAAAATAATTGGGCTGCTCTATTTTATAATACTGCTGATGCTAGCAGGGACCTACCGTGTAAAAAGCCTTTAAACTTACAAAATACAAACATTTTTCAAGCAAAAATGTTATAGAGTATTGCAAAACAGTGTATCTATGTTGCTATAAAAAGAAAATAAGACAAAAAGCAAAATAATTTCTAAGTGTTCCGCTGTACTCTTTACTTTATGGTTCATGCTTTCTCTGTGGCAACCTTTTAGCAACAAAGACATAGATTCAGCCTTGGAAAGTTACTGTTACTGACATTGAATGTTGACTCCAGATATCTCTGTTCTGTAAATAAATAGGTGATAATAACAGAAAATGTCACACAATCACTCACATTCTTTCACTATACAGAAGCATATTTCGTCATTTAGCAAGGATATTGCCTGCTGCCACCATTATTATCGTGTACCACAAGAGAAAGATTGAGCATGTGCGCAGCATGCAACCAAGTGACAAGAACCGAACAGACGTTATAGGCATACATTTAATTTTAGTCAGTGTAGTAGTTAAATACGGATGTTTTAGCACATGCAGAGTGATAGTGTGGGTCAAACACGTTATTCACAGTCCTTTTATTATCATATAATCAGGAAAAGCAATTTATTGTGTATTAAAAATTTTGATAACTAGTTTGTGGCACTTCATTCTGTTTGTTGTGGTTGGACGTTGTCACACACTCTGCCTTTTTCATTTTGTGAGTATTTTGTTTTTTTATCATTCATGCACAATACGTACCATGAGAAGTACGACAAGTAGATGGCTTGGCTCTATCAAAGATTAAAGACTTTGTAACACTAGATGGCGCTATACCAGTGCTCAACCCGACACACAGACACTGACAACACATTTTAAAAGCAGCAAGAAGTTCTTTAATTTCTTTTCATTAAATAAATAGTCCCAAAGCACCTCCACCACAATAAACACAATATTTAATTCTTGAAATCTCTCCTCCACACCTCCCAGCAAGCTCTGTCCTCTACCTCCCAACTCTGGCTCACCTGCTGGGTCTCCAACAGTCCTTTAAATAGTCCTTGACCCAGAAGTGCTTCTACTCTTCCGTCCATGTGACTTGACAGCACTTCCGGATCAGGCGGAGAATTCAAATTCTTTAATCAGCCCGGAAGTACTTCAGGTGTCCCATCCTCATGACTTGGTAGTACTTCCTCCTGGCAGCACCCATAGTACCCAACAGGGTTGAGAAATCGAACTCCAAGTCCCTAGATGCCCTGCGGAAATCTGGGGGCACCGTTACACTCCAGGGGAGCTGCCATTTCCAGTGTCCTAGAAAAACTGCCTTACCCAATCCTTCAATTTCAGAGGCATTCCAGCCAGGTTGAGCTGCCAGCAGTCTCTTACAACTTTTATTAAGGTTTTAATATAATATTTAATGTTTTTTTATTTATAAAAATCAATGCAGTGTAACCAGTTCTGTTCAGATCTATCCTTATGTATAAAGTACAATGAAAGTTTTACATATGCCCTTCACCATAGAGTGAATCTCGCTCTGTAGGCTATGTAAAAGAACAACACAATATGTAATATGAAAAACGTAGGTGCCATTTAGGGAAAAATATGATTTGAGTGTGCATGTGTCTGTTGTTACAAGCTGTGGCAGAACATAACTGCTGAAGGAGCAGGATTACACAAGTAAAAGTACAATAATGAGCAGAATATAGTTTGGCGAAAGGGGTAGGGGTGGTGGTTTATGTAACATAACCCACAGTGCCTGCTGCAAGCAGATAAGACAGCAAGAAATCTATCAGATCAAATTTTATTTGTCAAATGCAGTTATGCACAGAGTGCAAATTGTAGTGGAATGCTTAGTTACAGAAGTTACAGAAGATCGAAAGCAAAATAATTATAAATGAAATGCATACGAATAAGTAGTTAAAGGGGGCAGTAAAATGGTAAGACTTGCTCAGCTACTGTATGTCACAGGTTAACATTAAATGCATTAACATTTGAATAAAGCAGGTCCAGCTTGTTGTGCCCAGAAATTGAACCTGCTAATAGAAGTTTGTTCATTCTGATGTTCCTCTGGTTGACTTCACCAGCATTGGGTTTCAATGATTCATCATTACAGTGTTGGTAACAGAGTGAATCATTTCAGTTGTGAACTTAATAAACATTAACAGGATGATGTATCTCTCTAGGCAGTAACATGGTTGAATTCAGTCAGCATTTCAATATCCGGATAACACATTTGTAACGTACTTGCTTTTTTTACCATTATTTATTCACATACATTTCCAGTCCCCCTACTGTCTTATTGTCACTCTGTCTGATTGTGTAAAGTTCATCTAACTTATTTAAAAGTGATCACACAGTCCACATTTAAAGGAAACAGGCCAGTTTGGAGGCCTTTTCATCTTACGTTTATCCTTGCCTTCGCTGGACGAGCTGCTCCTGCGATAAGTTCTAACAGAGCTGCTTACGGTAGTCATCGCAAAGATGCCTACTGAGTATAGTTTAATTATACTAATTAATTTATATTATATATTAATTAACGTGGAAGGAAAACATTTGCTACTTCAAAGTTAGCATATTTGATTAAGTTTTAAGACTTTTGTTTTTATATTTGGACTCCTGTACCCATTGGCTCCATTAAAAAAGGCAAGAGCAAGCTAGTTATTTTTATAGTTTATACAATTTGCTTTAATTTAGAATGCAATATCATGTGGCAAATTAATATATACCATATTTTTGAGGAAATAACTTTGTCTAGAAAAATACTGAACTTTTTCTTTAACTTGAGTATGACTTTAATAAGATTGAAAAAATCATTTTTATATGTTGGATTTTTACCGTATCAATTTATAAAGTAAATGCATTTTGCGTTTCCCTGCTTACTAGGAAAACAGTTTTTTGATGTTTATCGAATCTTCTGAGTTTTGTTTAAATTTTAAAGAAAAGACATACATTTTAATGTGTATTAAATATCATCACAGTGTATGGCACAATATTCTGGTTCTATGATATGTCATACATTACGTGCCCTCTGGTCCATACTGCCTCTCCCTCTGTTTATGCCCTGATCAATTTCTTTGGACAGAGAACAAGAGCAAAGAACAAGCTTAACAAAGAACAGTGTGGTGTGATTTAACATAATATTTGCTGTGTTAAAAGATTATTTGATTAACAATATGGCAGCACAATGTTGGAGCTGTATCCGGAGTTTTAGATCCCATCATAGACTCTGTCTGCGGCAAGCTTGTGTGCTTTCCTTATGTCTGTGTGGGTTCTCTCAAGATTATTCAGCTTTCTTAAACATTAGACATGTCTGTGTGTTAGGCTTGGGTTGTTGTGAATGATTGTGCCCAGTGATGGACTGATGCCCCGTCTAGGTTTGGCTCTTCAGTTGTGCTTTGTTCTATCTGGATAGGCTCCAACCCTACATGATCCTATTGTGAATGTTTACCAATAACTGACATATATATAGTCAAAATTCTCAGAGTTTTGTCTGCAGGCATAGTGGAACATGGGCTTAGCCTGACAGTAAGGATTGTAGGGTAGAAACTTAACAGGCAACTCTTATCTGATGATTTCTGATGCAGTTACATAAGAACATAAGACATTTGACACATGAGAGGCAACCATTAAGTCCATCAAGCTTGTTTGTTTAGCTAATATCTCATCCAGATACTTCTTAAAGGTTGTTAAGTTTTCTGCTTCAGCTATATGTCTTTGTGGTTTGTTACAGATTCACACAATTCTTAGTGAAATGAAGTGCTTTCTGGTATCAGTCCTAAATGAACGTCCTCTTTAATTTTCACTGTTGTTTTCAAGTATGCGATTCACCGTTAGATTGAAAGAGCTCTCCTGGGTCTATTTTATCAATATCTTTGAGAATTTTGAAGACCTGGGTGAGTTCCCTATGCAGTCTCCTCTGCTCGAAACTAAACTGGTTAAATTCTTTGAGTATGTCACAGTAGGACATGTCCTTATGCCCTGAGCTCTCCTCTGCACAGCTTCAAGTGCTGCTATGTCTTACTTGTACTGTGGTGACCAGAACTCCACATGCAGTCTTGCTAGTGCATTAAACAGTCTAAGCATACTGTTGCTTGATTTTCATACAACAATTTTTACCAATACCCTAACATTTCACTTGCCTTTTTAATGGCATCTGCATATTCCTTAGATGATAAAAATCTTGGGTTAACATAAACCCCAAAGTCCTTTTCAGAAGTGTCTCCTAACTGATGTTCCTTTCGCCCATGTGTAACACTTTGCACTGGTCAACATTAAACTGCATTTTCCAAGTATTCCCTCGTGTCTGAAAACTTTCCAGCTCTTTGTAAATTGTTTTTGCTGCCTCACTATCTGTGTATATACCCCCATTTTTATTTTTCCGGATACACACTTTTAAGATTTTTTCTTTCTTTGAATTGTTGCTATTTCATTATGTGGACGTGAGGAGGGCTTGTGCCTCCTCCAGACCGTGAGGGGGCGTCCGTCCTGGTTCTGTTGGGAGCCACGGGTCGAGGGCATGGAAGCCCTACCCTGTAGGGGCCCGTGGCCAACGCCAGGCGGCGCCCCGATGCCGGTTTACCCCGTGTGGTCTTTGGCCGGGGATGGAGCCCGGCCGGGATGCCTTGGAGGACCAGAGGAGGGCGAGTGCCTCCTCCAGACCGAGTGGGGGCGTCCGTCCTGGTTATGCAGGGGGCCTCGGGTACAGGGCTTGGAAGCCCAGCCCTGTAGGGACCCGTGGCCACCGCCAGGTGGCGCCCCAGTGCCTAATTATTCCGGGAGAACGGCACTTCTGCCACACCAGGAAGTGCCGGGGGGAAGACGACCGGGGAGACACGGACGGCTTCCGAGTGCACAGCCGGCACTTCCGCCACACAGGGGTGTGGCCGTCGTTAAGTGCCGGGGAGCAGCTGGAGCCCATCCGCTCCCCATAGCCTCCCTCCAGTCAGCGTGGACGCCGGGAGGCAGCAGGACTGAGCTGGAGAGAGAGGACGGGAGGCGGCCAGGAAGGCACAAAGACTGTGGGCCCTGGACTTTGGGGAATCAGTGCAAGCAGCACTGGGGTTTGTGAGTGCACGCATTTTGGACTACTTTGTAAATAGGGTAAATAAAGAGTGTGTTGGGTGCAAAAATGTTGTCCGTCTGTCTGTGCCGGGGCCAGCTTTCACAATTAGTTTCACGTTTATTTCAGAACTTCTGTAAAAACAATATTTGGAGCACCAACGTGCTAAATCTTTTTAATGAGGTCAGTGAGACGTGTGTTTAATGACTTTGTACCCTAATTCAGGATCGGTTTCTCTGTTTGGAATTTCAGCACAGACAAAACGATGGACATCATCAGCAGTTCAGAATTGTTTTTGCAAATTAACCAATAAATGCATGTGAGGTAAACTCCGTTTTTGAAATTCTCTTGACTTAAACTTCAAAGCCTTACAATATTTACATACTTCTGACATATCACCTGTGTCCATATATTCGATCTCTATTCACCTTTTCGTTATTTCTCCGAGTAATAATTTCTCTTTCTTTGTGCTAATGCGATCTTTACTTTATTTGTTTTGACACTGGCGTTTTTTTCTGCTTTCATATTCTGTATCTTGCTCTGCATGTTTTTCGCACATATGTTTTTTTTTGCGTCTTTTGAATCCCCGTTTTCATTTTCTTTAACCTGCTCTGCAAGTGTTTGGCCCCCTTGTTTTTGAACCTCTTTATGACGTTTAACTTTGTTTTCTACTCTTTGTCTTTTATTTCTGACCTCGCTTTGTCCTGCTTTTTTTTCAATGACACCTGGTCCGTGGTGATTATTTTCCCTTTTTCCGAGTAAAAATTTCCATTTGTTTGCGCTACTGCGATCTTTACTTTCTTTTTTTTATACTTTCTAATTTTCCTACTTTCATATTCTTTAACTTTCTCCACATGTGTATCGTGTCAATGGTTTTTTTTGAGTCTTTAGAGTTCCACTGCTTTCATAATCTCTAACCTGCTCTGCATGTTTATAGCGCCAACGTTTGTGAACGTCTATATGATGTTCTACTTTGTCTTTTACTCTATCTTTTAATTCCGAGCCAGTTTGGATGTGCTTTGTTTCAGTTCCACTTGTTACAGGCTGATAAATTACTTTCCTTATTTTCTGAATTTGCACCTAGATTATTCTTTTTCTTTTTTTTCTCTCCAACACTTTTGAGTCTCTTTTCTCCGTGCTGCTTTCTTCTTTGCTTAGTCATCTACATTTCATTTATAACGTACTGTCCTTATATGCTTTATATGCATTGAGAGCCCTGGATCTGTGTGTGCTCAAAGCCTCCTTTACACGACTGAGTGTTTTGCTGCCTCTGGGCTTATTTGATATTGATTGTAAGTATGGCGTGTCTTGCAAGAATCTCATGTTCTACATCATCGCGAGACGGTCCTGGGTCAATCTCTTGGCACAAAGTCTCATGTTTAAGGTCCCCGTGAGACCAATCTCTTTCATCTCGTTGTTTCTTTTAAATGTCTTCCCGTGAAGATCACGTCTCGACACCCTAGTGTTTCTCTCCAGGATTTTTTTTTATAACAGAGAGATATAAAATATACTAGCTTAGAAGTGAAACAGGATAATGAGGAGGGCCCTGCCCGGCTCCCTATTCCTGACATCACGCTTCCCCTTCCCCTCAGAACGCAGCCACTGTCTCAGATTAGCACGAATATATCGCTCCTGCAACTGAACTATAATTCTTTGCATGATGAGAGAAGTCACAAAATCAACTGGAATGTTCAAGGAAATTCTAGAAAAAAACCCAATCTAAATCCATCAAGTAGTTCTCTCGTTCGCTAGCTAAGCGGGTGTAAGATACGCCCCAAAGCTGATGCACGAGTGAGGAGGGCTGCTGCTTGGTTCTCAGATTCGCACAAATAAATCGGTACCACAAATTAACTCTGATACTTAGCGCAGTGAGAGAAATTGCAACAAAATCAACAGGACTGTTCAAGCAAATTATAGAAAAAACTCCATCTAAATCCATGAAGTAGTTCTCTTGTGGAAAACAGACAGACAGATGTTTAATTTATATATATATATAGAGAGATACTGTAATGTATAGTGTATACTATATCTATACTAATAAAAGGCAAAGCCCTCACTGACTGACTGACTGACTGACTGACTGACTCACTCACTCACTCACTGACTGACTCATCACTAATTCTCCAACTTCCCATGTAGGTAGAAAGCTGAAATTTGGCAGGCTTATTCCTTACAGCTTACTTACTTTCGAAATTCTACACGTAACGGTCATAACAGTCGATAACAGTCGACAACATCCGCCATGTTAAATTTTCTTATTTATGGCCCCATCTTCACGAAATTTGGTGCGCGGCTTCCCTGCGCTAACCAAAACCAATGTACTTGCTTATTTTGATGGTATGACGCCACTGTTGGCCGCCATAATGAACTTTCCAACGTCACCAATTTTCTGACCCCATGTAGGAAGAAGGCTGACCCCATCTTCACGAAATTTGGTAGGTGGCTTCCCTGCGCTAACCAAAACCGGTGTACGTACTTATTTCGGTGGTATGACGCCACTGTCGGCCGCCATATTGAATTTTCAAAACGTCACTAATTCTCCAAATTCCTGTGTAGGTAGAAGGCTGAAATTTGGCAGGCTCATTCCTTACAGCTTACTTACAAAAGTTAAGCAGGTTTCATTTCGAAATTCTACGCATAACGGTCAACAACATCCGCCATATTGAACTTTCTTATTCATGGCCCCATCTTCACGAAATTTGGTAGGCGGCTTCCCTGCGCTAACCGAAACCAATGTACGTACTTATTTCTGTGGTGTGATACCACTGTCGGCTGCCATATTGAACTTTTCAACAGTCTTTGTTACTTATGGGCCCATCTTCAAGAAATCTGGTACACGGGTCCCAACGCTAACTGAATCCTACTTACGTACATATATATGTCCATAGCCTGCAGCTCGGTCACCGTGTGAGGTGGCGTTGGGTCCCCCATCCCAACACCTCCCACGTTGTTGGTTGCCTGCCTACCTAAGACCGTCCGTCGCTCCGGTCTCTACATTCCCTTCCTTGCTTCGCCACGGGATTCACGTCTCCCTACTGATAACTACAGCCTTTTTGTTTAATCCACGGCTTCTCCGCTGTTTTATTGTTTGTTGTATTTTAGACTTACTTTACATATAATGTATACTACTGCGGTGGGCTGGCGCCCTGCCCGGGGTTTGTTTCCTGCCTTGTGCCCTGTGTTGGCTGGGATTGGCTCCAGCAGACACCCGTGACCCTGTAGTTAGGATATAGCGGGTTGGATAATGGATGGATGGATGGATAATGTATACTATACACGGTATAATATATGTTTTCCATATATTAATTTCACAACTTTACTAACTTTATAATTATTAATTTATTTAGAAGACACTATCATCCAAGGCAATTTACAAACCAAGTTCCAATACATACAAAAATGATTAGAAGGTTAAGCATCAGAAGTATCAAAAGCAACAGAGAACAAGATAAAAAAAATACTCCAGCTACTATATACAGTGATCCCTCTCTATATCGCGCTTCGACTTTCGCGGCTTCACTCCATCTCGGATTTAAAATGTAAGCACATCTAAATATATATCACGGATTTTTCACTGGTTCGCAGATTTCTGCGGACAATGGGTCTTTTAATTTATGCTACATGCTTCCTCAATTGGTTTGCCCAGTTGATTTCACACAAGGGACGCTATTGGCAGATGGCTGAGAAGCTACCCAATCAGAGCATGTATTACGTATTAAATAAAACTCCTCAATGATATACGATTTGCTTCCCCCGCGGTGCTTGATTGTTTGCTTTTCTCTGTCTCTCTCACTCTCTCTGCCTGACGGAGGGGCTGTTTGCACATAGGCTGTTTGCCTAGAAGATACGGACGCTACTCTACAAAATGCCGCTTTATCGCGGTGCTTCTGCATACTTAAAAGCACGTATTGATTTTTTGATTGTTTGCTTTTCTCTCTCTCTCTCTGACATTCTCTGCTCCTGACACGCATTCTTTGAAGAGGAGGAAATGTTTGCATTCTTTTAATTGTGAGAAAGAACTGCCATCTCTGTCTTGTCATGGAGCACAGTTTAAACTTTTGACTAAAGGGGGTTATTTCATGTCTAGAGGGCTCTAATAATGTTAACAGTGTGGGAGAGTTTATAAGGGCATAAAAATATATAAAAATAACCATACAAACATATGGTTTCTACTTTGGAGATTTTCAACTATCGCGGGGGGTTCTGGAACGCAACCCCCGCGATCGAGGAGGGATTACTGTACTTAAACCGACCAGTTCAGAAGCTTATCCAAGTCTTTCTGAATTCTTTTAGCTGCCTTCTTAGTTTCTGCCATTACTTCAACTTTAGTATCATCTGCAAATTTCACAACTTTACTAACTATATTCATGTAAAGAATCATTATTTTTGCATTACTATACTGGAATCGATGCCATTAATTGAATCATAAAACATTACAGACCAAGGACAGACCACTGAGAGACTCTTCTGATGACTTCACCCCACGTCGAGCATTCGCCTCTTGCCTGTACTCTTTGTGTCCTGCTGGATAACCAACGTGAGATCCAGCTTTTTAGGTTAACTGAATATGGCTGACTTGGAGGAGCACAATCTACATATGGGAAGCTGCCTAGTCTGATTTGCCTGAGCTTGAAACGATGAGGTGGAAGAAGCGAAATACCATAAAATAAATGAAGTATTTGATCTTTGTATTTGTTACCAGATTATTCCTTTGACGTGACCCTGGGATGGCTCTTTCGGTGACTTTCATTGCTGTAGCCATTTGGGTAGCCCCAGTACAAACTGCTTTGAGCACAGAATACTCAAGTGTTTACTTAATTAAGGATAATAAAATGTGTTGTTCACCTTATATATTTTGTGAAAAGAAATGGCAAAAATTGCAGTTACTTTCAAGAACAATGACAGGGCATGTCATTTATAAACTGAAATGGGGCAAAAACCACACAAAAAACAAACTGAACCAGGGAGAAAAAGCAAACATTTGTATATGCCAGGTGAACAAATATCATAGTAGGCAGTTTGACTTCTGGATATTAGAAATATAAAAATGAATGAATAAATAAAGGAATTAGGGTTTGTAAAGGATGCTTATATCAGTCGAAGAAATATGTGGCCAGGCAGCTGGTGAGAGTGCAGACCTGAACAAGGTAATTATTGACTGTTATACCTCCTCAGGAGACCGGCACCATATTAAAACACAAACAAGAGCCTGAAGTGGAGCATGCCAGCTGGCAGTGCATTCAGATAAAGACCAATCACACTGAGGTTTCTCCTTTTTAATTTAAGCATTTTTTTAATTTAGGAGGATGATTATTCTCACAATGCCCTATTGTGCTCTTCTTTGACTGCATATGGTCATTGTAATGCCACAGGCGCTGCATGGGCTCAGATGGCACCCATCAAGTCTTGTAAAATGTAAATCTGGATGTTTCAGGTTTGTTTCATAGTTTTTGCTTTTATTTGAACTCTAGAAATTTTTATTTTCAGCAACGCCACAGGGTCCATCCTGATCTATGCCTGACGTTGAGGCTACATGGCCCCCCTTCTATTATGCAATATCCCAACACAAAAGAAAAAAAAAAGCTGGCCTGAGTGGGTCCATTCGGACATTAAAACAAACATGACTTTATTAGCTCTGTTGTGGATACCAGCTGATCCTTTCCCGGGGTCCTGTCACAGTGATGTCTTCATCTCTAACCGGAGCAGACGCCAGCTCCTGGCAGCCACTAGAGGTGACAACAAATCCAATTAGCTCCTCTCCATGGCGCCCGCACAGGCAGGGACAGCATGACAGCGAAAGAGGCTGCAGTCTTCCCCGCAGCAGGGTACATCTTCAGCCTCCCATTCGCTCCAGCTGGAAGGACTCGGAAGCCGATTGTACTTCAGAGTGGCTAAACACTGGTTACAAACTAGTCAAAGGTGTATATCCCCAAAAGGGAAAGAAAAACAAGTATCACTATAATGGCCTTCTGTCGAAAGGTGACAGTGCTAATTCACAACACTGCATTATCACATGGGATGTGCTCCTCTGAGCTGTTAGGTTCTGTTAGCACAGCTTGCCCTTGTTATTGCAAAAATTGCATGCGCATAAATTTATAACGGCAAAATTGAGAGAAATAAAAAAAACCTGAAAATAATGCAAAACAATCTGGGAAGTCAATATTTAAATTGTAAAGCTTCAGCATGGATACGAGTAATTATCTGAGTCTACTATCGTAATATCGGGCAATCCCAGCAAACATCTCTTATGAACGATGTCTCCTCTTTACAATGTCATTCAAAACTCACTTGACTATACTTGCTCAATCTGTTTTGAGAACAGAGGCATGGGTTTTATTTTACTGTTACTAAATGTGAAGAATTGCCATATATATTTAATAGAAAACTCTTTCGGAGTTTATTACTACTGATTACCAACTGTCTGCCAATTACTGATTTTTCTCATGATAAAAGGAAATGAAGAATCGCCTTTAGATTTTTCATAATATCGATAGCAATCCATTCCCTGACTTTCTAATATGCTAATCCATTTTAGGGTTGGAAACAATCCCAGGATAAGTTAGCACGACCATGTCCTGGATGAAATAGCTGACAGTTACAGGGCTTACTCACTTATACTAATTTTCAGTCACCCTTCATATAACGCATATCTTTGGGATGTGGGTGGAAAAGTGGAGTACCCAGAGAGAAGCCAACATAGATCCTGGGAGAATGTAAAAAAACCTCACGTCGATAGTGAGCGGGCTGGAGTAAGAACCGAGTTTCATGGAGGTGTGAGGCAGCAGTGCTAACCACCATGCTGTCCGTTAAAAACAACAATACGTTGTATCAGTTTAGGTCCTATCAGAACTCAAGGTCACCAAATAAGAAAGTAAAGCGGGAAACACCAGAAAGTAGTAGGCACAAGTAGAAGTGTGCCATTCTGACCTGAGTGCAGAGGCCAAGAAAGATCTTATAATTGGAGTAGTTCAGCCATTTATGGTATATATAAAAACTAATGATCCCCTTAGAGGTTTTTTTTACATTGAATCTTATTAAATTTAATTTGATTTTTTTGACATCAATCAATATAAAAATGAGAAAACAGATCTCTGCAAAGTGGTCTAAATTAATTACAAATAGTAAACACAAAATAATTGATTGTATAAGTTGTGGTGGGTGGCCGGGTCCCATGCCCAGCCGGGATGCCCCTTCTGCTTATGTTCCAGGGGAGCAGCCAAGGGCTCCTCAGTATCTCCCCCGGGACGCTTGGTGGCAGCCTCCCTGGTTGACGATGGTGCCTCAGTTTCCCGCAGGGTTCCATGGGAGATGAAGTTCTCCACAGCCCTGTGGGGATGTGGGTGGCTGCCAGGGGGTGCGGAATGGGCCCCTAAGACCAGCCAGACTAATCTTCAGCCCCACCCAGGAGTGCAATTGGAAACAGGTGATCAAGCACCTGGAGCACTTCCGGGTGGGCCATAAAAGGAACCAGCAACCACCACTCAGGGCCAGAATCGGGAGGAAGAGGACGAGGTTGCCTGGAAGGAGTGGTGGTGCCAGAGGAAGAGTGTGGTCTGTGAGTTTTGCTTTTGGGGCTGTGTTATGGCTGGAGGGTTCATGGGGAAGACGTGTCCTCCAGCTGAAGAAGTAAAATAAAACTTTTGTGTTATTTGTACACGAGCCTCTGTGTGAGTCTGTGCCGGGTCGGGCGCTATACAGCGTCCTCTTTCACAAAGTATTCACTCCCTTCATTATGACACACCTACGTCATGACTTGAGCAGCCCATTGGTTTTTGGAGTCACATGATTACTTCAGTGGAGATCACTTGTCTGGGGTTTCAACTGACTGTCATTTAAATGTACAGTAGATTAGATTGGATTACATAAACTTTAAGCCCATGGGTTAAATTCAATTCAGATGTATACAGCAGCAGAAACATATAAAACAAGGATCCAGCCTCACGGGACAGATAATACAGCCAATCGATCAATCAATAAGTACTGTACAACTAGATAAATGTACATTGTGAGGAAATCTCAACATGATCTTAAAGTGTATGTCAGGAGGAAGCATTCAATTGCCTATAGCAGTGGATAAAAAAGACCCCCAGAGGTGTTTCTTAACACATCACGGTGGAATAAACCTGTAGCTAATGTCATGCACGCGCGCATAGGGAGCCGCGGAGAGACCCAATAAGCAGCGTAACATATCACACTAGGGGACGAAGACGGGGTACTAACCATTCTTTCTTTTGTTTTCGCAGACGAGAAACAACGTCTCCATAATCCACATGACTTTCCCTAAGCCACGCACCTTCACTTCCGTATTTCCCCTGGTCCACCAAAGATGATGTCATGACTCCCATACTGCACTTCGGTTCCTTCCCAGCATCCTACTCTGCAATTTCGGTCCTTCTCCATAAATGTTCCCCTCGCCACATGCCTGTTGTATGAACAGTGACCTGGGAAAACGAAATATTTTTTTGCACACTGTACAGTATATGGGGCCGGAAAACCCCAAACCTTTATGCGCTTTTGTCTCTTTTATTACACTAAATGTATTCCAAAAGGGGATGGAGAGGATTTCTCATGATGGCATCCAATTTTGGCACCATCCTCTTTTCCACAACAGCTTCCAGTGTGTCCAGGGTTGACACTTTAATGGAGTAGCCTCTCCTGATAAGTTTCCTCTCCTGATGCGCTTCTTTTGAGCTCAGGTTGCTTCCCTAGGAGACTGCAGCGCAGAACACCACCACGCTGGCCACTATGAACTGATAGAACATTTTCAGCAGCTTGCTGCATGCATCAAAAGACCTGAATCTCCTCAGGATGCACAGTTTGTTCTACAGTAGCTCTTCTGGTACAACACTACTGTATTGTCAGACCAGTCCAGTTTGTTGTTTATGTGAACCCCCAGATACACCACTTCCCAGTTCTCAGAGGCTTCTTGGCATGCTGGAAGTCCATCTCCAGCTCCGGCTGATGCTGAGTTGCAGGTTGTTGTCCCTGCACCACAAGACAAGTCCTCCAAAACCCTCCTGTACTCTGACTCTGTAAAATGAACTCCTAGTGTATTTTTAGTCTAGTTTTTTGTACCTTTTGTGTGCATATAATTTGTTTTTTGCATTTTTGATTTATTGCATTATTATTCATTTTACATTTTGTTCTTGGTTGGTGGCTGACATTTTGGGACAATCTTTGCTTGTTTTATGTTCATTGCTGATCACATGACGATTGTTTCGTCATGTCCCACACATAAAAGATGGCAGCACACGGTTTCTGACATCCATTTATCATATCTCTTTCTTTTTATACCCTTCACTTTTCGATTTGTGGCAGCTGAAGCTAAAATGTGCTTCCAGGATGACTTTAGTGCAAAGACTTTTTGCTCATTCTTTTGACTTCAATTGTTGTTGTTGTGTTTTGGATTTTTAATGATAAGTTTTAGAAACTTCCTTCCAGTTTCCTGACCACGACTCCATCTGCTTCTTTGTCCCTTCATCCCCTGGTCATACCCTTTCAATTCTGCCAGTAGGCTATTCCTTGCAAATATTAACAAAAAATAATAATAATAATAATCTAGCAATTTGTGAAACGATCCCTCTCCTGTGGAATGTAATATATAAATATAGACTTTCTCAATATAAAAGACTATTTTCCTTTATTTAGTACTCATAGCTTTTAGAAATATATCCACTATGCCCCAATGTAAACCAATATTTCTTAGTTTGTACTGCAAAAACTTGTAACCAATATACGAAGGATTTATCAAAAAAAACCCTAAATTATATGGATTAATTGTTACTGTTTACTTAGGGTATCTTAAAATGTTATTGCGTGACCTGATTGATTTTTTTGAACTTTCAAGCTATTTTATGTTAAAAATGTTTTTTTAAATTATTAATCAATGATGAAAGAAGGGCGGCACAATGACGCAGTGGGTAGCGCTGCTGCCTCACAGTTAAGAGACCCGGGTTCACTTTCTGGGTCCTCCCTGTGTGGAGTTTGCATGTTCTCCGCGTGTCTGCGTGAGTTTCCTCCCACAGTTCAAAGACATGCAGGTTAGGTGCGTTGGCGATTCTAAATTGTCCCGTGTGTGTGTGTGCCCTGTGGTGGGCTGGCACCCTGCCTGGGATTTGTTCCTGCCTTGCGCCCTGTGTTGACTGGGATTGGCTCCAGCAGACCCCTGTGAACCTATAGTTAGGATGTTGCGTTTTGGATAATGGATGGATGATGAAAGAAACGGTGCAAGTTATTTTGCATCTGTATAATGTAGTATATCAAGGTGAGCTTTGGATAAATACTGTAATGGTTTGGTTTTATATTGAATATAAGAACATAACATTTTTTTCCAAATGGGAAGAATCCATTTAAAATGTCAAGCTTTTTCATTAGCTAATATTTCCATTTCCCATTCAGATAATTTTATAAGCTATCAGTATTTACGTAAAAAATGGTACCATTTTGTATTTATTTTCCCTTTAATTGATTTTCTACAGTATTGAGCAAATAATTAGTTGCATCACGGACAGCAGCATATAATGAAATACTTTTGATGGTATAATCCATCTTTAAAGTCGAACCAGGTTTTTGGACTAGATGCAAACTTGAAAAGAAAACCTAGTTCTAGTTTAATTTAAACAAGTACTGTTAGGTTATGACTTGGTAATCATTTAGTGACTTCACTTTGAATTCTATTTTAGTTTTCATTGTTAATTGCCTACACCCTTAACAGGGTCATGGAGGGTGCATGGGAGTTTGCCCAACCAGTCTACATGTGTTTTGTGGACTTGGAAAAGGCGTTCGACCGTGTCCCTCGGGGAATCCTGTGGGGGGTGCTCCGGGAGTATGGGGTACCGGACCCCCTGATATGGGCTGTTCGGTCTCTGTACAATCGGTGTCAGAGCTTGGTCCGCATTGCCGGCAGTAAGTCGAACCCGTTTCCGGTGAGAATTGGATTCCGCCAGGGCTGCTCTTTGTCACAGATTCTGTTCATAAATTTTATGGACAGAATTTCAAGGCGCAGCCAGGGCGTTGAGGGGGTCCGGTTTGGTGGACTCAGGATTGGGTCACTGCTTTTTGCAGATGATGTTTGCATGTTTGCTTTATCAAGCCGTGATCTTCAGCTCTCTCTGGTCAGTTCACAGCTGAGTGTGAAGCGGCTGGGATGGGAATCAGCACCTCCAAATCCGAGACCATTGGTCCTCAGCCGGAAAAGGGTGTTGTGCCCTTTCAGGGTTGGTGGCGAGATCCTGCCCCAAGTGGAGGAGTTCAAGTATCTCGGGGTCTTGTTCACAAGTGAGGGAAGAATGGAGCGTGAAAACGACAGGCGGATCATTGTGGTGTCCACTGTGATGCGGGCTCTCCATCATTCTGCCGTAGTGAAAAAGGAGCTGAGCTGTAAGGCAAAGCTCTCAATTCACCAGTCGATCTACGTTCCTACCCTCACCTATGGTCATGAGCTGTGGGTAGTGACTGAAAGAATGAGATCGCAAATACAAGAGGCTGAAATTAGTTTCCTCCGCAGGGTGTCTGGGCTTTCCCTTAAAGATAGGGTGAGAAGCTCAGAGTAGAGCTGCTGCTCCTCCGCATCGAGAGGAGTCAGATGAGGTGGCTCGGGCATCTGATCAGGATGCCTCCTGGACGCCTCCCTGGTGAGGTGTTCCAGGCACGGGGAAGACCCAGGACACGCTGGAGGGACTATGTCCCTCGGCTGGCCTGGGAACGCCTCAGGATTCCCCCAGAAGAGCTAGAAGAAGTGGCCGGGGAGAGGGAAGTCTGGGCATCTCTGCTCAAGCTGCTGCCCCCTTGACCTGACCTTGGATAAGCGGAAGAGGATGGATGGATGGATGGATTGTTAATTGCTGCCATTTAGAGTTTTAACCCTTGCCATCATCTGACTTGTGAGATGGCTTGTCTTTGGCTTACCCTTAAATATCCTCATCACGATTCCCTTTTCCAAACTGACCAGAGGTCTGGCTTGAACTACGTGACTCAATGGTTCTAGGATCCCATAACCCTTTGTGTGAGGAACGGCTTTCAAATTTCTGCCTTGTATGCAATTCCTCATAATTTCCAGCAGTATGCCCAAATACAGGATATCTTTCCCTGTTTACCTGACAGAATGATTAACTTCATCGGTGCCTTTAGGAATTTTGCAGATCTGGAATTGGTTTCCACATTGCCCTCTTTCCCTCTGGTTGAGACCCAAGGTTTAGTTTTCCTAATGTGGCAGGATATATTCTGTCTTCTTGTTTTATATCTGGTATTTAACTGTTCAGTCATTTAAAACAATAAATGATTATCTTATTCATATTATTTATATTTTAATGTGATTTATTAATGTACAGATTACTACCAACACCTCAACAAAAGGTGACGTTAAGGAAACATACATAGTGTAGCAAGCTTAGGGACCTCAGAGGGAAATTCTCTTTAGGTGCCGGTGGACTATCTGAGGGGATGGGAATACCTGGAGAAGCTGGCTGTAAGGCAACTCACAAGCAGCGGGTAAAGGGGGCACGGACACAGAAAATACAAGAACACTTCAATCGATCATATCTCCTGCCTGCTGAAGCCCATTGGTGCAAATGCTCTCATCATCAAGTTTCACATTGGACCCTGGCCTTAGGTTGGTTCAATGAGAACTGGGGGGGAACAGTAAGACATACGAGTTGTCTTTGACCCCTGCTGAGAAGGAG
This sequence comes from Polypterus senegalus, assembly GCF_016835505.1. Classification (NCBI taxonomy): domain Eukaryota; kingdom Metazoa; phylum Chordata; class Cladistia; order Polypteriformes; family Polypteridae; genus Polypterus; species Polypterus senegalus. The sequence continues at coordinate 96,347,166 of NC_053171.1, read as the reverse complement.
TTAGACAATGTGTATGAGCACCAAAAGGGACAAAGGAGATGGGAGGGCATGTCACCGCTGAACATCTGAGTGGCGAGTGGAATAGCACTGAGGTGCCAATGGTCCTTTTTAGGACCACTTACCAGCAATCGGCTTTAAGAGGCTAATTCTAGTCCTCTTCTCCTGCACCCCAAGTCATTACAATACATACAAAGAAGCTGTACATGTGGGACACTATACTGTATATTTAATTGTTTTGTATACAAAGTCAAGTAGTCTATTGACTGGACCAATTAACAATAAAGGTTTTCTTAAAAATTTTTCTAAATTATAAAAATGCAATTAAATAAATTTTTCCTTAAATGAAAATCTGAACTATTTTTATTCTCTATTTTTTGCATATACAATGCAGAAATAAAATAAAATGACCCGGCAATATCCAGGTGAAGAGTAGAGAGTTTAGAGATTTAAGTACCGCATTTTATTTCTGTTTTGATAGTGACAGCAAAGGTGATTGCGAGACTGACTGGACAGCAGCTATTTACACCATACTGGACCACGGCAGTGATGATGCTCAACTTCAGTTAAAAAGGATAAAGTGGATAGCGGAATGAGTAAATACTAAGTTACAGTTGTTCATTTTTATTACTGACTAGCTGTCCCCTGCGGCTTCGCCCGTGTAGTTGTGAAACAGGACAAACTTTAAAAATCAAAAAACAAAAGCCTGCGGTGGGCTGGCGCCCCACCCAGGGCTTGTTTCCTGCCTTGTACCCTGTGTTGGCAGGAATTGGCTCCAGCAGTCTCCCATTACCCTGTAGTTAGGATATAGCAGGTTGGATAATGGATGGATAAACAAAAAGGTATCGCTAGCTAAGCGGAGGCTTGATACACTCCAAAACGCAGAGGTAGACCGACTCCCCACTTCTGACGTCACGCTTAGCACTCCCCTCGGCCCGCAGCCTCTGTCTCGGATTAGGGCGAATATATAGCTCCTGCATCACTCTGCAATGACAGAAGTCGCAAAATCAACCAGAATGTTCAAGCAAATTCTAGAAAAAAAAAACCGATCTAAATCTGTTAAGTAGTTTTCTCGTTCGCTAGCTAAGTAAATGTAAGGCACTCCCTGATTCGTGCAAATAAACCGGTAACACAAGCGAACTATGATACTTAGTGAGATGAGAGAAGCCGCAAAATCAACTGGAATGTTCAAGCAAATCATAGAAAAAAACTGATCTAAATCCATTAAGTAAAAGCGGACAGACATACAAACAGACAGACGCTGGCTTTTATATATACAGTATAGAGATGAAAGCAATAGATATCATTTAGAAATGGAATGCTAGTTAATTGAAATATACTGTAAACTCCAAAGATTTAAAAGTATTTTTTTTTATTTTCTATTGAAAAATACATACACAAAAATAAATGGTTCCTTGGACTTCCCTATGTGATTTTTGTCTGTCAAGTTTTAAATATTAAAAATCAGTATTAAAGACCTAAGTTACCAGGCATCCATCCATCCATCATTGGCTCCAGCAGACCCCCGTGACCCTGTATTCGGATTCAGCGGGTTAGAAAATGGATGGATGGATGGATGGAAGTTACCAGGCAATATCTGGAAAAGTATCTGATTAAATAGTGAATAATTTGTCCTGAATGCGACTATCAGCTCTCCTAAATCTGTTTGCAGACAAGAAGACGGTAGCACAGGTGGAAACTGGCACAGCAAGAAGGAAGGAAACTTTTTTAAAATCCCCTGAAGTCTGAATCGAGCATCAGCTCATCCCCAACCAATCATCTATAAAATCCATCCCTCTGCTACCACCAACAGTCTAAACAGTCTGATGACCTGTGAAGTACACCAGAATGAGACTGAGAAGATCTACAATCAAATGGTGTGATGGCAGAGGACCTTTTGCTCACAAGGTACATTATTCTCATTTTGAAATGTTACCTCATTTACTTAAAATATCAAATCAAAATCTAAGTTTGAACTGCCACTCATTACTAAATGTATCCTTTATTCTAAACAACTACAAATTAAGAACAAAAGACGTTTTGGCAATCGACAGGAGGCCATTCAATCCATCAAGCTCGTCTAGTCAGCTAATAGTCACGTGGTCCTAATATCTCATTCAGATAATTATTAAAAGTTGCCTTTAATAACAGTTGGCTTTAATTGCATTTCTTGATAGTTTATTCCAGATGTCCATATTTTTTGTGTAAAGAAATGATTGCTGGCTTCAGCTTTGAATGCTCTTCCCCTAAGTATGCGATTCTCTGCTGGATCTACTTTATTAAGGTCTTTGAGTATTTTGAAGACTTGAAATATGTGGCCTTGTGTTCTTATCTGCTCAGGACTATAAAGGTTTAATTCTCTGAGTCTGTCTTTGTGGGACATGCCCGTTAGTCCTGGGGTGAATTTGGTTGTTCATCTCCGGCCTCTTCTAGTGCTGCAATGTCTTTTTTTTGTAGTGGGGTGACGTGAACTGAAGACGGAATTCTAGATGTGGTCTCATCAGTGCAATTTACAGTCGGAGTATTCTGTCCCTTTATTTACATTCAATGGTTTTATTATCTGCGGTGGGTTGGCACCCTGCCCAGGATTGGTTCCTGCCTTGTGCCCTGTGTTGGCTGGGATTGGCTCCAGCAGACCCCCGTGACCCTGTGTTCGGATTCAGCGGGTTAGAAAATGGATGGTTGGATGGTTTTATTATACAGCCTATTATTTTATATGTCTGTTTAATTGTTTATACACATTGCCCAGATGATGAAAATATTCTTTCAACCTAGATCTATATATTCTTTTCAATGTTTACGTCCTGTAAGACAGAGTCTCCCATCTTGTATTTATAATTAACACTCCATTTTCTTATATTCATTATTCACTTTTCTACTTTAAAATTAATTTTCCAAGTGTTTTCTCAATTCTGAAACTTGTCTCTGTCTTTGTAAATTGTTTTTGCTGCCCGACTATCAGTTATTTCTTCAGTTTTAGTGTCATATTTGAAGTTCACCACTTACGTTTATGATTGTTGTATTTATCAGATGCCTTTATCCAAGGCAACTTACAAATCAAGTGGTAATACATACAAAAATGATGAAAAGGTGCAAACATCAAAAGCAACACAGAACAAGATTAAAGGAAAAAATCAAAAGAGAGTACTACTAAAACTACATAATTAAATTAATTCATGAATTAGACTACTACACTATGAATCTTTGTACCACAGCAACCATGCTATAGAAAATTAGCAAATCACCCAAGCATCTCCAAAATATTTAATGAAAAGGTGCATTTTTATGAGTAAACTAATTGCAGCTAAAATAAACCAACTTAGTGAAGCACATTTAGAATACAACAATACACCGTAAAGGATTTTCTACCTGGCATGTGGGTTTCCAGGAAAGGAGCGGAGGCCATGCAGTGGAACACAGGATTGGGTGATACTTTCTTCCAGGAGTCAATGTTCTGGGCACACAATGTGCACAATGCCTTGCTTATGTTTAAATATTCATGAACAATGGATTCAACTGACCCATAACTAATTCCTACGGTGTTGGCTGTATAATGCACCATCAGCTTTCGCTTCTCCATGATTCCCTCTGTATTGACAATATTCTTCGGTTGTTGTTGTTGAAGTCTGGCCAGACCCCGGGTTATCTTTGAGATGTCATGCCACAAACACATTCTTCAGTACACCTCGTTTCTGGAGCTTATGGAGAGGACTGGTCCTGGTACATGTTGACTTGCGTTACAAATTCAATGACAGCATGATACTGATTTTGTTGTTCCCAGCCCCATGTTGTCTTGGTTCTGAGAGAAGAAACATACACTAGGAAGCATGCTAGAAACTTATAGATTTAATAAACTGATGGCCATTTACAAAATCCTTAACAAAGAACGCCCTTTATAGGTCTGGGCCCAAAACCTTTTTGATAACGCCTTGTACTGTATGCTTGACTACTTATTATCTCTGATAATATTTTCTTGAGTCACGGTCTGCTTGTGTAACTGAATCATTCTAAAGAGAGGTAAACAAAGATTAACCTGGTAATGAAACATTTTTTTTTTTTTACGTCTAAATTCAGTGAAGGACTGGAAGGAAATGGATTGGTTAAAAAGCTTAGCAATAATAATGTCTTACTTAATCACCTCAGCATGAACTCCATGCTGCTAAGCATTGCACCCTCAAGTGAAAACAGTTTAACCTCTGATACACATCATTTGTAGGCAATTTTGGAAAAGGCTATTAAAAATAACCTACAAAAATGTATTTCTCTCTGGATAGTCTCATGTAATACCCAAACAACACATCTCTTCATTTATAAAAGCACTGATGCAGTCTTATGCATTATTTAAAATTGAATTCTGATCAAATCAGTCACTTCTTCAGGCAGCAGTTTGTTGAAATAAATGAAAGAAATTAAACCTTATATAGAAGAAAATGCCACACTCTTGTTAAAGACAAATACAATAGCATCAAATTGCAGTGTGACAATTAAAAGTATTGAAAACAGTCATTATAAGAATAACAATAGATGAAGTAATAAATGGCTGGTGCATGGTTCAGTCATTATTACTAGAGACTTACCGCTTCAGAGATCTGAAGTTCGCACATGTTAGATTATGCCCATTTCCACATTCCCATTCTGGTAAGTTTTGTTGATAGTGTTGTTACAATGGAAATACAGCTCACCGTCCTGATGTCTAATTAATCTAAGTAAGGTTTCAGGCAGATTCTTTTCCCTGTGTTTCAGCTATTTGATTAATCTAAATCCCATTTCTCTGTATTTCACTAGTTTGTTGTTTATATTAATGGTGGAGTGATATGTAGCATAAACGTTAAAAAATAGTTTGTATGTCTTTATTTGTAACGTTGAAGAGTAAAGGAACTACAGAAACCTGTTTTCTACTCCCAGAGTTTTTTTTTTGATGGAGGCAAGCACGTTGGCAAAACAAAAGCTCCAAAGAAAGAGACCCTCGTTTAGCTGCTAATGCATAAGTGAGGCAAGCACATCGGCAAAACGGTATCCCTGTTACTTTTCCTCCCGCTGCAAATTCACATGCGATGCGAGAATGTCAGCAAAATGAAAGGAGAGAGATGCCCAGAGTGGTTCCTTTCAATTACCTGACATCTCTACAATTCAATTATTTTTGTAACGATTTTAATAGTTTCTATGACCCCAGGCTTTTTACAGCTTACACAGCTAGTATAGCTATCTATCTATCTATATCTACCTATATATATATATATATATATATATATATATATATATATATATATATATTGTGATATCCGGGCGCGTACAGCCACCCTAACTTCAACATAGAATGGCAGAGAGACGTGTTTTTGCACCCAGCACAAAGTTTATTTACAGTTTCACAGACAGTGCACAAATCGCCACACAGTACCATACAGTTCCTTCTTGCCGCCAGTCCATCCACCTCTACTTCTCCTCAGTCTTGGTCCTCCTCCTCCCGACTCTGGCCACTGAGTGGTGGTGACTGGCTCCCTGTATAGGGCACCTGGTGCCCAACGAGCTTTTTCTGGCCACATTTCTGGGTGTGGTGGAAGTTAGGCCAAATGATACCCTGAAAATCTCCATGCACCCCTTGGCTGTGGCCATGGGCCTGAACAGGGTTGAGCTCCAATGCTTATGGCCTGTGGCCCTGCTGGAAGCCAAGGGGGCTGCCCTCTGTCATCACAGGGGAGAATTTGTCTTGGAAATACTCTTTCCCCCAGTCCTTCCACAGTCAGGGTGTCTGTTCTCCACTATATATATATATATATGTATATATATATATATATATATATGTATATATATATATATATATATATATATATATATATATATATATATATATATATATATATATATATATATATATATATATATATATATATATATATTTAGTGATGGCCGGGATGCTAAATGGTGACATCCCCTCAGCATAGCAGTGCTATTATTTCACACATTTTCTAGGCATTCTATATAATGCCAAATGAGAAACCGGCAAAGTATGAAATACATCTCCGATTGGTTTCGAATATCAAGTGGCAAGGCACGTGACTTTTAACGAGCGCCTCAGGCTTAGAATTTGTCAGTTGCACTTTGCGTTTTGTTCGGAATGTGGCAAAATACGCAATTTTACTTAAATTTGTTCAACAAAAAATGTGTTTTTTTACTGTGCTCCATGAAGGTGATTCGCGCAATATATTGGCAGTTGTAATGAGTGTGACAGAGGATGGTTTCTACCAACTTGGAACTTCTGAAGGAATTTTAAAACAAGTATATGCGAGATCACAATTCACTTTATGCCCTAAGAACTTGCTTAGAATTGAAGATATTCCTGACCATGAAATTCCTCTCCGGTCAGTTGCAATTGCTCAGTCCAGTGGAAGCGGCCAAGGATTCGTCAAATGTATGTGTAAAACAAAGTGCCAAAATATGAAATGTCTTTGTGTGAAAAATGTAATGAAATGTAATTCAAAATGTCATTCAAGCCTACCATGTTGCAACAAGTAGGTTAATTTTAATTTCTTATTTTTTATATGAAAATTTTGTTTCCCTTAATAAGAAAGGCATAAATTTAGTTTTGTACAACTTTCATTTTTCCTTACGTATTTTGAATACATTTTACTTAATGGCACTCTCATTATTTTTTTCAGAATAACATTTGTATTTTTGAGGAATGCACGTCATTTATATAATAGCCTTATCAAGACCTTTTTTCATACTTTGCCTAAATAGTATTTGTCATTCTATACAATGCCTAGGGAAAGTGTGTAATAATTCTCATATTTCATACATTGCCTAAAAACGCCGGGCATTATATACAATGCCTAGGTATTCTATAGAATGCCGGCTTTTCATACTTTGCCGGTAATATATATATATATATATATATATATATATATATATATATATATATATATATATATATATATATATATATATATATATATATATATATATATATATATATATATAGTGAAAGATGAGCGCAGACACACAGAGACAGACACCAGAAGTCCAAAACACACACGTTTATTTTCTTCCCAATCTTTAGCAGAACACAATGCACAAACCCACAATGCTCAATCCTTTCTCTTCTTCTTTCTTTATTTCTGCCTCTACTCCTCTCCTCACAAGCTCAGTCCTCTGCCTCCCAACTCCAGCTCTCCAAATGGAGTGAGGCAGCCTCTTTTATACTGCACCCGGAAATGCTCCAGGTGCTCCATGATCATCTTCCGGCAGCACTTCTGGGTGTGGCAGAAGTGTTGCATGGGAACCTAGCAAGACCTTAACCCCGATGCAACCCAGAGGAGCTTCCCTCTCGTGTCCCGGGGAAGGTACTGCTGTTGACATGTCCTCTTCCCGGTCCTCTTCACAGAAGGGTGTATCAACTGGGTAAGGACCCCAGTCATCATCGGCTGAGATGAGGATCAGCACCTCCAATTTTCGAGGTCATGGTTCTCTCATAGAAAAGAATGGATTTGTGAAGGGACAACTGTCTGTGGTGGAGGAGTTTGTGTATCTGAAGATCTTGTCCATGAGTGACAAACAGATTGGAGTAGTAGCACCTGTTTTGTGCATGTTGAACTTGTCTTTGATGGTTAACTCTAAGCTCTTGTTTAATTGGCCGATATACACCCCTGTTCTCACCTGTGGTCATGAGCTGTGGATAATGACCAAAAGAATGAGATCACAAGTGCAAGCGGCAGAAATGAGCTTTTTCCTCAGTGCTGCTGGGCTGATACTGTGTGATAATTACAGAAGCTTAATAATTCAGGAGATCTTCTGGATCGAGAGCAGCCAGTTGAGGTGGTAGGGTCATGTTGTAAGGATGCCCTCCTGGGGCTATACAGAACATGTCCCGCTGGGCAGACGCCATGTAGCAGACCTGGGATGTGCTAGAGAGATTTTATTTCTCTCAGCTGACTTGGAAACTGGGAATTGCCCAAAAAGAGCCAGATTCTGTTCCTGGGGACAGGGATGCCTGGGCCACCTTGCTTTGCATGCTGCCACTACAACTGTCAACAGTAAATGCAGCTTGAGAACATGTGATGAGATGAGAGGAGATGAGACTTTTTTGCTAGTTATTTTTCACCATTCTTTTTGCCCGGCTCTTTTGTTCTCGTTCTTTGACAAATCTGTGCACTTATGTATCTGAACTGCCCTAAGATGTCTCTTTTCTCTCTTTAATCGTCTGTCTATTTCAATTGGATGAATTTACAAAACAGCATTGCTAGAACATTACTTTAGTAATCTCCTTAAAGTAACCTCTTCATGAAGTGCCAGAATCTGAATGGACATTCGCGCTCATGGGATGATCAGGGCTGCTCTTGGCCTACTCTGTGATAGTACAAATGAGCCAAATAATAGGCTTTTTATGAGAGAGGGCAATCTCTAGTTATCATTGAAGAGCTGAGAGCATTCTTTGAGCTGTAAAACGTTTTGATGAATTGACCATGTTCCAATATCAAGTTAGCTTTACTGTATATGCAATATGCCCAGTTATGCCTTGCCATTTCTGTTATGAATAAGACTAATCCTGCTTCTTTTCTGAATCAAAATTTTTGTTTTCATCTATCTGTGATTCTGCAAGATGTAATTATTATGTATTGTTAGTTCCTCATATTAATTCATTGTGTATATCTCCAATATACCCTGACGTTTTAATATATCTTTTCTTAAGAATTACACAAATTAATCTGCTTCAGTTTAAGTATAATGGGCGAGTAGTCCATGACATCTGTTGTGTTACAACATGTCCTATCTCCTTGTGCAGAGATTGCTTGGAGAACAAGGAAGACCACCAACAAAGAAGGTGAAGAATTCTAAACACTTCAGAGCTTCTTCTCTTCTCTCTACAGGAAGGAACTGGAAGTGTGGAAGACAGGACAAACTGTGGCCATGCAGTTCAACCAAAACAGGGGTCCCAACTTAATCTGTGAAATGAAGATGAGGATCACCCTTTTCTCTCACACACAGTCCATGCAGTATACATAAGGAAAACATTTTGAAAGAACACAAGTTGCCTTTCTTATTTAAAGAAACAAGAACTCTGCTCAAGAGGCTACTTTAGGCATCCCAGAAGGGAAGGAGGCAATCGGAGAGGACATCCATGGACTGTAGACTGAGGCTGAAGGGGAAAAAGTCAAGTCACCAGCATACCTGTTATTAAAGATTTGTTGTGGAGTTCTGAATTTTGTTTTATTGATCTAGCAATTACAACTGAATGTCCATGAATTATAGGGTTGTATCATGCAGAAAAACATGAAACCTTTCTCAAGATTTGATATTTTGCTATAAAGTTGTTATTTTTTATAATAGCAGCTAATTCAACTATTCAAGGGCATCAACCACCTTGTTTATAAAACACATGAGGGTAGCTCTCCTTTTAAAAGTGAAGAGCCCCTTTGCTTAAGACACTCAAATGACCACCCAAAAAAGTAAAATCAGGAATTGTTTAACTCCAGTGCTTATCTGCGTTAAGCAACAACCCATAAAGATAACTTAGGCATCCGCATTTGTGTAATTAGCATGAGGTTTGATTTTTGCTGACGTGTGACACTAACTGAATATGTTTGTTATGACTGCCAAAGGGAAAGGGCAGATTTTTAGAAAGATTGAGGTGACCAGGAGAGGAGACATCAACAATATAATCTTCATTTGGATCTTGATCTTTGTTTGTCCGCGAATGAATTAGAAGAAGAAGCACTAGATGGCAGTAGAGAGACAGCTAAAACATAGGCATTGCATTAAGAATCTCCTCCAGGCATATACTACTGAAGACTGTAGTACGCCAGTCACACCTCAAAACACAAACATTCAAACTAAACAAATTGTTGTGCTTTAAATTAACTAAAGAGATCTTCATTTAGATCTTGATCTTTGTTTGTCTGCGAATTCCACGCATGCGTAGACCACCTTCCAGTTTAGTACGTTGTTGTTACTCACGGATGTCAACAATGTGCCGGAATAACGAAAGAGGTGGTGGACAGTGTTACGCTGGTTAGCTCCTGAGGCCTGGTTAGAGAATGAGATTGCCGAAGATAAAAGGTACGTGCCTACGTAACATATGAATGAAAGAAAGACAGTGGGTAAAATGAATGACAACGTAACAGCACGCTCCGAAATTATTATTGTTACGTTGTAGCCGGCGAGTGCTGCGCGTCTCACAGTTGTACCGTGGCTTGCTCACACGTCAGTGAAGTGATCTCTATTTATGCTTTAAAGAGCCTGGATACCTATGTGTCTCTCTTTTATAACCATTGCTCCGTCTATATTGCCTTACTCTTTGGATTGCCACAAAGCAACCTGCGAGATTGGAGAAAGGTTGAGAAGAGCTTGTGAGAGGAAACAACAGCGTTGTGAAAACGAGATGGACTGTGAACGGACAGAAGCAGAAATGCTCCCACACCACCACATAATTACTATTCGGACAGTGATTCCGAGTAGGCCGTTCCTATCGAATCAATATCCAAGGGTTTTCTTTTGTAATTTTGTTTCCCTTATAAAAAATCATAATGCTGTGTGACGAAGGGCCCAGTTCACGACTGGCAGACGCGTTTAAACAGGGAGGTCTTCACAGACAACTTTAACATGCACAACGTAGTTGGGCGCACATGGCTAGTCAACAATACAAGCCGAAAATGTTGTAACCGAGAAACGGTTAACCCAATGTTGAAACTATAAAAAGGGTCTAAAGCAGTAACAATGAATAATAACAATAATACAGAAAATTGTTTAGGTTTATCCGCAGACTCAGATGACTGACTCAGTGCCGACCTTTTATCCCATCACATGTCAGCACCACACCCCTCCAGAGGTTTTTGAGCAGCAGCAACATAGTCACTGATGTTCAAAATATAAAGATGAAACTAATATATAACTATTAGAAAAACGATTTTTACTGAGAAAACCGATTCCAAAGTTGGATTCTACAACCCCAAAACTGATATTCTGATACAAAATGTAACATGCATACTGTAGCTCAAAGGAAATGAAAAAATAAGTTAAAGCAAACCCAGATCATAGCAGTATCAAGGCTGTTCTTGAGAACTCTTTTTGGATGGGATCTGGTGAGTTAGGGGATCCATACTTGAATTACCTTTCCATGAACTGGTAGAAAACACGCTCCATAGCAGTTGGTGGTGTGTTAATACAGTAAGGTATGCAAAGCTACAGTATGCGTCGTCTGTGTGTAAGTAAAGGGGTGTCTGTGCCTTTCACCTAACCAATCAGACGTTGCCTGTTAAATAACAGTTTTTAGGCTAATCCATAAAATGTTACATTCTACACCCTAAACCAGCCTTTTCTTTCATACAATCTAGAGTAGTTATCATAAATGAATGTTTTTTTTGATAAATATCATTCAAAAAAGAAGCTGGAACTTGAAACTTGATATGCTCCAGCTATTGGCCTACATCTAACGTTTCTTTCCCCTCGTCTTAATGTAAAAATGCAGGTCATACATCTGATGGAAACACTAGGAAAAGTGAAGCGATTACACTGACAAGGAGACAGATCAAATGTGACACATCAAAGAGACTGAAAAAACTCAAAAAAAACTGAGCAACGCATTGCTACATCCCCTCTGAGCTGCAAAACAAAGCCGACAAGCACACTCCACATGGTCAGTAATGCCACCCAGAGACCAGTGCCGTGCTATTTTGCTTCCCCTAGGACGGCATCAGGGATCTGTCCCGAGTGACTACATGTCCGATGATTACACTATCCATGCACAGGCACTCAGAGGGGCTAATTAATGCTTTAATATGTAAATGAGGACTGCCGTAAATTACACAGCTGGCAAAAATGCTTCTTTTTTTTTTTTTTTTTAATTTTTCAAAAATGCAGCCAGGCTAGGCTCCTCCAAAGGCTAATAGCTTAATAATTTCTACAGCTTGTTACTTATACTGCATGTTATTTGGGAAACGACTGTCCAAAATTATTAGCTCTTTTCAGGTATTTTTTTTTTTTTTCTCACAGTTTTGTTTCTCAGACTGCATGTCTCAAATATTTCTGTCAAAGACTGGAAAAGAAAAATGTATGAATTCTGGGTCTTCTTTGAGGCCGTGTGAAAAATGTCAGTCAATCCTTGAGAAGAAGAGCAATGTCTGCTTTATGAAATCATGTAGTGTGGCCATGGTGAAGAGGACGTTACTTTGTTTTCTTTTATCCTTAAATCTATTTGATCACTATAAAAGGATGTGGAATGTGGAAAGTAAGTAGCATATAAATAATACATATACAATTTATTTTGAAATATATTTCATAACATGTTTTATAGAATATTCAAGAGCATTATTGTAAACAGGCGGCACGGTGGCACAGTGGTAGCGCTGCTGCCTCGCAGTAAGGAGACGCGGGTTCGCTTCCTGGGCCCTCCCTGTGTGGAGTTTGCATGTTCTCCCCGTGTCTGCGTGGGTTTCCTCCCACAGTCCAAAGACACGCAGGTTAGGTGGATTGGCGATTCTAAATTGGCCTTTTTGTGTGTGTCCTGCTGTGGGTTGGCACCCTGCCCCTTATTTAAAAAATGTTTTAAATATATTTTATTTGTTACTTTTTAGTTTTTGAGTACTTTGCAAATGATTTTTCTTTAATGACTTTTCATGAACGGGAAGCTTCTTTAAACGTTTCACATAATATATCTTCTTTGTAGAATTATTTGAAGACTAAAAAGAATTACATTTTGGTCTCTGCAGTGGGCTGGCGCCCTGCCCGGGGTTTGTTTCCTGCCTTGTGCCCTGTGTTAGCTGGGATTGGCTCCAGCAGACCCCCATGACCCTGTGTTCGGATTCAGCAGGTTGGATAATGGATGGATGGATTATTATAAACACCTACTGAAAAAGCCATCTTCATGTTTTTCTTTCCAGATGGCAGAGTGGTGCAGCGGTTAACCACCGCTACTTCATGCATCAGGTTGTGATGAATCTTCATTTTGACACTTCAGGAACTGATTTGCTTCATTTCTAGAAGTTTTGTGCATCTTTTTATTATATGTTTTAGGTTATCATTTTAACGGTGACATCATCCCAGCACCATAGCACCAGATCTGCAGTGTTTTCAGATGGCTCCAGCCATGTTGTTTGTGGTTGCTATGCCCATTGCCAGTCACA